>NW_017728931.1:16482449-16523382 GCF_001723895.1 Crocodylus porosus | reverse complement strand
GACTTAAGGAGCCGGCAGCCGCACCTAGCATTGGACTGGTTCCAGTGTTGGAACGCAAGGGCTAGCTCCGGAACCTCGTGAACCAACGGACATCCTATAGACTTATTACAAAGAAATTAACAACTTACTCTAAGTCGTCTACTTGCGCCAGCTCGGCAAACCTCGAGGGTGGCTATAAAGCTACCTCCAATCCCGCCCCACAAGCCGCGTGCTCGCCTGCTCCGCAAAGCCCGCGGCTCCCCAAGCGGTGCTGGAATCGCAAGCCCAGCATTCTGCCACATACTAATACGCTAGGGACCTAGGGCTATATTATTCAGTTTAAGATCAAAGCAAAAACAAATATTACTTCATTGGATTGTACATTAATTTGCTGTATCATATGTTGCATATTAAAAACACAACAAACTAGGCAAGAAAAAAAATTAAATGTTGTTTCTTTGTCCTGTAGTGATTAGAATTAATTGTACAACTTTAGAATCATGAAAGAAAATCAAGCCTTCTTAAGCATCTTGACAGTGTATCTATCCAATAACTGGAAGTTATTTTCACGTGTGTTTTAATGTTAACCAGAGTTAATGTTTCCACAACTGAATTAATGTTTTTAGCTAGAGTTAAAAACAGTCTGCAGGGCTATGAAATAGGAGCTACTTTACCAGGAGTAAATAGCAGACAGCAGAACTGAAGAAAAAAGAATAGCTTGATTAGTGGAAACTTAAAACATTAAGAAGAGGGTCGTTAATGCTGGAATGAAGAGTTCAGAAAGAATCAGGTAAAATACAATGAGCCACAAAATCATGTGACACCCTCTCTGCTGCCTGAATAGAAATGATGCTGCCACTGCCAACTTGTTTTAAACTTTGAGTGGACCATATCCTATGCAAAACATATTCTATGTAAAAAAATCCCCCCACAAATATATTCAAGCCTCATGAATAGGTGTTTTACTTGCACCTTTCAGTGACTTCATAAACACCAATCATATGATAAGCTCTATAAATCAAATGTGGAAGGGACACAGTCATCAAAATGTGAATGTTAGCTGCTGTAGATGCAGCTGAGCCATCCATCTCTGATCTTTTCACAAGATTAAGTCTGAATCTGTATTCAGTGCCGGTTATTGACAGAGCCTCACTTAGGTAGTTATATTAGCAAGAAATAGTCATGTGTTCTGAGGAAGCTGATAAGGTTTCATTTATTTCTGATTTCTATAGAAAAATGCACACTTGTAATACAAATTGATTTAATCAACATATCGGACAATATTTTAAAATTAACTCGCACTAGAAATTCTCTATGAATATTCAGTAATATCAGAAGTTTGTCTGGTAAAACCCCCACTTCTTGGAACAGAATGTAGACTTAGAATTTATTCAAATGATGCAGTAAGACAGTGTTTCCACACAAGATGTGAACACACACATACACACACACAACTCAGTTGCATCTTTAGAGATGAGGATGATGGAGTATTCTGGTCCACATAGATTTTGTAAAGCAAACAATGTAGAGATACCAGAAAAAGGGTTTATTATGAGTTTTATCTAACAAGCTTCAAGGCATTTCTTATGTATGAAGTAATGAAGCAAATCCTTTCTTCTTGCGTATACCTGTTGGTCTCTTGTGCCCATCTATACATTCAGGTAAGGGTGTAATAGGATTGGATGCTTAATCTATATAGTCACACCTTCCATGCCAAACATGCATGGCAGGCGGTATAACTGTGGGATACAGCTAACAAGCTTCAAGGCAGTTCTTCTGTATGGTGTTGAAGCAAATCCTTTCTTCTTGCGTGTACCTATTGGTCTCTTAGGGCTAGTCCAGATGTTCAGGTAAAGGCACGATAGGATCAGATGTTCAATCCACACAGTCACACCTCCTGTCATACCATACATGTGTGGCAGACAGAATGGCTGTGGGATCCAGCATCAGATCCTATCACACCTTTTTGCTGGTTAGGGGGAGCCCAGGATTGCAATCCCAGGCTCCCCCTGCACCAGCTCCCATTGCTGTGAGCCTCACAGCTGGCCAGGCTCACAGCGGTGGCAATGTTTTCCCCACTGCCTCTATTACAAGCCCCGCAGCTGAAGAGGCTCATAGTAGCAGCAGCATTCCCTCTGGTGTCCTCCCTCTGAGCCAGGCAGCTGTCAAGTCTCACAGCAGGGGTAGTGTTCTGCCTACTGGTGCAAGTCCTGCAGCTGATTAAGCTTGCAGTGGTAGCAGCATTCCCCCCACTCCCCTCACAGTGAGCAATATGGGAGTGGGCAGCATTTTCGTCACTGCTCTCATTGTGGACTCTGCAGCTAATGAAGCTAGCTAATTGCAGCTAGGTCACAACTTACAGCATAATTAAATGGTTAATCACACTTGAAGTGTAACATATAGATGGGGTCTTATAGTCTTCACTTAGCAAAAGGTAACATTAACTAATATTCAGGTGGAGTAGAAAAATACAAAATTGTACTGAAAAGATGCAAAAAATATTAAATTTTAGAGTTTTTGTTCAATACCAATTTTCTTGAGAACTTGACTGTACCATTGTTAAATTCCTTTGGTAGGGAAATTTAGGCTTGAAGTAGTATTTTAAATTGCTAAGTGGACTTACTAAAAGGTGTTCTATTTTTTCTTATATTTTCAGATTGCAGTTTGTTAAGGATTGCCATCAAATTGTGGGTCAAGAACCTCTTGGTACATTCTGAGTCCTCTGTTCAAAGCAAATTTGATCAGCCCCAATTTGCAATTGTATTGTCATTAGAGGGAAGAATGACCTGAAAACTACAGAACTGATCCCTCACCTGCAACCTACGAATTATTGCAGAAATTGATGGCTGTTTTAAAGTATCATGGAAATTGGGCCATAGGATTTTGGGATACATAGGAGAACTTGTCATGAGTGGTTAAATGTTGAGAATTCTCTCACATTGTTTTAGAAAATGTTCTGGGTGTTCACCTGGCAAATTAATTTGTTTTCTCTGTAATAGTTGAACAATCTTTGAAGTTGCTCTTACTGCATATAAAACTCTGTATTATCTATATGACAAGATAAACCATTTTCTTTCCATTTATTTTTTTGGTTTTGAGCCCTAAATGTCGATAGTTCCTCCTCTCAGGTTGTCCATACAGTATACTATGAAAAAGATCGGGATCACTTGTGGAAGGTGTCCTACAGGTGATGTAATACCATATCCTTCTCATCTTATGAACTAAAAAGGTAACCACTTCTGCCTCATCAGATGGTTCTTCATATACCGGCTGTTTCATATCTTCATAGGCAGACATAATCACAGCTTGGAACAAATTAATCAAGACACAGATCATCACCAGCATAAAAGAGGCTAGAAAAAGACCGCCCAGTAAGCGGTTGGATGTAAATTCCGTATCCTCAAAAGCTGAAACACAATAGGAGAATATAGTCTGAGCTGAATGAATCATATTATTGTAATTCCATTCGTGCTGGCCAAATGCTAGGTACCCAAATGCCATGTAAACAAAAAAGTACACTGCCACCACAAGTGCCATGGAGCAGATGCCAGGAAGAGCTGCCAAGATTGATCTTTGTGCCAGGCGAACATCATAAAAGAATCTGGAATACCTGAGAGTTTTCAAAACAATGAGAAATGCCAGAAAGCCCAGAGTTATCCTCAAGGTCTGATCTACATGAGACACTGCATGGAATGGAATGAAATTGTATGGGTGAAGCAAGTAAAACTTGACTATGTCTTCTGCCATCATAAATTTGATAATTTGTAGAGCAACAAAGACAAAAAGCACTGATTTCAGGCTAAAGTTGATCAAATTAGAAACATTTTTTATATAATCTTTCCTTTTTTGGTACATCATGTGAATCTCATCTGCAATATAAATGAAGAGAAAACCAGGGACAGCCAAGAAGCCCAACATTTGGATTTTAGTTAGATGGCGGAAAATGGGAAGTGTAAAGGAATGTACGGACAAGCTTGTATTGAGGAGCCCAAAATAAGAAACTTCAAATATAATGGAGATACTGCAAAACAAATGTATATCTGGATTGAATGTAGTGAGTTCAACAATCACAGCCCATGTCTCTTCATCAAGCCAACTGCTATTTTGTAAAGCTTCCAGCCTTTTGGTTGAATTAGGCCGTTGTTCTTCAGGAAAAAAATAAAAAGTGTACCCCCCTGGTCCATATGTATGTAACTCTCCATAGGAAAAATAAGTCCATTGATTTGTGTTTGACTGGTAAGTAAATCCTGCATAGCTGCTGGCATCACTGGAAACAGATTTGTTGGTAGCCTCTGTCCAGGACCTAACATGGTCACCTTTCTCTTCGGGGTCACTGCCATATATGGGAAGACAATGGCTTTCACTTATCACAAATTTATTTACAAAGCTGTCAGGGTGGAAGCATTTTTTTTTACTGCTTTTAGCCCTTACTTGCCGCATCCTAGGTAAACCAAGGATTTTAGACCAGCTGTCTGAAAGAAAGGTTGGTTGGTTGTCATTGTGGATCAAAGGCAGAAAAACATTGTTCACCCACAAGTAAATGTGTTCTAGTTGCGCCACATTGGAGAGCTGAAGAGAAAACTGTTTATGGGTAACCTGGTTGTAGTAAAAACTGTTGGTGTTTTCTTCAGAGTAAGCAATATTCAGCACAAGGGTTAAAAAGATAAAGTGACTGATGGTGTCCTTTAGGAAAATGAAAGCTTTGTTTTTTATCATCTCTCTTTTCAACATGATTGCAATCTCGTCTTCTTCTAAAGGCTGATACTGCTTACTGCCTCGGGCTTTCACAAGCTTATAGTGCATTTCTCTCATCTCATCTGCATCCATAGTAACCTCATCCAACTTAATCTCAAGATAATTTTCCCGGGTTGACCATGGGATGTGTACACAGTACTTTGGTCTAATTGCACTTAGGGCAGAAAGAAGGACAATTTTGAGGGTTTGAAAAAGCAGCACACTCTCAAGAAAAGATGTTATGGAGGCTACAAGCCATTCCAGTGAGGTCTGGTAGCCATAGGACAAACCATATAATACGATGAAAAATGATGACACCCCAACCACTGCTATGATCAATGCCCAAGAAACATAGATGCACCACCAAGAAAAAATTATCTCTGGCCTCTTGCGAAAGCGCAAGTAGGGAATGTTTAGTGGCCTCCTTTCTTTCCTACTGCCATCGCCCTTTTGTTCTGCATAATTATTGCTGAAATTGGTGTTTGGTGATAGATTCTGTCGGGTTTTTGGCTCTCGAGTTGATTCAGCTGGTACTTGCTCCTCCTCTGCTGCAATAGCATTTGCAGCACCCTCAGAAATGGCACAGTTACTCCAGTTATTTGATTTTCTTTGTTTTTTTTCCTTCCTAATATCTTGTGAACTGTAGGGACTTCCAGAATGGGATGGGTTCTCCAAAGACCTGGGACTCGCAGATCGTGCTGAAGTTTCTGAAAGGTACCATTTTTGCAGGCGCTCCCTCCAGTTCCTCAGGTTTTCAGACATGAAGGGTGAACTTTCTTCTGTGGGCTTCTGCTCTGTTCTCTGTGAAGGTGGCTCCTTCTGGGAGTACTTAAACAATGCAGTTATAATTATTTGCACTGGTATGATAACCAAAGCACTTTCAATTCCAGTGGCTATTGATCTCAAATACCGTATTTCTATTGAATAGTCTTCATTCTTCTCAACATTAAAAAACATAATGTTTATGAGCAGAGTCAATAACAATCCTGCCAAACAGCAAGACAATCTTTGGAGCCTGTTGAAAGAGCCGGTGACAACTTGAGAAAAAACAGAAAACCATATGTGATTATCTATCAAGTCATTTGCAAAATTTATCAAGAAATAGTCCTTTTTTAATAAAGGTACTTTTTGATTTGTAACAACAAATGTCCTGTCCAGTAAATGATCCTCTTTGCCAAGAGCAAGCCATTTTCTGCAAATGAACAACCAAAATTCTCTAGTGTACATATTTTCAACTTTCACTCGGCTTAAAAACCAATCTGGAGAAGAACCTGCATTGTTATGCCAGACCCGCAAAGCATAAATGTCTCCCAAATAATTCTTGGTAGTTAGCAAAACAGTATCTGTACCTCCACGAAGCAAAGATGGATAATTTGGGTGCTGTAAGCAATGCACATCACTGACGCCACGTTGGCCTATAAGTTGAAGAAAAACATCTGCTGTGGTTCCAGCCCCAAAGCGACTGCCTGTGTATAAAGTGACTAAGAAGCATACTTTATCAAAAGGATCATTGTCAGGCAAAACTATAACTCTGTCTCTGCTGAGTTTATCAGCCCTGTCTTTTCTCGTGGCCCAGATTGCCAAGAGACAATAAACCAAAAAAATGAAAGCCACAGTTAGAAGGGTCACTGGATTCCTGGGTATGTTTTCTAAAAGAGACCTTTCCAGATCTACTATGTTGGGAATGACTAACACTTTGGCAGCCAGGAATTTGATATTGTCTTTCAAAGACCCTGGGATCATGCGGCTTCCTACTGCCTGGATGCCTGGTTTCATCTTGCAGATGCAGTGCACTCTTTCCCAGTTGGTTTTAGGGCCAATTGTGCATGAGTCTCCTTCCCACTGACTCTGCACTCCATCTAGGTCTAGACACTCAGCATTAAACAAGGCTATTTTCACCGAGTCATTGTTTTGCTTCCTTATAATGGAGCTTGTTTGCAAGACAACAGAGACATTCCATCTATTGGCCCCGCTGCCTGGGGCTGTCTCTCTTAGCAATGCTGGTGACAGACAGATAATGTTAGGAGTCTGAATCACACAATCAGTGATCCTTGAATTATTCCCACTTGTAGGAAATTTGGGAGATGCAGTAAAAGAAGCTATTGGAGAATCATGGCTGACATTAAGATCTGCATATAGAAGTACCTCAAAAGAAACTTTTAATCGGGTCAAAATCTGGATATATATACTACTGGAGTTTCTGTTCACTTCAAAAGCAAATCTTCCAGTTGTTTGAGGGAGTGTCTTATCAGGTCCAATTGTCAGCTGAAAAGCTGCAGAATCTTTATCTTTTCTAGCAATCATCATCTCTGCTACTTCAGGAACGATCCCTATGGTGTCACCATTAGCCTTAGCTCCCATCATTTTGAACCCAGTGACCATTGTTGTAATATCGGAAGGGTGACCCAACCAAGGGAAGGGGTTCTCTTCAAATTCATAAAGAACTGTGGAAATAACAGCATCTATTGGCAATTCTGAATGATCTTCCTGTTTCAGTGTCGGGTAAAAACAGTTCTGGCAATCTTTCCTGGCAGAGAAAGCACTTGCAACATCCCACTTTTCATCTTTTTTTAGAGTCATATTCCAGGTTTGGGACTCCATGAGCGTTTCAGTTTTTCCAGGGACTTTGCCCTGTAAGACAACGTCTGCTAAATCTTCCATGATGGAGAAGCTTTGTTTCACTACATTCACATTGACATCATTAATAGAAGCTCTCAAGACATTGGATAAGCCTGTTAGTACCCCAGCAGTCAGCAGCTCTGCTTCTTCAGACCCAAGGTTTCCTTTTCTATGTCTTTTCAGTGCCTCACCCACTTCTGACAGTTTATTAACAGAAATACGTTGTGATTCAACATTGACTTCGCTAATTTCCTCTGTAATCTGAGAAATGCAAGCGGTCACTTGATTAACTTCCATTATACTGGCAGTAGAAATTCCTATAGATATGTTAAGAAGGCTTTCCCGAAATTCAGCCTTAGAGACCTGGAGATCTAGTGCATCTTCAACATCATTTAAAAGGGAGGCCACCATATAAACCAAATAGCCTGCATTAAAAAAATCTCCAGTTTGAAGAAAAGATGTCATTGGTGCATCTGACCCACTGGTTAAAGCCAACAGTTCATTTAGCACCACTTCTGGTGGTTTATTTTCAGTTGGATCCTGCACTGTTGCCTGCAAACTTACTTGAGAAAATGCTCCAAGTGAATCAGAGATTTGGATATAGATTGTAAGAGCATAGTTCTTGAATGGTATGCCAATAGGGAGAAAAGAAGGAGGGGATTTTGGTTCATAACCAAAATAGACTATTGTCCCAAATGAATTTTCCTGCAGAGTAGTGATTTTACTTGTTTTTAATGAATCTGAAGCTGCTATTACTTTATATGTGAGAGGTAAATTCCTGTCTGAAAATCCACTACATTGAACGATGAAGGTGGTCTGGAATGCAATACCCTCAGTTGGATTGATTGTGCACCTTCCAATTCTAGGGGCAGAATTGACATAAAAAGAATACCTGGAGACTGATGATGCACCACTCCCAGTCGTTATTTTTAGGACAAGTGTATATGACTGGTCTGCAATATTTACAAAACTTAAAGCATTTATAGACAAGTATGCAGTAAACCTCCCTGTTGATGTTTTGGAAGCCCAATCAAATCTTTTTTCAGTGAGTCTTTCTGATAAAAGGGACCAGCGATAGACTAGTTGACTAGTAGTTCTACAGTTCAGGCATTTCCCAGATAAAGTAAATCTATCAGTTGGAATTACAATTCGACCACAGTTTTCTAAGCATACAACATTCAGGCGTGGTGGGCGTCCAGACTGCACACTAACAGTTTGGTCCACAGAACTGTTTCTGCCACCTTTTTCAATTACAAGACGAAAATGATACCTGGCATTCCCTGGAAGGGTTTCTGGCAAAACGGTCTGAATAGGACCAGAGGAGTTTATCCACTTCAAATCCACCTGATCCGGATGACAGGCTCCGGTTTCACTCAATTGCATGTTTACATAGTCTACTGCATGTTTGCTGCAATACCAAGTAAATGTGATTCCCTCTAATCCTGTTGATGAATCGGGATCCTGGGAAGAAGATCCATCCAGAGTCCACTCATCTGAATACCCCACTGTTCGGAAACTGCCTCCTCTAATGTTTGCCACCAGGTCACCTGACTCCATTCGAAGGTAAGCTCTGTCTGATCCACTCAGAACTTGTGAAGTAACTATTGAAGTTACATTAATAGAGAAAATAATCAGATATAAGCCAATATCTAAACTATGCTTGGGTATTGGTAAAAAGACCATGTTTTTATTCCGGATCATAGGTGTATCTAAAGGAGCTGTCAAGTCTGGTTCAGTTGTCATGTCTGGAACAGCATAAATTTGCCAGCGTGGGTTTCTAGCTAAACCTCCAGTGCAGTTCGTCTGGAGGATGATAAACAAAGTAAGAAGCACCTCCCTTCTACCCCGTATGACAGGATCAGGGAGATCAGGTTTCTTGATCTGAACAGTCTGTAGGGAACAGGTTCTTCGCTGACAAGAGACCAATGACTCTATGACTTTGGAAGCATAATTGTTGACTGTGACTTTTAACACAGCAGGTGTAAGTCCACTTCTGATGCAGTCCACTCTTGCCACAAACCCTGTGTATTGGGCAGGATTAAAAGGTAAAACAGAACGCTGGACAAAGTGTGCTGCATTTTTCACATGGTCACTGTAAGTATAAGTACTGTTCTGGATGAGCTGCTCTTTCTTTGACCCAAACACCTGCAGATTGAAGGTCCACTCACACTGCAGCATGGGATGTTGCACAGGGATAAACCAAACAATGTAAACTGAAGTCTGCAAAAAAGAATGGGTGCTGTTGAAAACATGGACTTCAATATCTCTGTCTAACAGAGATCTGAAGAGGGCTCCTTGCTGGTTCAGATAAAGGTGCATGTTGAACTTGTACCACTGCAACTTGACAAATTCAACTGTGAGTAGGTAGGAGAGGTTCTGCTGTTGAAAGAGTACATAGTGGATGCTGGAACCATTACTGGGAGCACCAGCCTCATTTTCTTGGGTTATATAATAGAGTCCGTGGGCCTGGCTGAAAATGTAAATGCCCATTTTGGTCTTCTTGGGTTTCAGTGTGATGTACACAGGAGTCTGGCTGCTTGTTTTCAGGCTCAGTGCAGCACCAGACAAACTCAGCTCCCCTTCCATCTCCCCCAGCCAGTCTCCATCCACATGGAAGTATATGCTCGCTATGAGCATCTCACCAAGCTTCCGGGATGTGGGGAGAGCACAGAAGTTGCTCTGCCAGGCAAAAGGATTGTAGGACGTAGACCAGTTCCCTGTACCTTGCAGATCCAGCAGGCTATAAGCCAGTGTCCTGGGACCAAGGGTCTGGAGTTCCCAGGACAGGCTGAGGGGCTGCTGAGAGACACTGAGCATCTTAGAGTGGATGCTGAGCACGTGGAGCAAGGCAGGCTCCACCCTCAGGGACAGACTGAGTCGAATGGGAGGCCCCTGCTCAATGCTGACTGAGACAATGTAGAGGCCAGGGCGATGATAGCGCACAGTCAGGTGGTAGCTGTAGTAGGAGGCACAGGCCTGGTGCATCTCCACTCTGGGGTAGGCAGAAGCTGGGGGTGGCTCATGATGCTGGTTGCTGGGGATGAGAAGTGCAGGGGGGCTGCTCCCATGGCTACTGAAGCGATAATGCCAGCGGGAGCTTTTCAGGCGTGCACACCAGCCCAGCTGCACTGGCTGCCATTCCTGAATGGGGAGTCCCTGAGGCCAAAGCAGGAAGAGCCTCACATCTTGTCCAGAAACTTCAATGCTCAGATTGCGGTGGAGGCATGTTGGTGCGGTGCATGAGGCTGACACGCACTGTACTGTGATGCGGCTTGAGGCCCAGGGTGGAGCTGGGCTCCCCCGAGCCAGGCCTGGACCCAGCACCACCCATCCTGACCAGCGAGAGGTGTCCTGCACCCAGGCCGTATCCCGATACCAGCGGCACCGTGGTGGGGGCAACAGCTCAGTCTGCCCCTCCCTGCTTGTGGCTATAGCTCCAGGGGCTGGTCTGTAGCGCAGCTGGATGGCACCATCCCACAGGCAGGAGACCCAGAGCTCGTTGTCCTGGCGCCGATAGACACGTCCGTGGGGGTCGGAGCAAGAGACCAGCAGTGGCAAGGGCTGGAAGCTGGGAGGCGCAAAGGCTGCTGCGGTGGGGCAGCGGTAGCTCAGGAGGTGCAGGAGGAGGCTGGGGAGCAGTGGTCTGTGCATGGCAATGAGAAGGTGAGAGGCGCAGACCCCTGGGCTAGGAACACCAGTTGTTGCCCAACTGCTCCAACTGCCAAGGGACAGCCGCATGCAGCCCAGAACCTCCTCATCATCCTGCACATGCACCGTGGCCTCCCCATGGCACCCCGCACCAGCGCCCCTCTGGTTGTTCCCACAACCTGACTCCCCTGCCACACCCTCACCCTGCCCCCTCCTCCCCAGGCCCCCACGGGACCAAGCCCAGTTTCCCCCTGGCTGCCTCTGGCCCTGGTCTGGTGCAAAAGGGCCCCCGGGGGGGCAGTGGGGGGCGGCAGGAGGCGGCTCGCATGGGATCTGAGGCGGTCAGCCCCCGTCCTGCAGGGCCCGGGGGGCTGAGAGCCAGTGGGGAGTGCGACCCGGAGCAGGGTCCAGGCAGGGGGTAGGATCTCGGTGGAGCGGGGTCCGCATTGGGATCCCACCAGGGGGTTGGTTCTACTGTGAAGTCCGGAGCCGGACCAGTGGGACCCGCAGTGGGGTCGGGGGTGGGGGGGATCCACAGTGAGATCCTGACTGGGATCCAGGGGGCGCTAGGATTTAGAGTGGGATCTGCTCCAGGAACTGGGGCCTGGCTGCGCCGCCGCCTGCCCAGAGCGAGGTGCTGCCGGGTTTTAAATATAAAATGATCCTATTGGAAGCTCAAAATGATCCTGTCTGCTGAAAAACCGCCGTGCACTAGACAATTATGCCAAGAAGCATTACATAACTACGGAAACAAGTCTTCTTCCTTGCTGTACACATTTTTTTTTTTGGTTTTTTTTTTTTTGCACCGGTCCTGGAAGCACTGCAATACCAGGTCAATGCATGGAGTGGACGGAGCACGCTCCGGTTCCACCAACCAATACCAAAAAGAATCTGCTCAATATAAACCTCCTGTGGAGGACATATCAGCGGGCCAAAAGCCCCACGAATGCGGGGAGAGGCTGCAGGGCCTGCCCGTGCTTCCTGTACACTGCTCACTGCACCTTGGCACCTTGGCAGTGAGTCAGTGAGAAGGGGTCAGCGACGTTCAAGTGTCTTTATTTGGAGGCGGGTCGTGGTAAGACCTTGCGGGGGGGTTTGCTCCTCCTCCTCGGCCCCGCCCCGAGGCCGGCAGTACTGGGCCGCACTGGGGCGGGCGCGGCGCGGCTCGGGGCTGGATCCGGATGTGGATCATGGCGCCGTTGCGGGACTGCCAGGTGCGGAGGAGGGGGGCGGGCGCCGGACAGCTGGTTCCCCGCGCTGCAGCGAGGCGAGAGCCGGGCCCGCGCGTCCCCTCGCCTCGCCCTCAGTGTGCCCGGCCGGGGCCGCCCTGTCAGTCACTCTCGGCCAGGGCTATGGCGGGGCTCCCGCGGCCTTAGGCAGAGCTGAGGAGCTCCGCTTCCCGCGCTTGGATTCCCACTAGCCTCTCTCCCTACTCTGGTAGCTCATTTCCCAGCCCCGTAGAGCCGTGCTTCTCACCATTTTTGGACCAGGACCTATCTTTAAACATCGATGGCCAGTCCTGACCCCATACTCCTCACCCGCTGCCGCCAGCCCCAGTGCGTGGGGCACGGGGACCTCAAGCAACCCCTCGCGGGCTGGAGCTGTGCCAGCCGGCAAGGGGAAAGCCCACCGTTTCCCACGTTTTTTGCCGTGTAAAGGAGAACCTTTTTTAAAAGTTTCTTTGCAACCCTTCCATATATTCTTGTGACTCACTTTTGGGTCACAACTCGCGGGCTGAGAAACGCTGCTGTAGACTAAAGCTTAGCCCCAGCTAAAAACCCTAACTCAGGTGTGGTTATATTAACTCTGGTGTTGCAATGACTGGCAGTGGCATGTGGGAGGCATTGCCAAGATGCTGGAGAAGGCTAGGTTTACATCTATGACTCTGAAGAAGAGATTTGCCTTTCACTGTAATGGCTTCAGGTTTTCCTGGGGAGGTCAGGTCACCTTGAATGCAATCATGTAGTGAAGGCTTGAGACCTGTCCAAATGATGCACTGTGGATAGCGCCCCCCTACCAGAGTCTAGCCTCCCACTGGAAGGATCTCACAAGGGGGATTTCCCCCTATCTTGCTTCTTTGGTCTCTTGGCTAAGAGCAAATAGGATTCAGGGGCATCCGAACCCCAAGACCTCTGGGCTTGGTTCCTGTATGCCAGATGCCTGCCATGGATTTGGAAGCGTCTAAAACCCCAAACTGAAGGGTCTGGGAGGGAACATACATGCCCGTGGTGGACCTGAATGCCTGGGCTCTCTGCCCAGTGGATGAAATTCAGAAATAATTTGACTGTTTTGGCCTGAGACATAAAATTAGAAATAAATAAATACAACCCAGGACTGACATCACAGCATCTTTTGACTGTTTTTACTATGCACCAGGCATTTTGAAAAGGACCCAGCACTGCGATGCTTGCGGTTGTATAAGTGGCAAAATGCTCATCAGCGGTGAGAAAATGGCACCGGCGCGCTTTTGAACTGAAACATATCGGAGGTGCTTTAGTTCAAAAGCGCAGCACTGCCATTTTCTGCATATTGTCACTTATACAACTGCATATGGCGTAGTGCAGTTTGCCTCAGCTCATGTGTGAAGCAGACTCAATTAATTGAGTCTGCTCCAAAGCAGCGAATCTCCGGCGCATTGCAGGACAGAAAAATGTATATAAATGCCCATAGTCCCTGCCCTATAGTGTATTAGTAAAGCATTGAGCTTTTCTTTAACTGGAGAAGGATGTCTGTTCTGTTCTATGTGAAGATGTTCCCCACCATTTGCACCCTCCTTTTCAAAATCCTGGATCCGCCCATGCATACAGGTACTTCCAACTGTTGTGTGTTGTGGTCAGCTGCAACAACGGAGTTGGAAGTACACACATTTCCATCTGGGTGTGTACTTGCAACTGTCTGTATGTGGCACTAGTACAAAAGAAGGTAGGAAAGCACTGAAACAGGCTACCCAAAGAGGTGGTGGAAACTCCATCCTTAGAAGTTTTTATGATCCAGGTAGACCAAGCCTGAGATGATCTAGCTGGTCCTGCTCTGAGCAGGGGGTTGGACTAGATGACCTCCTGAGGTCCCTTCCAACCCTCATTTTCTATGGTTCTGTGAATCACTGTGAAGAAATTCTTGAGATTTCTAAAACACATGTTGTCACTGATTAGTTGCTTCAGATGTTCACGGTCAAGTTCATATTAAAAAGTATTTTAAAATGGAAACTGAGTCTAGACAAATACTGTAAAGGTACCAGAAATAATTGTCCATTAGTAGAGAAGAGATTAGGTGGCTACCCAATTATTTCATATGTATGTTCTATAAAATCTGTGTAAGAGAGGAAGATTCGTTTCAACTGTCATCCTTTGTGTAGCTCTTTAAATATTGTTAGGATTATCCAGTGGATAAAAAGTATTAGATGTGAGTCTGTTCCCTGAGGTTGATCTGAAAAGCATTTATAAGCTTCAATACAGAAACACAAAGAAAAGTGGTCAATGTAGTTTTAGATTACTTATGAAAAAGATGACATCAAAAGAATGCTGCTTAGATTTTAAAGGTAAACTCCAGAGAGTTTAGGGACTGACATTAAGATCTCCCATGCCACTTAAGTTCTAACCCCTTGTGTAGCTGTCCTGTCAGACAAATAGAGCATGCTATTAAAAACCATTTGCCTATGCATAAAGGAGAATAATTATAGTTGTACAGATCATTTTTATACTAAATTAGATGTTTTTCAGAATGATTGTTGGTTTTTTTTTCAGAGTAGTGGGTCTCTTTTAGGAATGGTCATGAAGACAACCATGAAAGTTTGCCAACTACCCCATTGTATAAAGCTTACATCGTCTAACCCAGTTAGTGAATGAGGTTTTCTGTTAGATTTCCTGGTTATAAATTACCATGGAAGATGCAAAACCTCAGTTTTTGTTGGACAGTTTATCCAATGAGGGTGTAATATAGCGTCACTAAATTTTGTACGGCTGAATTCTTTTGGTGTTTCTGTATTGCCTTGTGTTACCTGGTGGCCCTGTGAGTTCTTTTGCGTATTCTCTCCTGACAGCTCCACTCAAATGAGGGATATGGCAAGTACAGGTTTCCCTCAATTTATGCGAGAATTCGCTCTTATGCAATGAGCATATTTAGACCCATAACTCATTATATGCAAGGTAAATTCTCTCTTATGTGATCAGCATAGACACTCCCCCCATCTCCGCTCAAGCAGGTAAGTCCTTTGGGGGAGGCCATGGCCCAACTCTTCCCCACCGCAGCTGTGGCGACCCCAGGAGCAGCCCGTGCCAGCTGCATGCAGCCATTGGGATGCACAGTGCTCCGCCTCCCCCCTGCCCCCCTTTATCCCCCATGCCTGGGCTCCGCTTGTCCACGCTCAACTTTGTTCCTGGGCTGCACCATGCTCTGGTGCAGGCAGCTGGTGTCAGCTGTGTGCTGGAGCTGCCCCAGGAGCAGCCGACACCAGCTGCCTGCACCAGGGCACAGTGCAGCCCAGGAGCAGAGGTGAGTGTAGATGAGTGGAGCTCAGGCGCGGTGGGGAGAGGCAAAGCATGATGCAGCCCAGCAGCTGGCGCCAGCCACTCCCAGGGTGTTGGAGCAGGGGCTGGGGTGAGTGCCACTCTGTTCCCTCTTTTGCTGCCTTGTACAGTGCTGGGAGCAGCACTCCTCCCTCAACCCCTTCCCTAGTCCCAGCCTCCCTCCCTCCCTCCCCGCCATGGGAACCTATCTCTATTTTTGCATTGTAAAATGGGTTCACTTTATGCAAATTCAATTTATGCGCCGTTCTCCGGGAATGCATGTACTGCATAAATTGAGGGAAACCTGTTTTGGCAAATGGTGGAACTGCTTCTCTGTATAGCAAAGCGCAGAATTTTGGTGCCCTGTAGTTTTCAGAAGGGCACTCTGAAGTTGATGATGCTAGCTAATAATTGAGGTTTAAAGAGCGAATGGTTAGATAGCACTGGCACTCAAACTTTTTTGGGTCATGTACTTGTAAGTTTATTATGCTTCTGTGTACCCTGTGATTCTGGGTTACAGACAATAAAATACAAAGGACTTTGTTGCGTGGTAATTTTGGGTGGCTCCTGGAGCTCTTAACCTCTGGGTTGTCCATGCATTAAAACCCGAAGGTGGTTATAAGCACTCGTTATGTGGCTCAAAATTAGGCCACTCAGTGGTAGGATTATCTCTGATCCCTGTATGCAGCTTGTTACACTAAGGGGTAGACATTCTAAGTTACACCTTAGTGTAACCACCCCGCCGGCCTTCTCTCCTGCGCTGGCCCTGATCAGGCCCACTGCCCCACCTTGGCCCTCCCTAGCACCCCAGATCCCCGCTCACTGCCCCTTTGCCTTCCCCCCCATCCCCACCCTGTAATTGTGGCTACTGGGGGGGTGCAGGCAGGGAAGGGGTAACCTGATTGCCTGACCACTGCTGAATTGCTGCAGCTCTCTGCAGAGCCCAGAGGGCTTGGGGGGGGAACTGGGAGAACCACAAGGGGCTGGGGGGAAGTCCAGAATGGGGCTGGAGGTGGGGGGTGGAGATTCTACCTTTCAGTCCTCCAGGCCCTGCTGCTGGCTTGAAGGTGTGATTACTTCAAATTTGAGAGAGAACTAGCACCCATAAACATTTGTGCCATGCACAGTGTAATACAGGGGTGGGCAAAATACGGCCTGAGGACCAGATCCAGCTTGCGAAGCCATTCTATCTAGTCTACAGGGCCCCTAAAAATATAGAAGATTAATATTTGTCTGCCCTTGGTTCCTGTAAAAAATAACAGGAACCAAGGGCAGTAGGACCCAGGGGAAGCCTGGCAGGGTCTCACAGCAGCAGGGCCTGCCCAGCCCTGCCCTGTTTCCCCATCCAAAAGCCACATGCTGTAGCTGCTCACAGCCTGCCTGGGGCTGCCTGTGGCCTGCTGTGGACAGCCCCGTGCAGGCCGTGAGCGCCTGCAGCAAGGAGCACCAGCCATGGGGCAGGAGAGGAGCCGCTTTTCCCCCCAGCACTCAGAGCTTTTCCCTGGGCTCCTTCCTTGCTCCTTCCCAGCGTGGAGGAAAGCGGCCCCTCGCCTGCCCCATGGTTGGCGCTCCCTGCTGCAGCTGCTCACAGCCCGCATGGGGATATCCAGAGCTGGCACAGGCAGCCCCAGGCGGGCTGCGAGTGGCTGCAGTGTGGGGTGCTGGCCATGGGGCAGGGAGGGGCTGCTTTCCCCCACGCACTCAGCACCACCTTGTAACCCAGCCCCATTGCCAGCCTGGGCTCCAGGCTAGCCCATCGGGGCTGTGCGTGGTGACGGCACCTGCAGCCCCCCGCTTGCCGTGCTGGGTAGTGTCTGCCACTGCTGCCTGTGGGCTGCTCAGCGCGCAAGCTCTGGGGCAGGTTACGACTGGTGCTGAGCATGGGGAAAAGCAGCCCCTTGCTCGACCCGTGGCCAGCGCCCTCCGGTGTAGCCACTTGCAGCTCACCTAGGGCTGCCTGTGCCTGCTCCAGACAGCCCCACACAGGCTGCAAGCACCTGCAGCAGGGAGTGCTGGCCATGGGGCGGGTGAGGTGCCACTTCCCCGTACTCAGCACCAGCTTCTTCCTTGCCAGCAAGCAGGGGATTGGGGCTGTGTGCTGCCACTCACCTGTACCGGAGGGCTGGGGCATACTGGGTGTGAGTGGGCGGGGAGCCAGCGGGAAGACAGCCTACACCGGTGTCCTGGGGCCAGTGCCAGTGGGGCCCAGAGGAGGATGGCAGGACTGCGGGGTCCCAGCTGGCAGGGGATCTATGGAGCCAGGCCAGCTCCCACTCTTCTGCTGGTGCAGCCTAACCTGGGTCCACAGACCCCTGCCAGCCTGCGCTCTGCTTTGGGCCCCACTAGTGCTGGCCCTGGGACAAATTTTCCCAAGATGGTGACCAGGGGGTGGGGCACCTGTCAAGGGGCTGGGCTATCTATGCAGCCCTGGACAGCCTGCCTAAACTGGGTAAGCGGCCCTCCGCCCAAAATAATTGCCCGTCCCTGATGTAATGTGTAACAAGGTCCCAATACTCTCTATGTCAGTACAACCACACTATGAATAAGAGTGTTTTTCATTTCTGAATTTTGCTTTTCTTCTTTCCCATTCTTTTTTCTGTGTACTTTCTGGGCATTTGCCACATACCACCAACAGTATATATTTCCCTACCTGGGAAACTAACCTAGAGTTACAAGACCACAGAGGACACTCTACTGTACAATTTATTTTACCCTTTCTTCCATCATTATTATTCCTCCCTCACTACCCCCTTTCAGAGGTGTGTTTGCTTGAGTAAAAGGGGTGTGTGGGTATTCAAACTGTCCTGTCAGGCTTTTTTTTTTTTTTGGCAGGTGAAAGACATTGCTGGAAACCTGTTACTTCAATTCCTATGTCTCAACAAATACAGCATCTAAGAGATCAGTGTATGATGAGTAAAAAGTTTCACATTTTCATGTTTTTTCAGGCCTGGAAGGATGCTGGACTTGCTCTATCCACGACTAGTAATGAGGCCTGCAAGATGTTTGATGCCATACTGACTCAGGTATGACAGAAGGGTTTGGGTTAAGTGGGTATTCAGAGGATTGTGTTGTTTCAGTTGATTTCCAAATTCCAGCCTGAAAGAACAGTCAGGATAAAACCATAGTTCCAAGAAGCAGAGTCCCCGACCTATAGGATTACTGATTTAATGTTCTTTCTGAATCTAATATCTATTCAGTCTTCTTTTTTAACCTTTATATGACTTGAGTTTCAGCTAGGGCAATGAAAGAAACTCAGTTCCACTTGTGTCTAGTTGGTGTCCTTTTCTGTTGCAGTATGCAACATGGACCAATGATATGAGCCTGGGAGGCATTGAGGGATGTCTCACCAAGTTAAAAGCAGCAGATCCAAATTTTAGTAAGTATAACCTTTTGATTGTTTGTATTGTTGCTGGACATGTAGTGTCATGGTTTTATCTGCTTATTTCTCAGGGGATCTGTTGGATTAGGATAACATTTTTGGTTTTGGACATCCTTTTTGCCTTCTCTAGCACATTTTCTTCTCTATAGTATCTTTTATCTGTGTTTTACTTCTCTTTTCAGTAGCAAACAGGAGAAATGGTAAATAGGTTAATAAAAAAAGATAATAGAATGTAACAAGGAAAAAGAAAAATCATTAATTTGTGGTATGCAGAAAGAGAACTTGTCACATTTCATCATGTCATGTTAAATGAGACCCTCCTGGTGCATGGCAGCCACCTCCACACTGTGCAGTATCCCTAAGTCTCTCCAAGACTTCTGGCTGCAGACCCCTTGGCTCTGCAGGCTGTGCCACGATGTCCTACATCCAGGGATAAGGGCAGAAAGCGGTAACAGTTAGAGATTCATAGATTCTAGGGTTGGAAGAGACCTCAGCAGGCCATCTAGTCCGAGCCCCTGCCCCTGGCAGGCAAGAAAAGGGTCACCAAACCTGGGATCATGTGATCCCAGCCAAATGCCTGTCCAGTTTCCTCCTTGAAGACCCCCAAGGATGGGGCGAACACTACCTCCCTTGAAAACCTATTCCAGATCCTGGCAACCCTGACCGTGAAGAACTTTTTTCTAATATCCAGTCTAAACCTACTCTCCAGTAGCTTATGGCCATTGTTCCTTGTTGTTCCAGGGGGTGCCCTGGTAAAGAGCTCATTGCCTACTTCGTGTTGCTCTCCCCTTATGAATTTGTACGCTGCCACAAGGTCTTCTCTCAGCATTCTCTAGGAGAAGCTGAAGAGGTTAAGGTCCCTTAGCCTTTCCTCGTAGGGTTTTCCCTGCAGGCCTCCAGTCAGATGAGTGGCTCTTCTTTGGACCTTCTCCAGGTTGTCTGTATCCTGCTTGAACTGCGGCATCCAGAACTGGACACAGTACTCCAGCTGTGGCCTGGCCAGTGCCACATAGAGGAAGAATCACCTCCCTGGACCTGTTTGTGAAGCGCCTATGAATGCACGACAAGGTGCGATTGGCTCTGCCAGCTACTTCATCATGTTGATGACTCATGGTCATCCTGGAGTCGACAGTGACTCAAAGATCTCTTTCTGCCCCACTGGTACTAAGAAGGTCCCCCCCCCACCACAGCCTATAGTTAAGATGGCAGTTTTTTCTCCCGAGATGTAGCACCTTGCACTTGTCCTTATTGAATTGCATCCTGTTGCTCTCTTCCCACTTCCCCATCCTGTCGAGGTCAGCCTGGATCTGGTTTCTTCTCTCCAGGGTGTTAGCTTCACCCCATATTTTTGTGTTGTCTGCAAGTTTGGACAGGGTGCTTTCCACCCCCACATCCAGATCCCTGATGAAGATGTTGAACTGCAGCGGCCCCAGAACTGAGGCCTGAGAGGCTCTACTGCACACATCTTTCCAGGTTGACACTGACCCATCCACCACCACCCTCTGAGTGCGACCCCTGAGCCAGTTTGCTACCCATTTTACTGTAGGCAAAACTCAGTTAATCAGCCAGGACCTGCCTGCTGTAAACCCATGCGGTTACCCTTCTGCATCACATTAGCTCCCACAGATGTGTTACTTGATAATTTTTTCGAGGATTTTCCCTGGGATAGAGGTAAGGCTGACCGGTCTATAGTTCCCTGGATCCTCCTCCTTCCCTTTCTTAAAGATTGGGATGACATTGGCCCTCTTCCAGTCCTCTGGGACCTGACCCGAGCACCATGAGTGCTCATATATTGTTGCTAGTGGTTCAGCTATGACACTTGCTAATTCCTTCATTACCCATGGGCGGAGTCCCTCTGGTCTTGGTGATTTGAACGCACCCAGTCCCTCCAAGTGTCCTTTTACCGTGTTAGCACTGACTGTTTGTCAGCTAATGTTCCCCTTGTTGATGTCCGTGATACATACTGAGTGTTTGTCTAGATTCCTGTTTAAGAAGACAGAGACAAAAACCGCATTGAAGAACTCTGCCTTGTCCTTGCTATCCGTCACTAAGCCCCCCTGTCTGTCCTGTAGGGAGTCCTATGCTACCCTGCACCCTCTTTTTGCTCCCAGCATACCTAAAGAAGGATTTTTTATTGTCCTTAATCCCTGCTGCTAGCCTGAGTTCTAGAGCTGCCTTGGCCTTCCTGTCTCCTTACAGGTGTGGGCCAAGGAAGTGTACTCCTCCTTGCTAGCTACCCCCTGCTTCCACTTTCTTTATGCTACTTTTTTTGCCCTTAAGGTATCCTGGACCCTGGTTAGCCAAAGGGGCTTCTTAGTCCCTTTGCCCCCTTTCCTCTGCCATGGGATTGTCTCTCTCTGAGCCCAAAGAATGGTATCCTTGAGGAATGACCACCCCTCCTGGACCCCCAAAGCATCTAGGCTCTTGGTTTCTAGTACCATGCTAACCAATCCCCTGAGCCTATTAAAGTCATCCCTTTTAAAGTTTAGCACCTGTATCCTGCTAGGTATAGTGCCCACTCTTATCTGGATATTAAATTTCATCATTTGATGATCGCTGTCCCCTAAGTTGCCTTGAATCTGCAGGTCCCCCACCAGGTCATCCCCTGTGGCCAACACCAAGTCAAGCAAGGCATTACTCCCGGTGGGATGCCTTGCCTCCTGTGTGAGGTGGAGGTCCTGAATACAGGTTAAGAACCTGTGTGAGCAGTTAGATCTAGCTGACTGTTCCTCCCAGCATATGTCTGGGTAGTTAAGGTCCCCCATGACTACCATGTCTCTAGACCGCACAGCCTCTGAGAGCTGCCTGGAAAATTCCCCGTCTACCACCTGGTGAGGAGGCCTGTAGTAGACCCTCACCATCAGGTCCCTTTCACCCCGACCCCCTTGGATCCTAATTTACAGCATCTCTGCTTGTCCATCCTCTGATCCCAGTTTGATCAGGGATCAGATTAGAGATTAGAGAGTGGTGGTGATTAGGGATTAGAGAGTGATGGTGGGGAATGGTGCCTGGATAGGAAGCCTAAGGGCTATAGGTAATCCTCTCAGGAGTCGCATGCAGCCCGTGGACTACCTGTTGGACATCCCTGGATTAGGCCATCAGAAGGATACAGTACTGCGTAAACCTCTCCTGCTAGAAGATGAACATGGTAGCAGTTATGAATAATAGTGTATGTAAAGGACAGATTTATACATAAAGAAAATAGCAATCCTCTTGTGGCATGGTGGAGTATATTTTGATGGGTGGAAAGTACCGTGAAATGAAAGTTGGGAATTGTAGGCTTACTTGTTTGGTCGGCTAAGTAAAATAAATTCATTTTAAAATGCATTTAAAGGTATACACTCAACAAAGAAAACGTCTTTACAATTTTTGAGGCAGTTCTGTAGATAGACAGGACAAAGGTATTAAAAAGTCTTTAGTATCCATTCCATTCTTGAATTAGCTTGTATTTTGAGGATAATTTTACCCATAGCAGAGACTAGAGCTGCCCACTGGGCAAACATTTTATACTGGCTCCTCTGACCTTGCTGCATGGAACAGTATCTCAGTTAGCACCATCGCTCTTTACAGAGCATGATGTATGCACCGATGATTACTTTGGCTCCTGAGTCCAATGGGCTAATGACAGTCCTGTGCACAGGTAGGATGCATCCATGCACCACAGTGCTCTGAATCCAAACAGCAGAGTCTTTCCTCCCCTGGGAAAAAAGAGGAAAGAATCTGCTGTGCAGATTTCAGGATGCTTGCAAAGATGTCTTAGCACAATTTGAACTCTCTGTGGATGTCTGGGAAAGGAGTGCAGAATGCTGCTCTTGTTGGCAGAGTCATCTTGCAGATGGACCAAGGCACTGTGGGGTGGACAAGATCAAGTTTTGTGATGACCAGCATCAGAAGAGCAGTATCTGAGTATCTTGTAAATAACAAGGGAACAAAAACAAGAGTTAAACAACTGGGAAGCAGGAGCGTTGCTAACTGTTTGGCTGTTATGAAATAGTAACTATCATGCTGCAGCTGTTTAACTCTGCCAAATTTAATATGTCTATCCCCAGAAAACCCTGCGGGAGGAAAATTTCCCATTGGAAAGGAACTTTACACTGCAGACAGCAAGCACGGAGTAGAGGCAGTCTGAGAGGAACGTGTTGCTCCTCTGTGATGTGTATCACAGCCAATAAAATGAACAGCCCACGAGTCCTGATCCTCTGTGTACCTGTTATGTTATTCTAAATATGTTGCTCTCATGCTTTCTCTCTCTCTCACTGCCAGTGAGGTTACATCCCATTGTGACTCTTAGTGTCTTACATGTTCTCCATCCATCCCCATCTTTATCCTTGCATGTTCTCAGTCCCTGTACTGACAACCTGGTATTAAGTCCTCTCTAACTTCTTAGCTGTTGCTGCCCCTGAGTACAGTGCCTCTGTAGTCACTGTGATCTGCATTTCATTGTCATTTTTGCGCATGGGCTATTATGAAGCAGAGGGAAACTGTTCTACAAAAGTTCTGTTCTACAGTAGGCTTAAAAAAGCATTGGCGCCTAGTACCATTACTAATACTAAAGTTGGTATTTGGGGACAGAGGAGGGTTGTAGAAATGTTTAAGGAGAATTTGAAAATAACCAGTTTTCGGATGAGGAAAATTTCAGGTTCCTGCTAGTAACTCAGTGTGTGATTTGGGCTTTATGTTAGACTGTAACCAGTTTTGGCACTACTGTTTGCTGGTATGACATCAGTAGTTTGGCCATCATTTATTGTACTTGCTAAACTATCTGCAATTCTGCATATCTGAAGTTTGTATCTGTTGCTTTCTTCAGCAATGGGACATGTGATTGCTAATGGCTTGGCTTTGGTTGGCACTGGGAGTTCAGTGCGGTTAGACAAAGACCTGGACAGTGCAGTAAAGAAGATGATGGCTCTTTCAAAATCACAGTTGTTGACCGAAAGGGAGAAACTACATGTGTCTGCATTAGATTTGTATGTCCGTGGGTAAGTAGTTGTTTTTTAGTGGGATGAAAAGGGAGGCATGGCTTGGTTTTATCATTCAACCTCTGTGACTTATCACATGCAGGCCTACCTCCTTGTGGGCTGGGTCAGGACCCACCCTATCACTGCTTATCCCACCCCCAAGTTCCTGTGGGCTCATCCCACCCCTTCAGGAGCCCCACAGGCCAGGTAACACAGCTCTGCCTGGTAGATATGGTCTGTGGGCCTTATCTTTGACATTCCTGGTTTAGAATAAGGCGTATGTTGAAGACAGCATAACTAATGTTCTTGTACGTCTAAAAACTAAGAAATTACTGCAAGGGAGAAGACTGACATTTGTCATTGGGTTTCCTTCTTGCCAGAGTAATATAGGTTTAGAAATAATATTAGGAGGAGGCACTTGAATCTCATTGGCTCTATTGATGGTTAATATAAATATGGTTTCTCATCTCCAGGCATCTTCCCCAAGCTTGTACAGTATGGGATCAGATTCTCCAGGACCATCCAACTGACATGCTAGCACTCAAATTCTCCCAGGGCACTTATTTTTACTTGGGCCATCATATACAAATGCGAGACTCTGTTGCCCGGGTTTATCCTCACTGGACACCTGATATTCCTCTGAGCAGGTATGTAGTAGGTTGTGTTCAATTATTGATTGGAGTACCTACATCTGGTGTGCCTGTGCTTTGGTCATCTGGTCAGCAGCGTTATTTGGGGCTGTGTACATGTGCTGATTATCCCTACAGCCCCATCCAAGCATATGGATGAGGTAAACTTAACTACCAGTATATAAAATCATGAACATTTATTCTGTGTTCCTACTGATACACTGCTTATTTTTTTCTAAGTGAAATTTTGCCCAAATGGAGCATGTTTTTTAATAGCTTTCATGTGTCATAAATGACATAGGGTAAAATCCTGGCTGTACTGACATCTCTGGCAAAAGTCATATATGAAAAATGCTTTCCCTCTTGTTACCTGTAACACATCATAGTTTTTTGGTTTAGCTTATTTTTTTAAAATCATGGGATTCTTGTGACCATGGTGCATGAGGGGATGGAGTGGATGATTGTAAGGAGCCTTTGACAATCAGTCACCTACAAACATTGGGATCTAGACTGAAAGGATAAGAAGGCCCCTACCAGTCTCCAAATAACGGAAGTATCCACAAGCCATCAATAGTGGTGGTGTTGGGAAAGATCCAACTTTATCCAAGCATGCCAATGCCTGATTTTCTCAGAATTGTTGCATCATGAACCTTGCCTGTGATTCCTACAGTATGTTGATGAACCTAACCCTGTAGTTAACCAGCCCTTACCAAAGCATAGAGTTAATTTCCTGTGTAGTTAACATATTTGTTGGTTCCTTTAGAGAGTGAAGATATAGAGCATATATTTACCATCCCTGTGTATATGAACGGGCAGGGCAGTAATCGTAATGTTCATTATGTTGGGCCAGCGTGTCTTGCATGCTTCCTTCAGTCCTTCGTATCTAACACCTTTGTATGTTTCTGTCATGGCCAAAAGGCTTTCTGTCCTCTCTTACCTCTCCAAAAGATCCATAGTTGTTATCTTGTGTTCTTTCAGTCAGGACTTTCTTCCCAGAGATTTAATTTAAATCTGCCTTGCTGTAGTTCAAGCAATATTAAGAAAAGCCCAGCAGTTCTGAAGAGTACTTCAGACCAATGCCTGGAACGACTCCACTCCATACAAAGTTTGGGGTATACCCCCATAAATCCTACCACTGTATTGAAGTCAAAGGCAGCACAGGGCAGACATGAGTAACCCAGGCTTGACACACCTAAAATCAAAACAGGTAGATGAGGGAGAAGTGGCTAGCTTGTTCTTGAGCTCAGAGCTTGTAGATATCTTAGAGTTAGACGTACCCTTAATGTTTCCTTTTTTGGTCTCGCGTAAGTATCCATTGTAAAAAGTGCTTTTCCATCTCTAAATTTATTTCACTTCAAAATTTAATTAGTAAAATAGTATAATGTTGCATGCATTATCATGTTCGGGAATATATGCATTGCGTCTTGTACGTTTTGTATACGTTGTTTTCATAGACTGCAAAAAATGTCATTTGGTTTAAAATAATACTCTACATCGGGGTGTCCGACCTTTTTGAATGTCATGAACTTTTTATCACCCAGTGAGCCATATTCAAAGACCTCACAGGAAGTGGTATCACATCAGGAAGTGATGTCACGTGACCTTTGACATCAATGAAGTTGCAAGAAGTGACAATGAAATGGGTCTAACTAGCTCAAAACTCTCCGTCTCTATAGCATCCACCTCTGCCACTGTTCGGGACAGGATACTGAGCTAGATGGACCATGGGGCTGACCAAGCATGGCACTTTTTATGCTCTTATGTTGAGAAGCTCTTATATTCTTTGGCTGAACTTCCAAACTATGGCTGAGATTTGCAAAATGGGGTAGATAGGCATGTTACGAAGTTGTCATAAAAGATTTGGAGCCCTTTAACTCCCATTAATTTTAATGGAAGTTGGCCTTTTGACTCAGTTTTGAAAATCTCAGCCCAAAGTGCCAACCAAATAAGTCAAAATATATTTTGCATTTCTATGCAGTGCATCTATGTGGGGCTGTCCAAGCATTTTACAAACATTAAATGAACCTCAGGATGAGCCCAGCCACAGCAGCAGGGGCTCAGCAGCACTTTTCCCCCTACCTGCGCTGGTCAGTCCCAAGCGGCACACGGCTCCGCCGCCACTTCTACTGGCTGATGCTGACCTGGGCGGGTCTGTCCCATCTGGAGCAGCACACAGCTGAAGCCGGCTTCCCATGTGCTGCTGGGGACGGGAGGAGCCCGGCCGGGTCTGCACCAGCCAGCAGAAGTGGCGGCAGAGCAGTGTGCTGCTTGAGATGGGATGAGCCTGGCTGGAGCGGCAGAGGCTCAGCTGCATTTTCCCCCTGCCTGCGCCGGTCAGACCCCGAGCAGCACACGGCTCCGCCGCCACTTCTGCTGGCCAGTGCTGTGCTGGCCAGGCTCCTCCTGTCCCCAGCAGTACGTGGGAAGCTGGCTTCAAGCTGCGTGCTGCTCCTGATGGGACAGACCCGCCCAGGTCGGCACCAGCCAGCAGAAGTGGTGGCAGAGCCGTGTGCCGCTTGGGACTGACCAGTGCAGGCAGGGGAAAGTGCAGCTGAGCTCCTGCTGCTTTGGCTGGGCTCATCCTGTCCCGAGAGGCAAATGGGCTACTCCTCTTCCCACACGCACCGTGTCGGCAACGTCAAGCTGAGATGGTGCGTGTGGGAAACTTGTCTCTTCTCCAACCCTTCAGCAGCCATTAAGAAGCTGCTGAGGGGCTGGGGGAGGAACAAGGGGTGGGAACGAAAATAAACAGTGTTTACTTTCATTTCCCATCGCAACACCGCAGACCTCAGAAAATGGCTTGGCGGGCTGCATGCTGGCCCACGGGCCGTATGTTGAACAAGCCTGCTCTACGTCATTATCAGTTTTCTGTGAGTTTAACAGAGCATATGGAAAACATGATTTTTCCTAAAAAGTGTACAGTGAAAGGGAAAGAGTGAGGTGGCCATTTGGTGGATTTCTAATTTTTATAGGAAAATCAGCTTCTGAGTTCTTTCTCTCTTTATTGTTGAGTGTTACAACTTGCCATGAATTAAATTTTTTGTCGTACATACTTCTAACGTTTTACAATATAAGTGTCATCCTAGTTCTAAATGATTTTTCTTTCCTTTTGTTTAGCTATGTAAAAGGCATTTTCTCTTTTGGACTGCTGGAAACTAACATGTTTGATCGCGCTGAAAAGCTTGCAAATGAGGTAAGCAGGCCACTACGGGTGCTAAAAGCCTTGGAACTTGTAATCATGGTCAATATTCCATATTGCATATGTTCATTTGAGAAATAAGATTTAATTGGATCATAGAAACAGGGCTGGGAGGGACCTCACAGGGTCATCTAGTCCAGCCTCGTGCTCAAGGCTGGATCATCCCTGACTAAACCATCCCAGCTAAGTTTCTGTTCAACATTTTCTTGAAAACTTACCCAGGTGGATATTCCATAATTTCTCTAGGTAGCCTGATCCAGTGCTTTACTACCCTCATAGTTAGAAAGTTCTTCCCAATCTCCTACCTAATTTTCCCTTGCTGCAGCTTGAGGCCTTGCTCCTAATCCTGCCCCCCTGCAGTCACAGAGAAAAGTCTATTTCCGTCGTCTCGCAGAGAGCTGGACTTTGTGTCACCTAAAGTTGCATCATATATGAGACTTAGCTGTCAGTTTCTATGTTAGCAGTAGCTAATAGGGGTGTGCGAAGTGAGCCATATTCGATTAGGATTCAGCCTGAATCAGGGGCAGTGATTCAATTTGTTGATTCAGATTGCTGTCCCTAATTCGATTCGGCCAAATCTGAATCTTAAGATTCAATGCCGATTTGGAAAATCAGCAATTCGGCCATAGACACAGCTTTAAATATTTTTTCTACATACCTCGAGGTACCAGGCGTGGCTTGTGAACACTGTGATGGTAGGACAGATGGAGAATCCCACAGGAGCACGGGAGGGGCCCCCTGTGTGCTTGGCAGCAAACCTGGAAGTGAACCAGAAGTACTTCCGGTCCATGTCTGGGTCTGCTGCCAAGTGCACAGGGGGAGTTCCCCTGCACTCCCCCCGGCTCAGCGATTTGGCTGCAGAGGGACCCCAGGTGGCCCCCCAGACCCAGGAAGCTCCAGTTGCCAGGGAGCATGGGGGCCCCCAGCGCACTCCCCGGGGGACCCAGAAGTGGACCAGAAGCAGTTCTGGTCCACTTCTGGGTCTGCTGCCAAGCGTGCTGGAGAGCCCCCTGTGCTCGTGTGGGACACGCCATCTGACCCACCATCACAGCGTTCACAAGCCACCTGGTACCTAGAGGTATGTAGAAAAAACATTTAAAGTTGTGTCTGCGTCCGAATCGCTGAATCTTTCCGAATCTCTCTGAATAGATTTGGAGGGTTCTAATTCAATTCAGAGAAGTTAAAAGGTCTGCTTCGATTCGGATTCAGAGATTCGGCCACTGAATCTGAATTCGGCCACTGAATTTGGCCATTCTCATAGGGAAGCTAACGGGCTGTGGAGTGGATGCCTACACAGTTAGGTGGGTGGCTAAGTGGCTTAGAGACTGCACCCAGAGAGTGGGGGTTGGCTGGCCATTTTCAACCTGGAAGGAGGTGAGCAGTGGGGTCCCACAGGGTTCGGTCCTTGGGCAGTATTATTTAATATCTTCATCAGTTATTTGGACGAGGGTGTGTTGAGCACCCTCTCCAAGTTCGCAGATGATACCAAATTATGGGGCAAAGTTAATACACCAGAGGGCAGGGAGCAGTTACAGGCTGACCTAGACAGGTTAGATCGATGGGCAGAACGTAATAGGATGCAGTTCAACAAAGATAAATGTAAGGTACTCCACCTAGGAAGGAGGAATCCCCAGCACACCTACAGGTTGGGGGATGTCCTCCTCAGCAGCTCAGAGGCTGAGAGAGATTTTGAAGTCATAGTTGACTCCAAGATGAACATGAGCTGGCAGTGCAACAAGGCTATCAACAAAGCCAGTCACACCTTGTCGTGTATTAGCAGGTTCATGACCAACAGATCGAGGGAGGTGATACTCCCCCTCTATGCAACACTAGTCAGTCTGCAGTTGGAGTACTGTGTCCAGTTTTGGGCTCTGCACTTCAAGAGGGACATGGAAGATCTGGAAAGGGTTCAGAGGAGGGCCACCCACATGATTAGTGGTCTCCATGAGAGACCCTACAAGGAGAGGTTGAGAGATCTGGATCTCTTCAGCCTATACAAAAGACAGCTGAGGGGTGACCTTGTAGCCACCTATAAATTTATCAGGGGAGGACAGCAGGGTTTTGGGGATGCGCTGTTTACCAGAGTGCCTCATGGAGTAACTAGGAATAATGGGTGCAAATTTAGTGGAGAGTAGATTTAGGTTAGACATCAGAGTGGCCAGAGTCTGGAAGGGGCTTCCAAAAGAGCTGGTGCTGTCACCTAACTTGGAGGTCTTTAAGTGGAGGCTTGCCAATCACCTGGCTGGGGTCATCTGACCTCAGTCCTCTTTCCTGCCAGGGGCAGGGGGTTGGACACAATGATGCATTGGGTCCCTTCTGACTCTGTAATCTATGAATCTCTGCCAAATCGAATCAGGGTCCAAAGCTTTGCACAGCCCTAGTAGATAAGTATTTATTTAAAATGTTCCACTAAGCATTGTCTTTTTTTTCTTTCTTCCTATCATCAGGCTTTAGCTATAAATCAGACGGATGCATGGTCTGTCCATACCATAGCACATATAAATGAAATGAAAGTAAACCTGAATGATGGACTGGCGTTTATGAAGCAAACTGAAAACAACTGGAAGGTAAATGTCCTTAACAATGCCTCCAAAATGGCTCCTTATGTGTGGTTCTTTCTTTCCATTCAACTCAATGCTGTTGAGTCCTGTTTACATACCTTTTTATCAGATATATTACAAGTTACATAGTTAAACAGAAGAAGCCCTTGCTTCAAGGCAGAAATCTTTGAACATGCTACCTAAGATTCAACAGACAGAAAATTTAGCAACTGATCAATAATTCAGAATACCATTCTGGGCATTAATCTTTTAAAATATAGCTTGAGTGCTTATGGCTGTGATCGGTAGTACACAGGTTTGTTTTAATGTCAACAACTCTCCTCCTTTTTATGTCTATTTGAATGACCACATAAAGACTCTTGAGGCAAGTTTTGCCATTGGTGTCAGAGGAATCAGAAATTCCAACTGACAGATGGGAACATTATTTACTTATAACTTTTCTTCTTATCGTTCCTGGATTAGCTATTAGATGCAACCAGTTAGTGGCAGGGAACACTGAGAATCTTGTCAATGGTGCAGTGACAGAAACAAAAGCTGCTTATTGCATCAGAGTGAAAGCAGCTGGGTTTCCATCATAAGGATGTGCTCAAGGAGACTGAGATTTCATTTAGCCATTCAGGATTTGCCCTGAAATGAAGCATTGCAGAAAATGGTCCAAATTCTACTCCATTACACAAGTGTAAATCTATGTTTAGTATACATCTGTTGTTTCAGTTAAGTTATTCCAAATGTATGGTGGTTTGCATGAGAAGCAAAATTTCCTTTGTCTTTTTATGCACTTGGATAGCCCACAGGGCCAAAATATTACCCAATACTAATGAATTTATTATTACATTGCCACTCTGAGATAAGGAACTGTTGTTATCCTGATTTCATGGATTGTAACTTGCTCAGTTTTTCCACAGGAACTGAACCTCACTCTCTTGAGTCCAAGTCCATTACTTCAACCATAAATGAATTTATTTTCTTTAGGTGCAGTTGGAGACAAGCCTCTTTACACAGTGGGGCATTTTAACTTGTTGGTAATTCTAGTTTTTTGTTTTAAATTCTTAACTAAAAATCATAACATAATGTATAAGGTGATCATGTCTATTTTTTTTTAACTTCTAAATTATAAGGTTGACCTTTTTTGGAGTTGTGTTCCTTATCTTGATTTAAAGAGAAGTTAGTGGGTCTGGATTGCATCCAAAATGCTATCTTCTCCTCAGCATGTGCTATTTCTCCTAATAATGCTATGGTAAATATTTCATTGTCTGTGTCTTTGCATAAAAAATATTTTGCTATTCATCAGCACAAGTCTCCAAAAGACATGGATGGTGTTGGTAGGTGAACTGTTTTAAATGCTACTTGCAATTTAGCTTTTTAGCAACAAATATTCGCCTATAGTGCTTTTATCTGCTGTAACTGTTTACCCCATGTTTTATTGCACGTGGTAAAGGGAAATTTACAGGCTTTCTTCTTAAACTACATTTTAAAGGTTGATAGGGAGCTTGGCAAAAAAACCCAACTTCATGAAAAAGTTAATGAATTTAGAATGTATTGCAGACCCAGTCGAAGCCAGATTGTAAAGAAGCTCTGGAGACACCTGTGTTAATTTCTAGAGGAAAGGGTGTTAAAAGTTTAGTTGTAAAGAAAATAGAAATGGTACTTGAGTCTATTTCTAGCTTATTCAAGATCTTAAGTTGCCTCTGTCACTCAAAATATAGGAATAGTTTGTAGCAGTTCATTAAACAACATGCGTTACATCTCTCATGTGGTTCTTTAGTTTGTTCTTCTGTGCAACATGGTGTTATATTAGTAAAATCAAGTCTCAAAGAAGTGCCCTTTTGTGCTTTTGTGCTTGACTTTAATGATTGAGCTTATGGGTAGAGAGTGTTCAAGCCTTCACTTCAGGATCAAATCAGGCATATCATATCTCAGAGCCCTTAGAAATTCTACTTTAACAAAAAATGTAATGAACAATACAGACAATATGGGTAGAATCTTTTTAAGCTCCTAAGTGACCCAGGCCCCTGTATCCTGGGTTACTTTTGGAACTGGATCTTAGACTCCTGTTAGTGTTGCTCTTGGTCCAGAAAAGTCTGTTTCTTTATTTTTTCCCTGGCTGACTCAGGGATGTCAGAAACCCGTTTGTCAACTTAAGCTGCATTTCACTAGCTCCCAGGACAGCTCTGCTCTGGCAATTAGACATTAATCTTACACAAAACTTTACATTGGCAGCCCCCATCAACTGTTTTATCCCTGGGAAGGGAATCCAATAATTTTACTCTCAACTTTTATAATAGATGGCTGTGTAGAGCAAACCTGGTAATATCACCTTTCTGTCAAACACTTTATCACCTGTCTTGTTAGAGTCGTTTTGTAGTGTAATAATCTTAAACAAAGAATGATAACCTTTTGGTTTATCTAGATGACATAAAATACTGATATTGCCAAGGACTTCGTGACTTCTCAAAATCTGATATTGCAGTAGCTACTATGGCAGTGAACACAGTTTGCCCTTGTGTGAGGCAGTTAACTTTAACTACGCTACTGAGCACTGAATTATAAAGTCATGGAACAGCAGAGCTGGAAAGGGCCTCAGTTTGTTGCCTACTCTAGCCTTCTTACTGAGGCAGGGTCATCCATACCCAGAGCATGCCCTACAAGTTCTTGTCTAACCTATTCCTGAAACTGCATAAACGAGAATGGGGGGTTTAAGATTCTTTGTCAGATATGTCCTTTCTTTCCTCTGTCACAAGGGTGTTGTCCAGACAGGCTTCTGTTTGTTGCCAGAGGATATCTGACAAAGTAATGGAAGGGCACATTTGAACTCTTTATGTTGTCAGCTTTTGGGTGGAAAGAAAGTCAATGGAGAGTTTTTTTTTAATTGTGCTATCAAATGATACTCATTGAGAGCATGAGTCAAAATGCATTTCCATTCTGAAAAATGACTGTAAGACTGAGAGACGAGGGCCTCCAGACTTGAAGTACTGCTACATTCAGTAGCTTGGCTAAGTCTATTCCAGCCAGGCAGTTGGTTCAATAAAATATAACCACCAAAGCCTTTGCTTCTCACATTTTCTGGACTGTCATGGCTACATCATCATTCTACCACTACCAAAACTCTATAAAACTTTACTTTTAAGATTTCAGAACGTTTTTGCCCTGAATAGCCTTAAAGAGGAATCCATTCAGTAAAAAAAGTGCCACAGTCAGTATTCAGAGGGGAACTGCAGTTCTAGATTGTTGGCTTTTTTATCTGCTCATGACTTAGAAATTTACATTTACTGCAGGAGAAGACTGACCTCTAAAATAACTGAATTGATTTTAAACTGAGTTTATACATTTGCTGAATTCATTCTTTCTCTCTCTCTTCTCAGGACGCTATGGTTGCTGGTCATAATTATTGGCACTGGGCTCTGTATTTTATTGAAAAGGTATGGAGATGATTTTATATCTGTGCTGCACATTACAGGTGGACAGTCTGACATATAGGTTTGATCGATCTGCCTTCCTCCCTTTTAAATATGTTGCAGTGTTTCCAAAAGTAGTGTAATAGCATTTGTGTTGTTGCTACTTTTATTCAGATATTTTCAAATTATTTCATTTTTCAAGGTATAAAATTTTAAAATGAGTTAAAATGTAGAGAAGTTCGTGTCAAGCCATTAAGTACTCATAGTTATTGCACGTTCTGCACAAATGTTTTGATACAGTGATGCAACCCAGTTCTGTAGTCCTGAAAAAGGTAAAATTCCCATTAACTTCAATACAAATAGTGGTGGCACAAAGGATGTTGAAGACACTTTGCATGAATTACCCAGGAGACCCAAATAGCTACTGTGAAAAAGAAAATTGATATCACATGATCTGAAATGCTGCATGTTCTTAGAAGTATTTAAGATGTTTTGAAATCCTTAATTAAAATATTTATACTCGACCTACTGCGCAGAAAAACGTTTTGTTTGGTTTAAATAATGCTTAGTAGTTATGGCTTTTGTTTGGGGCAAAACTCAGCAGTGAGATAACAGTTGACATGTATGTAAAGCAATGTAAGTTAATCAAAAAACTCAAGTTGTTAGCAAAGAGTGTACTTTGCCCCAGCTTGGCATGAGGTTAATACAAAATGTGTGCAACTCTCAAAATGCCTGAACCTGGAGACAGTAACTTTAAAAGAAGTCCTTTTTTTACTTCCTTGCTGCCTCCTTGATTTTCTTCTTGCAGACCCCGCTTCTGCCTGCCAGTGCACTTCTTGTCAGGCTTTATACATTGTGCTTGTTTTACACATCTACTGTGAAAGGAATGCTAAGACAAAATACACTTCCTTGCATGATTTTACCAGAAGTGTAACATACATCACTTTGATATCACCGCTGAATTAGACCCAAAGACTTCAGGGATAATTTGCCTCGTAAATCCTGGTGCAATTCCAACTGAAATTTCCTTTAAGTCTTTAAAGCTCTTTGAAGGTGGAGCTTTGGATTAAAAGCTGTTGAAAGCTGATTTATTTTTACGTAAAAAGGCTGTTTATAGAGGATGACTTGGGATGCTTATTAATCAGACTCGGACCTACTCTCCTGCCCTGTATCTAATCAAGGGGAGTTGAATATGCATATAAATATGAATTATAAGAATTATTATAATATATCTATACTAGTTGAACCTGTGCTTTGATGCAGAAGATTAATTGATTTTTAAAAAATTTTTATAACTTTTTGTCATAATCATCAGCTTCACTTTATGGTTTATGCATCATTGCCTGTTCCAACTTCAGAATCTTTCAGACCATTGTTTCCATCTGCTTTCGTCTCTTGTAGACTGTAATTGAAATTTTTGACATGGGTGAGCTACAAACCCCCATGATCTGGCCTCCAGAATAAGAGATTTAATTTATACAGATACTACATACCAATATGATAAATAACCTTTTTCTAAAAATCTGTTGTTACCACACTCTGCCAGTTACTTTGGGACGCTGCATTCTAAAGACCGTCATCCCATGGTGCTTTGCTTTTACAGGGCGACTATGAGGCTGCTTTGACGATTTATGATAATCATGTGAGTAGGAATGACTTCTTCCTTAGTGAAAATATATTGTACGTGGTATTGTGTTTACATATTTCTTTCTGTATTTAATGTAAAGGGAATCATGGTGTGATACAGACTTCTGTTTTATTTATAAATGTTTAATTGTCAGTTTAGGTCAGCTGTTACTCAACTGGTAAAAATACATGTGCGTTAGAGGTCATCCTAAAATGCCCAAAAGTTTCTTATGCCATCATATTTGTATTTTGTTTACTCCATATTTTAGAAACTATTTTAAATTTTATGCCTGAATCTTTTAAAAATATTTTCACCAATTCATTTTTCAGCCCCTCTGGCTTTAGCCAGACTGCACTGACTGCTCTGTACAGACCATAGAGAGACTGGGGAAAAAAATGTAAATATCTAATGTGATATAAAATGCATTCTTGGTAAATCCAAGGTGTCTTGAGAGAGGTCTGAGGTCAAAAGTTAGATGACAGAACATTTTAGTCCTGTTTTTCCCCTCATTTCTAGGTGATATGTTAAAGGTCTTTGACTGGATTTCAGGAAAATCTTTTGGAACGATACCCAGGCAATGAATTAGGAGTCTGCATAAGACATTTCTATGCCTGCATTGTTTTTAAATGGTACAATGATACCTTGTCCTGCCTAATACTGTTGCAATGTATCTTGTTGTTTGTCGTTCCAAAAAAATCAAAGAATCATATCCTTTGTAGACTGAAGTATTTGTGAAAAGGTGAAATTTGTGTTCTTGCAAGATAACTGTATCTGGAAGAGTAGACTTTTGCATTGTCAAGATAAATTTTGACTCTCAAGTTAACTTTCCACTTCTACATGGGTCAGGCAATTTAAAAATGCCTTCTGATTGCAGATTGGTCCCAGGTGTAGGACAAGTGGAACTCTGCTAGATGTGGTTGATAACTGCTCTATGCTGTACCGGCTTCAGCTAGAAGGTAAAGAAATGCTATTTCTGTATCATTCTTCTTTAAAGGGTGAGGAGCAAAGCATCACTCTTCCAGCATGCTGGAGGAGCAGTAATAGAGACAATATGCAGAGCAAAGCTGAATGATTTGCTGTTACAGGAGCCAACTCTTTAAACTGATGCTTTCCTTGGGAGGTGAATGTTAAGTTTATATTCATGTTCCTTACCTTTATTTCTCCCCTGAGCTTATTTTTGTAATCTGGCCAGTACAGTATTCCATTCAGCTAGTCAAATATAAATCCATGCTTTTCTTTATCAATTAATTTCACTTTCTTTGTCCCTGGACAACAAGAAGTTGAAAAAACAACGTAAAGCAAAACTGCCCAATTTCTAAGTGGCAAGGGGTCATGCCCTCTGTAACCTGTGGAGAGGTGGCGGGGGGGTGGGGTCCATACAACAAGCTGTAGTAGTGCAAACCAAGTGCTATTAGATGCCTGTCTGGCTTCTCGTGCTGGGAAGATCCAATCAACTCCAATATTTAATTCTTAACATTCATAATGATTGAAATAAAAGGTTTATGAATGTACCGTATCAGTCATTCAGAGAGTTTCATGAGACAATCTAAACAGCCAAAAAGCTTCACTTTAACTTTTTAAGCTAGAGCTCTGGAAAAATTACTTATTCGCTTCCCAGTTTGTTTAATTTTCATGGAACTCTGCTACATCAGGTCATGATGAACTCATCTGCATATGTATTTTGAATTGGTAATCAAATGTCACATGAATTGAGAACAATGATAAGAGCTCATCCTATTATATGGGTTAAGGAGAAGGTGATCTATCTGCTGATAGGCCATAATCCCTGCTAATCTTGTTTAAGATATTGGTGATAATTTATAGATAATCATTTAATTGTTTACTAAAGTTGGAGCGTCACACTGAGAATTCTGCTGGATGTAGAATTGTTCTGATTTTTTTTTTTTAAACCTGCAGTCAAGGTTTATGCAGTTAATTATAAAGCATATGCCATGTGATTTATGTGGAATTGTTTTAAATCATGTATTTGACTCCTAGGGTTAAAGTTGGAAAATAGGTGGAATGAAGTTCTCCAGCTGACAAAAAAGCACACCAAAGATCACGTTCTACTTTTCAGTGATGTCCACATTTTGATGTCTACGTTAGGAGCTAAAGATCATAAATCCACCAGTGAGCTCTTAACAACTCTCCAGGAACTTGCCAAGTAAGTAACTGATTTAAAATACTGTTCTGAATATAACTGTTGTCCCATCACAAGTTGAGGTGAATCTTCAGGAATTTGCCAAGTAAAAAATTGTTGTTTTAAATGTAAATTTTGCCCAGTGTCATAACCAGACTGATTTAACAGGTTGATGGCTCTGAAGCTATCCAGTTAGGAAAGCCATCCTCTTTTTATTTTACTTTTGGTTGTTTTTTTTTAAATGATGATTGTGTTCATGTATGGGGTAAGTCTTTAATACTGGCAGGTAGCAACGTAATCATATAATTCAGGTGTTCATGGCATGTAACTAAACCATTAATTTTTTGGTTCGTTAGGTTCCTTACCATGGGTCTATATTTGGGATATGACTTTTTGTAACTGAACACAGATATGTCCTGTACGTTAGGGGTGTACGAAGCTTCAGTTACCGATTCGATTTGGAGAAGATTTGGCGGTTGAATCATTGAATCCAAGTTGAATCTGGAGACTCACAAAAAGCTCTGAATCAATTTTGAAGCATGCAAATCAATTTGGAAAAGATTCGGGAAAAGATTTGGCGATTCAGAAAAGGTGGACTTGTGGGGAAACAAACTGAGAAGAGATTGGGGGGCAGGGGGGAGGAGGGAGGGGAAAGACTGCTCTGATATTGACATCTGTAGCTGGCCAGTGACTGATCTTTCCCTCAGTTCCCTTCCAATCACAGTGCTCAGGGGAAGGGACATAGAAACAGCATATAAGGCTCTGTGTGAAGCCTTTCCATCCCTTTTGTGAGCTGTTTGTCTGTCCGCATGTGAAAGGTACTGGCTGCAGCGGCTGGCTTCCTAGTCAGTTTCTTCACTCTTTTGCTAGTCTCTGTATCTAGTAAGCAGATAGAAGAAGATATAGTAAGCAGATAGAAGATGTATCTCTCTCACACACACACACACACACACTTACTTTTCCAGCACATCAAACATTATGAAGCATGCTGGAAAGACAGGTGCCAGGTCTTCTGGCAGAGAAGCAAGAGGGGCTAGTGTGGGAGAGCTGCAAGTTTTCCCCTGCCCAAACTTAGACACACCCTTTTCCCTAGCAGCCATGAGATTTCTGCTGCTGGTGCGAGCAAGGAGGTGGGAGCAGTACCTGTTCCTGCACCTGCACCACCTCCACTAATACCAGAAATAGCCACCAGCACCAGCATGACAGTCTCCTCCACCCCAATTTCAGCTCACTCCCAGCATGAGCCTCCCAATGCCAGAGGAGGAGCTGGATCTGGAACCAGGGAAGCTCAGTGCCATAGCCAGGGAAACTGTAGGGAAGGAGAGGGGATATGAATTTGTGCTGCACAACCCTCAAAGTTCCTCTACAGGCAGTTCTCTTCTGGAAGGCACTTCGGAGGAGGTTGTGGGGGCAGATGGCTCAGCTTCCCCTGTTGTTGTGCCTCTGCCTGCTGAGGAGGGGGATAAGGCAAGATCTCCACCCTCAACCCAGAAGCGGGGGGTAGTGCAGAGTGGGATTGTTTTGAGTTAGCAGATGATCCCAGGTACGCTACCAAATAGCACTGCCAAAGACAGATCAGCCAGGGCAAGGAGGTGAAACATTTCACTACCACGGCGATGCTGCTATATTGCAGGAAGCAGCACCCCTTTCCCTTGCTCCTCCTCAGCCTGGCACCAGAGGGAGTGTGCCCAAAGGGAAATCCCCCTCTCACTCCAAAGCCCCTGTCCCAACAAAGCAGAAACAGGCCACCCTGGAGTGGTGGGGGAAAGCCATAGACGAAGTGGGGGGGTGTTGCAAGGGCGAACAAGGTCACCCAGAGCACTGGGGAGATGCTTGCTCTGGATAGCCAGCCCTTCTGTTTAGTTGAGAGACCAGGGTTCAGGCAGCTCATGGTGCTCGTGGCCCCATCATACTGAGTGCCCGCACATACCACCTTTATCAGACCTCCCTGTATGAAGTAAGAACTCCTGCAGGGAGTACTTGAGGGAGGACCTGCACAAGACAGGTCCGCAGGTAGCCTTGCACTTCACCTCAGACATCTGGAGCATCCGGGGGGGAGGATCTTGCCTACCTCTCCCTCACAAGTTACTGATGCGATCAGTCAGTGGGTTCTCTTTCAAGCACAGTTGATGGATAAGTCCCACATGGCAAGGGAGATCATGATGGCCATGAACCACATGGTGCATGGTTGCTTGTTGGGCAGGGTGAAATCACCCGCGGGTTCATGGTCACTGACACTGGGGCCAATATGGTCAAGGCAGTTCATGATGCCAACTTTGTTGGAATTCCTTGTGTGGCACGCAAGTTCCACCTCTTAGTCAGGGACACCTTGGAGGGGGACAGAGCTGCTGTTGACAGCATAGTCAAGACCAGCCAGTTCATTTCAAGATGTAGGAAGGTGTCGGGATACTTCCACCAAAGCATCAAGGGGGTCAAGATGCTGTGGGACAAACAGGTAGAGCTGAGCATCCCACAGCACAAAATCATGCAGGATGTGGAGACTTGGTGGAATTCCACATACCTGATGCTGCAAAGGCTGGTCAAGCAACAGAAGGCATCCATGAGATGGCCTTAGTTGGGGAGATTGGGATCAGCAGCCCCCTTAACAAAACCGAGTGATAATCTCCCAGATCTTAGTGGTCCTCAAGCCATTCCTCAAGGCCACCAAGATCCTCAGTGCTGTCAATGCCATCCTTAGCCAGGTAATCCCTGTAGTGAGGGAGCTTGAGAATCAAATGGAGAAGTTCCAGGGCATCAGTGTTCCTGGCTGTGGCAAGCCACTTTCACCAGAGGTGCAGGCACTGGTGGAGTGGCTGAAAGAGGGCATCAGAAAATGGCTGGATCTGTTGCAGTCCAGTATGGTCCACATGCTGGAGCCATGTACGACCCAAGAATGAAGGGGAGCGTGTGCACCAACAAAACCCTCAATCACTTGACAGAGGTGCTGGTAAACAGAGTCAAGGAGACAGAAGCGGGGATGTGGACGAGGGAGACCCATTTTCCCGTGCCAGCACTTCAGCTACGAGCCAATCTCTTCCACGGCAGCCACTGCCAAGGTGGGCCAAGGACATGGCTTCGATGGTGGAGTCCACAGGTACCAGATCTCAGCTTCGGGCAGGTGGCATGGAGGCTTTTGTGGCTACCTATCTCACCGAGGATGTAGAGCCACTGGACTGTGACCCCTTGGCCTGTTGAGCAACCCGTGGCCGGATTTGGCAGGATCTGGCCACAGTTGCCTGGAAACACCTGTCCTGTCCACTGACCAGTGTTCCAAGCGAGAGGGTGTTCAGTATTGCTGGGGATATTATGACACCCCACCATACCTCCTTGGATCCTAATTTGGTGGAGCAGCTGATGTTCCTCAAGGTGAACTTCCTGCTGCTGGAGTTCCCCAAGTTCCACATGCAGACAGAGTGAGTGCCACCCTCCTCACTCTGTCCACACCTATTTCTTTTTAAAAAAAAAAAAAAAAATTTAAACCATTTAATGCCCCGCTCTCAGAGCTGGAGGTGGCACTTACTATCACCAGACAACAGGGGAAGAACATCCTGCTGAACCGA
>NW_017728931.1:16469788-16482266 GCF_001723895.1 Crocodylus porosus | reverse complement strand
TCGAGTCCAGCCCCCTGCCCAAAGGGCAGGAAGTCAGCTGGGTTCATAGGATCCCAGCAAGATAAGCATCCAATTTACTCTTGAAGGTGTTCAACGTAGGTGCTTGAACCACCTCCGCTGGCAGACTGTTCCAGACCTTGGGGGCTCGGACAGTAAAAAAGTAAAACTTTTACTTTAATTCACTTTAGATAACAGACCAGGATATGAATAGACACATTTGGAAAACTAGATATATCACATTAAACCCAGCATTTACCATGCCAAAAGATAGTAAAGGAACACACATCAAGAATAAAAGCTAATTAAAACATGTCTAGAATAGGTAATGTATTATTTTTAAACAGTAGCCATAAAATCCCACTTGACCAGTAGCCAGTGCAATATTTTCATGACACTGGTTTTTTTAGCCTTTGGACTTTGAGAAATTTTTTTCAGGTATTATCTGTTTTGACACCTATTTTCATGGACTGAAACTCTGATTCCCCTTTAATGTAGTTCTTAGATAAATCAGCCCTTCCAAGATGAATTGGACATAATTAAATACAGTCTCTTTTATCTATGGTTGTTTTGGGAAACATGAGGGTTGTGAAATGTGTTTAAATGCAGAAAGTTTTGCATTTAGCACCAGATATCCCTAATACTATTTACTGTTTTAAAATTAAGTCTACACCTTTAACTCTCCTCTGGGCTTTGTTTGGAACTGATTCATCAAAAAACTCTTAAGATGATATTTTCAAAAGCGCCCTGCTTTGCTTTACGTCTGACTCTAGAGAAAACAAGAAGTCTTATAGCATTGCCTCCCATGGCAGAACAACTTTAGGCCCAAGCTGAGCACTTTGAAGATGTTTAGAACAATGTGGTAATTTATTTTGCTGTTACTGCCTTATGAGTTTTGATGCTTAACATGAGTAATTCAAAGACATCATTGGGAAGTATACACACACACTCATTATACTCTTTTTTTCAAAGATTGTCTCCCAAAACAGCTGCAGAATGTATTTCAAAATTTAGGTTTATTTGCACATGCTTGCATGCTTATAGCTATATAATGCATATTATATTTTTATCATATCCATTTTACACAAACTTTCAGTGGTGTTTTTGAAGTGGTAACTCGGGTATTTGATGCAAGTTGGTAGTGCACTTTTAGCCCTCTATTTATACTGTCTAGATTTCTAATCATGATAAACTAACAAATATAGAATTAAGAAACTGCAGGCTACAACAGCTGTGCACTACATTCTTTTGTGTTAGAAAGAGCTCAGTTTTGTTTTCTTGTGTTATAGTGAGAAATTACAACAAAGTGGATTTCTAATCTATTATGGCTGGTGTAACAGGGAACCCTAGCCCTGTTACTAGGAGGCAGGGCTGCCCCTTTAAGACCCAAGTCTTTAGGAACACCAAGCACCAGGAGGCTAGGGGTTAATTTCCCAACCACCCAGGCTGGTCAGCTGACAGGAAAGGGATAGGCCTCTGGGCACATATAAACCCCAGGGCCGAGGCTGGCAGGAGGGGTCTTTGGCAAGTGGCCAGGGAAAGAGACCCCCTGTATGGCAGAACTACCCAGGAACGCTGTGGCTATCGAGGCTCCAGAAGTCTACAAGATACCCAAAGCTGGGAGGTACTCAATACTCAAGGAGTAGTTCGGGGTTTTTAAGGAGCCAGAGTGTGGCTCGTAGGACTTGCATTATGTCAAGTTATGAGCTCAGGGGTTCATATTTATGTTGTTGTTTTATCTGGTGGAGTAAGCTGAGGATATTGGGGGAAGAGGAGCCCTTATTGAGGCACACTACTGTGCAAAGCACCAGGGGACACAGCACCAGGGTGGTGATCAGACCCCAGTGCAAGGGGGTGCAATGACAGGGGATGATCAGACCAGGGCACAGCACCAGGAGGCTCAGAGATGGAGGGCAGGCCCCAATGCCAAGTGGCACAGTGATGGGGGTAGGCAGACCCCAGCACCGGGAGGCGCAGTGCCCGGGGGAGCGGCAACAGGGAGTAAGCATGCCCCACGGCCATCACCCAAAGGCGCAAGTCAACATTTTTATATAACATCTACAAGGCATTGGCCACCCTGTAGGCGAAGTTTGGAGCAGTGGATAGTGACCCCTAGCGTCAGGGTATTAAATGAGCAGTCTCCCACCTGAGTAACATCATAATTATGGTTCTATCAAGGCATGGCAGGTGAGAAAGATGGGTAGGTAGCCCAGAGACAGAGGGTCTGGCCTACACTAGACATGACAGGATGGACCCCTGTCACAGTTGGATATTCATTTGATAGCAACGTTTCTTCATCTGTCATAGAAAACAGGACCTCAAAAAGTCATCTAGGCCAATCCCCTGCTCCAAACAGCAACAGCCCTGTTGCTTTGCTTTCTGCTTCCTGCCCTCTTGTCCCGGTCTAATCTGATGCTCTTCTTTCTACTCCCCACCATATCTGCCGGTAAGAAGGCCTGTTCCATCTCCATTTTGCTGCATGCCACACACAGAGGTGTCTGCCGCTTGTGACATCTGTGCCACAGATTAGGCACCCTAGGGCTAATGTTTTCTTGCCGTATTTTCTTACATACATACTTGCCTTTCTCCCCAATCTATGCTCTCCCCCCTCATTTGGGGTGTGTGGTTTAAGCAGGGTGGCTGCTGTCTTTGCTGAAAAGAATCACACCTGGAGACACTGTGCATGCCATGCAGTTGCCAAGATGGCTGCCACTTTTGTTTCACCAAGCTGAAGGGACAGAGTCCCGCATTAAACCTCTCACAGCCATAGTTATTGCCCAAGCAGTGTAGCTTGTGCCTGAAGCAGCAGGCAAACGGTTGGCAGTATCTTGTTGGGGCTTGTGATGTGGAAAAATCATTTTATTTACAAGAACTTCTATAAAGAACTACTTACAATAAAGAATTAACAGTTTTGCTACTGCTCGTGCCAGGGCTTGGGGCCTTACTATGTATGACATCAGTCCTCCTGGAAACATAGCATTCAGGAAGTGTGGCATCAGAGGAGATGGTCTGAATGAGACAGTTTTCACCAAAAGTTTTTGCTGCCTCCAGACTGTCTGCTGGGAAGTCATACTTCCTAGACTCTCTGTGTTCCCAAGAAGACCTACTTTATCACACAGTTGGCCATGATTCTGGGAAAATCTTTTTTACCTTCTGCCTTCCAAAAAACAAGGTATGTGTTTTATTTGGGGGTGTCTCTTCTGTGAGAAAAATATGGTAAGGTCTTCCAGTGATGGCAATTCAGAAACATCTTGAGATAATCTATTCCACTACTTAACCACCCCCATAGTGAGAAAGTACCTTGTTGCAATTTAAATCTGACAAGAGCCAGGGAAAACAGGAAAACCTTATAGAACGGCAGCAAACCAGCAGATATACATCTTGAGAGGGGGCAAAACCAAATGTGCCCTTCTCAAAGCAACCATGAGGGAAAAGCAGGTGCAGACCATCCTTAAAAGAGCAAGCAAAAATGAAAACTGTGTGCCCTTGGCCCATTTGCTGAAGAGAACTGCAGGTCCCAGAGACTTTGCCTAGCCAGCTGCAGAGAGGCGCACCATCCTCAGGACTATTCAAGACTTACATTTCTTGTCTTAGGCAAAGTTTCTGTTGTTTCTTCATTTGGGCAAAAATTGGACAACATTTCTGTTGTTTCTTTGTCTTGTGCTTAAATTGTAACTTTCTGTACTCGATAAATGCTCTATTCAGAGAATGGACTATTCTTGTTGAAACTATTTTCATGGCTTCAGTGCCACCACCTAAATTCTAACATTAAAATTAATTAATAATATTTCTTCTTGTCCTGTCCCCTGTGGACATAGAATAATCTACTGCCATCCTCTTATAACAATCTTTTCTTCATTGGAAGATCTTTAGCTGAGCTCCACTTAGTCATCTCTTCTCCAGTCGAAATAATTCCGGTTTTTCCATCTTTTTCTTGCTTTTCCCTTGTCTTGGTTGGATAAATCTGCCCACAAATGGCTAATAATCTCAAATGCAAATGTATCATGTAACATTGAGGTGCGATTGGATGAAGCCAAGTTTGTTGAACTAATAAGTGCAAGACTAAAAGTATAAGTATCTACTGCCCTAAACATGGGTCATATACAATGCTGAGCTGTGTGGACAGAGAGGTTTAGAATCATAGAAAATTAGGGTTGGAAGGGACTTCAGGAGGTCATCTAGTCCATCCCCCTGCTCAAAGCAGGATCATCCCCAACTAGATCATCCCAGCCAGGGCTTTGTCTACTTGAGTCTTAACCTCCAAGGATGTGGATTCCACCACCTCTCTGGGTAACCTGTACTAGTGCTTTACTACCCTCAAAGTTTTTCCTCATATTTAACCTAAACTTCCCTTGCTGCAACTTTAGACTATAGTCCCTTGTTCTGTCATCTGCCACCTCTGAAAGCAGTCTAATTCCATCCTCTTTGTAACTACCTTTCAGGAAGTTAGTCTGCTATTAAATCCTCTCAGTCTTCTCCAAATGAAATACGCCCAGTTCCCTTAGCCTCTCCTCATAAGTCATGTGCCCTAACCCACTAACCATTTTTGTTGCCTTCTGCTGGACTCTCTTCGATTTGTCCACGTCCTTTTTGTAGTGGATGTGGACAAAACTGGACAACAGTACTCCAGATGTGGCTTCACCAGTGCCGAATAGAGGGTAAGAATTACTTCCCTTGATCTGCTGGCAATGCTCCTACCAATGCAGCTCAGTATGTTGTTAGCTTTCTCAGCAACAAGGGCACACTGTTGGCTCATATTCAGCTTATTGTCCAGCGTAACCCCCAGGTCCTAAGCTGCTGCTTAGTCACTTGGTTCCCAGCCTGTACCGATACATGGGATTGTTCCATCCAAAGTGCAGGACTTTGCACTTGTCCTTATTGAACCATATGAAGTTTCTTTTGGCCCAGTCCTTCCTTTTGTCTAGGTCACTCTGGATCCTAGCCCTACCCTCCAGCATATCTACTCTTCTGCCTAGCTTGATGCCATCAGCAAACTTGCTGAGGATCCACTCCATCCCGTCTTCCAGGTCATTGATAAAGATATTAAATAAAACTGGATATTTTGCTGGATATTTTTTTGGAGCTGCATGTTCATATGAGATGCAACTGGAACCACCACAGCAACAAAACAAGCACAAAATAAATAGGCAAAGCAGCACTTGTACTGTAACACTGAGCCAAAAGCATGGAATTTGCTTAGAAGAAGAGATTTTGGCCAGGATACATCCTGTTGTTTGATTCCTCCTTTGGTGAGGGGAAATAGGATTTTCTACATGTAAGTTAACAATACTTCATGAGATAAATACCTGATCCATCCTATTTTCCCCTCTTAAGGGGAAAAAAAAAGTCACAAGACCCTGAATATTGTCTGGTTCTTGGGTCCAGCAAGGTAGTAATGTCATCAAAACACGGTTTGCTCATATAATTAAAACAGCTGAGATTTTAAAAAATGTTAAGAGCAGCTATGGATGTTTGTAAGCATGTTTGTATGTCTGGCATTGTTCATGATTAATCCTTCAGCTACGTTGGGCTGCTGTAGAGCAACACTACCTACCAGTAGAACATGACAACTACTGAAAAAAGAACAACTACTGAAGATCTGCTTGTTGGAAGTTAAATATCTTGTTGTTTCACAGGAATCCTGGTGAAGACTATGAGCTTGGCCTGGTTCCGAATCTGGGATTGCCCCTTTGCCAAGCTTTTGTAGAATTTGACAATGGAAATTATGACAAGGCAGTAGAACTGCTTTATCCAATTCGGTATCAGATCCCACAGATAGGTGGCAGCAATGCTCAGGTAAGTACCATTATTAAATTGTCTTTCAGTAGATTCTGGGCGCTATGTTATGTGTAAGATTCCTTTTTTAATTTTCAATTCCTACAGTATAATGTAGCCCATTCCTGAATTTTCTTTGAAGTGCAAGTGCTACATCTCAGCTGGTTAATGTGTTCCATCAGCAAGAAAAAGTGCTACCTACAATGTTTGTTACCAAATAGTATAGTGTATTTTTTTTCTCTTTCCAGAAAGATATCTTCAACCAGTTGTTGATCCACGCTGCAATGAATTGTAAATCTAAAACTTATCGGAAACTGGCTAGGTGAGTGCCACTTGCAGTTATCAGTCGTGTCCAGTTGAGTGTAAACATTTTGTTTCCCTGGGGGTAAGTAGCAAAAGCACACTTGTGCCACTACTACTTGTCCCTGGGGAACACCTGTGCCATGCAAGCTCTGGTGGATGGCAGATTACCCTGGGAGGGGAGACTAGGGTCAGTGACTGTGCTGGCCCAGCAGCCTTACCTGGGGTCCTGAGGGCTTCAGGTTGCTGCAGCTACAGCGCTTCTACAGCTGGGAACCTGGCCAGCAACTGGAACATGGCTCTAGCCAGCCAAGCTCCAGTTTGGGACAGTGCTCCCTGCTTTCTTTTGGAGTGGGGTTTTTTTTTTACCCTGGAATCTCCTGGGGTCAAAAAACCCTCACACGCTACAAGGTAGGAGTGCAAGGAATGCTTGCATGTGGATTGTGTGGCACCACAGATGGGTCTGCGGCACCACATACTGCATGTCCATGCTCGTCTGAACACAGCCATTGTGTTCTGGCTTGTGATATTTAACAGCAAGAATGCTGTTTATGAAAGCTGAAATGACCAGTGTTTAATGTTATAAATGACAAATGAAATTATGCTCAAGCAAGCAAAAGCAAACCTAAATGTTGTTACGTTTGATATAATGGGCACAGTCTGCAGCACTGGCCAAATACAGTAGAACCTGGGTTCTTTGCAGGATCAGGTCTCTAAAGTTCCTGCAAAAAAGAGGGGTTTTAAGCCAACTTGGAGGTGTGTACAGCTGCAGAAAAGCTGCATGAGCCTGCTGAGGTGCTCCAGCTGTTTGCTTTGGCCTTATGTCAGAGTGCCTCTTCTCCTATCAGCTGGGTGGAATTGCTGATGAGATTCAGCTGAGTAGAGAAATGCCAGTAGAAGTAAAATTCACAGCAAAGCATTGAGAAACCCACTCTTCATTTGGTAACCTGCTGCAAAGTAAGTGTGTTATTAGCTAACAAATGTTCTAGTTCCACTGCATGCAATTAGGCTACCAAAGCCTGGGCTGGTTAACTGTTTCAGGTGATTGGCAGTCTATAGTCCCTCTATAAAGGACTTTCCTTCCAATTGTGCACCACTGTATTTTCTTAGGGAGGAAATATACTTAAAAATATACTCTTCAAAAGCTTAAAAATATACTCTTCAAAAGATAATTAAGTGTTAGGCAAAATATCAGAATAAGCTAACTTTTCTGTTCACCATGGGAAACAGCATGCAGAGACTTCTCCTTTGGCTTCCTTCACTACTGACAGGATGACACATTCTTTCCTTCAAACCATCTGCTTCAGGGCCTTCTAGATGAGCATTTCTGCCTTTGTTAGCCCTACCCTGTGAATCTCCCTCACTTGCTCTTTCCCATCTGGATCTATTCACTGGACAGACTTGCCTGTGGTGGTCCTCTTGTCCATAGGAGGAGCAGGCTACATCTGTATGGCAAAAGGTAGCATCATGCAGTCTCACTTCAAGCTAGGTTTGTGTGAACTAGTCCTGGAACTAGAAGAATCTTAACCAGGTTAGAGTATTTCTTTTGCCTCCATCTCTAGATTACAAGCTAGGAATGTGGAGGCTTAGTGAGAGGAGAATAGACTTGTTTAGAACTGACCTCCTAGGCAAAGGGCAGCCTGCACTGTGCAAGCACAGTGCTACTTCCAGTGCCACGTGACCATGAAAATGAATTAAATGGTGAGGCAGAAGTGTGGAAAACCTAAGTCCATCCAGTTAGTGAATGCTCTGTGTTGTATATTTGTGGATCAAGTATACAGTACTGACCTTAAAAAACACTGCTGTCAGGTAATGCTGGTGAGTGACAGTGAAGTTACTGAAATAGGTCACCATCTACCAGCCATTTAGATACATGACACATGGCTACTAAACAAGGGAACAAAAAATAGCCTGCTCTGTAATTCTGAACACTGTACTCAAGGCCTCTTTTTCCTGCCTCTCTACCTACAGGTGCCTCTTGATGGAACGTGATGCGTTGAGACCAAATTCACCATTGACTGAGCGGCTTATTCGGAAAGCATCAGCTGTTCATGCAATGACTTGAGTCTCTGTCATTCCAATGAAATCATGATTAGCACTGTTAATCAATAGCTTCCCGTGGAATTAAAGGAATCAAATTGGAGGGAATTATTGCCTTATAAGCCATGCCAGATCTCCTGCTTGCCTGAACTTTGGAATGCTCTTGTTGGTGATTCAACATTGTTGCTTAACTTCCTGCAGCAGCTCCAGTCCTAACAAGAAGTTGGCTTAGTTATGCCTGGGAAAAGATAGCAATAGCAGGAAAAGTAGAGGTCTGTCAGTCTTTGTTTACAGCCTGCTGAGCTATTGCTTTCTGGAAATGTGGATGGGTTTTATGCTGTTTGGGTTGTGGGATAACAGTACTCTAGACAGGCTGTCAAATTATTCAGTGCGTTTGCTATTCTCGTCCGTAAATAGGAAAGGGAGGAGATTTGAACTGTTTTTCACAAAATACAACATCGTGTGGGATATATTAGAGAAGGCTGGGTTGTGCCAAAGTTCTAGGAAATGGACAAGATGACATTGGCCCAGAGTCACATCTCAGCACAAAATTATGGGCCAAAATCTTGCCCTTTTCCTGGCCTCACAGATTTGGCTTTCAGTTTTTCAGAGATATTTTACACTGCTGTCTATCTAAGATTTTCTTTGCTTCTGTTACTCTAAAGATGTTTCTTGGGTTTTTTATTGCATTTTAATGAGGGTTTAAGATTCAGGGGGGTTTTTAATCCTAATAATGCTGCATATTTTTATAACAGCTCTATCGGTGAGTAATGATGGTGGGGAACAGTAGTTACGAGTCTGATGCCAATGAATTAAGTCTTGATTTGAATACATTACTGATACATTTAAGAATGAAATTCTTACAACTGTATTGCCCGTTCATTTACAGGGTGTGACTGATGCTCTCCTATAGTCTGTCAATAAATTTAATCCTGTGCTCAGTGTATTACCAGAGAAGTGACTACATACATTTATTGAACTGTGTGGTTTTTGAATATTCAGCATGGGGCTTCTTAAGCAAAACTGCAAGGTGAGTCAAGTATACACCCAGCATGGGTGAGGGAATTTTGAATTAAAATGGTAAGGACCAAGTTCAGCAACATTAGACTTCTCAGACCTCCCAGAAGAGTCATTTATACTCCTGTCTGCCACCAACAAGCAGTCAACAAGCAAATGGACAACAACAATGGAAAAGCAATGTGGGTGGGTATCTGTCTCTGAAAATAACAGCACACATTAATTCTTTTTTCTTGAAGCAATATTCAGCAAATTTACCCATGCCATGCAGACAGAACCTATTTAAGATCTCATCACCACAAATAGAGTAAACTGCAGGGTGCTACTTTTATCAGCTTAGCTGCAGCTCCCCTCCCACCCCAGTGTACCAAACCATGAACTCCCACATGATTGGATGGGTGTCAAAGCAGAAGCTTGAAGCTCAGAGCCCCTAGCTACTGCTGCAGCCACAGCAAAAAGGGGAATGGAAGTTGGGTGAGAACATGGAGAGCTGCAAATGAACCCAGACCATTGGCTGCTACTTAGACAGTCATGTGCTAATAATATTAATGTTCAAATTGTAAGATTAATTTTCTTGAAGGAGAAAGGTAAGAGAATAAATAAATAGATTATAGTACTTTGTTTCTCCCTCTGCAGAAACTGTGAGCCGTATAAGCACAAGTGAAACTACCAATGGACTAATGAACAATTTTAACTTAGTGCATTTAACAAACACTTTCCAAGCTGCTTTAAAAAACCTAACAGTGCTTGACGGGTGGCGGGGTTTCACTGATGTGCAGCAGGGCCTAACACTCTAGCTCTGTTAAACTAGTCAGCGGGAGAGGGATGGATAAATATAGCTTCAGTGATTTGATGTAATTACAACACGTTGGAGCAGCCTCTCTGCATGTGTATAGGAGCCCCGTGCTTTTTAGTTAGTGCACGTTAAGACGAGCTAATGTGCATTTTCTTAGTACCTCACAATGGGGGGAATTTTTACATATACTCTGGCGGTGGGGCGAAGGAGCTTTAATTAGAGTGGCTCTGAGACCTGTTCTATTTAAAGCACCCAGAGCTTCTCATGTATCAGTGCCCCTGCACTTCACAATGGTGGCAGGGCTGCTTGTTCTAAATCTCATTCAATGAGCTTTAGTTCAAGTGCCCCTGCTGCCATTTTGAAGCACGGGAACACTGTTTTGCAAGATGTGGAGGCTGGCTGAAGTACAGTAATTACCATGCTGCAGGAGATGGGATTAATTGAGTCCTCTCTGAAGCACTGTAATTACAGCGCATTGGAGCAGCTTCCATGCTCATGTACAAGCACCCTGAGGTACTAGATTTCATGTGCCTTAACTAAAGTGCATTAATGCACATGTCGATATACCCAGTTGAGAATTTGTAGTGCTATGGATGGCATGCTTGAATATGCCTAGTTATTTGTTGGTGTGCCAAGCCTGTTTGCTCCTGTGAAGGAGATTCTCCTTCTTAATTTTTATTTGAATCATATAGTCTGAAAACATGTAAAGGCATTAAAATCTGTTTCTTCCAATGTTGGTTCCATTGTATATTGTGTCAACAAGAGAACCATATGTCTGATGACTATTTCCATGTTTTCTGAGACCTGATGAACCAAATGGGACAACTGATAAACGACACCCAGGAAAAAGCCAACCAACCTGCTTGATGGGTATTTCGTGTCGGTCTTTCATCAGCCCAAAGGGAACGTCCTGCCTAGCATGACACGGGACGGCCAGTGTGAGGGCATATTTATACCCAGCATTGATGTAGACCTTGTAAAGGAACACCTTGAGAGGCTGGACACCTTCAAGTCAGCAGGTCCTGACAGATTACACCCTAAAGTACTCAAGGACCTGGCAGGTGTCAGAGCCCAACCATTGGCAAAAATATTCAAAAACTTGTGGCGCTCAGGTGAAGTACCTCAAGACTGGAAGAAGGCCAATGTGGTACCCATCTTCAAGAAAAGGCAGAAAGTAGATCCCGGAAATTACAGGCCAATCAGCTTGACCTCAATCCCCGGTAAGATTCTGGAGAAAATTATCAGAGACCCTTCTTGATAAGCTGGCTGATGGCAACATCATGAGGGACAGCCAGCATGGGCTTGTTTCTGAGACCTATATCCATACTGACACCTATATCCATGCTGAGTTTGGAAACCTTTCACTATACACCAGAGATTTGTGCAGACTTCATCAGGAAGTCTGTATAATCTACTCCTGAAGTAGAGTCCCAACCCACCTCAACCCTCAGTCTGTCCAAGAATAATTTTGTTAAAATCCTTAGCTGTGCTATAGCTCCATATGTTCCCTCTGAAAATGGAATGAGAAGTTGGGGGAATATGATAAAGTATTTTTTGATTCTGTAAACAAAAAATGTTACTTTTTCATTTGAAACATAATGATAGTTTTCTATCTACTCACTTTCTCAACTAAGACTGCTAATTATCTCAAGTAATATCGAAAAGTTGCCATTTTTAAAACTGCTGGCATGTTGGAGAAGTGCAGATATATAATAAACCCATTAGCTTTGAGTACTCTAGCTAATTTCCACCAAGCTAGAAACCCAAGAGTGATCATTTTGCAATATTCTCCAAGAGACCATTGCATGGTAAGTAGTTTTCTCTCAGCCTTGGTTCCTTATCTGTAAAGTGGGTAAAACAGCTTAGCCTAGCAAGGGCTAGCCTGCGAGTCAGTGCCACAGCTTAGAGGATAGACTCCCAAGGGCATTTATACACATGCTTGGGGGAGGGGGCATGCTTTAGCATTGCTCCAAAAGCCATGTTAATTAAAAGCGCCTGGAGCATTATGTGTATCAGCATCGCCACACTGAAAAATGGCAGCAGGGCACTTTGAATTAAAGCTCATCAAATGAACTTTAGTTTAAAATCCCCTGCCGCCAGATTTCAGTGTGGGAACACTGATGCACATGATGCTGGAGTCTGTGGGAGCATGGTAATTACCATGCTAGAGCAAATTCGAATAATCGGGGCTGCTCTGATGCACTGTAATTACAGTGCATTGGAGCAGCCCCCCTGCAAATGTATAGGTGCCCCAAATCTCCTGGTTGTCACATACCGTCTCTATTAAATCAAGCACTCTGTCATGTTACCCTTCAACAAACCAAGACCAGTTGTGCCCTCCAGGAGAGTGCTTTGTTTTTTTTATGGGGAGGGACATTACAAATCTTCCGATTTTTTTTGTTTCATAGTTTCTAGGGTCGGAAGGGACCTGAGCAGATCATCTAGTCCAACCCCCTGCCATGGCAGGAAAAAGTACTGGGGTCAAACGACCCTGACCGTGAAGTAGCGCCTCCTGATATCTGACCTAAACCTACCCTCTGCCAGCTTGTGACC
>NW_017728931.1:16411737-16469688 GCF_001723895.1 Crocodylus porosus | reverse complement strand
TAAAAAAGGACTTCTTATTGTCCTTAATTTGGGAAGCTAGTCCCAGTTCCATCTCTGCCTTGGCCTTCCTAACTACCCCCTTACATCTCCGAGCAACTGCAGAATAGTCCTCCCTGGTGATAACCCCTTCTTTCCATTGGGTGTAAGCCTCCTTTTTAGTAAGGAGACATTCCCAGATGTATCCAGGTTTTGAAAGGAACTCTCATTATGCCAACTGCTGGGATGAGAGAGCTCTCCTTTTCACATAGATAACCAGAGCACACGTTCAGCAGGAAGGTAGGGGATCCAGCATTTTTCCTGTGGGCACCCAGAATACAGATGAAAGGCTTGTCTGCATAATGCGCTCTCTCTCTCTAGGTACCATAACCAAACAAGATGTTGGTGACCATGGTCTTCCACAGATCTCTGAGGCATGCAGAATTTCCAGGGTCGATAAATTCATCCATTTAGATAGACTCTTGAAATGAGTCAACCCCTGTCTTTCACAATCTCTCCTTCCTTCAGTCTTTCCAGTTATGACCAAACTTTCAAATTCCTCTTTCCTCATCATGTGTCCAAGAAAGTCCAACTGTCTCTTCCTGTTGTTAATCAGCAGCTTCTTCCTGCAGCCTGCTCTTAACAAAATATCTTCATTTGAAGTGTGACTTGTCCAACATACCTTCAAGATGTGCCTTAAGAAATCACATCTCCCTTGCTTCAATTCTCTTTTCCATACTTGGTGATGTTGTCCGGCATTCTGACGCATACTTGATAACTGGTATAACATAGCAATCCAAAACTCTTAACTTCATCACCATAGAAATTTTACTATTTGTCAATATCTTTTTTATTTTCAGAAATGTGTCTTTTGCCATCTCAATTCCCTGTTTTATTTCATGATCACATTTCCCATTTGATATTATCCAGCTTCCCAAGTAGTTAAATTTATTGACCTGCCTTATCTGTTCTTTTTCCACTTCGATGTTGCATACAGGAATGATCTTTGTAATTACTATGCATTTTGTTTTTCTACAGTTGATACTTAAACCTTTCTTTTCACTTTCACTAATAATCATCAGCAAAACCCCCACAGTCCATACCAATCTGACCATGGGGTAAGATTCTTTCCAGAGCCAAAATGTGGTGATTGGACTGACTCTCAGCAGAAGGGCAAGACCCTCTAACCAGAAACCTCCAGGTTCTAGTCCCAGCAGGTGCATGGGTACACCCCAGTTAAAATCTGCAGCCACCACCAAATGTTTTTGACTAAGGTGAAAAAAAGAAACCTTGACACATGTAGCAACAGGAGGGGAAAAATAATTCTGGCCTGACCCCATGCAGCAACTAGCAAAGCCCACAAGCATGGGAAATACCCATAGATTAATATAGGCAGAGCTGCTCCTAGAGTGGATCATCCCTGTTAATGCTTATCCAACCTCTTCTTGGATAATTTCTCCAATGCTGGAGATTCCACAGGTTCCCTAGGCAGTCTACTCCACTGCCTCACTGTTCTTACAATGAAGAAATTCTTCCTGACAGTCTGTAAACCTACTTTGTTACAGTTTCCATCATCCATGTCCTTCTCTCTACACCTGAAGAGAGAAGGTATTTTCCCTCATCTTTATGGCAGCCCTTAAGATATCTGAAATCTGCTATCATGTTCCCTCTTCAGCACCTTCTCCATAAACTGAACATGCTTACTTCAACTTCCTGTGTGGCTTACCTTCCAAGCTCTTTATCTCTTAACTTCTCCATAACCTTTTAAAATGTGAATCCCAAAACTGTAGGCAGTACTCTAGAAGAGGCCTAACCAGTGCCATGCAAAGAGTATCACCATGTGTGTCTTGTACCTAATGTTCCTATTGATACAGCATTTGCCTTTTGTACAACTGCGTGACGCTTTTGCAGTCAAAAGCTGGATTTAAACTTAGTGCAGTTAAGGATTGACACAACACTTTGTTCAATCACTGGTGAAAAGGCTTTAATAACAATACATTATATACAAGGTATAAAACTAAATGACAGAAAAAGACTCCTTTCCCAATATTCAGTAAACGATCTATCACAAAAGTCATGTATCAGGAATGTCTCACCAGTGCAGGCAGGAGGTGGTTTCTGTCTTTGCAGCCTTCACTGATCATGGATCCATCACCTAGGAGTGATAAGCTGGGTGCAGAATGATTTATCTGTCTCTCCTGGAGTACACATGTTGCTGTCAACTCTATTTCAGTCTTATACTGTTGAACTTTATAGCTTTAAAGCATTCCTTCTTGATAATTGATCGATTAAAGTCCAAACAAAGCATGGTAGGAAGGGACCATCACGTTACAATTGCTAACTGCTTGGATCCTGTTTTGGATCATCTAGGTGTAAAACTTGTTTTTGCAAGTTTTTGACCAGTCTGGAGGTTACTCTTCAATCAAATGGGATGCATCTTGACAGGGCCAGCCTGTCCTGTGAAACCTGTGGCTGCAGGGGGCCCCACAGCCAAGGGCCCCCCTGTGGCCATGAACACTCCAACGCCACCCCCCCAACCCTCCTGCCACCACCACTAGCTTCTGCAGGTACTCACCACTGTCCCCCTGCGACTGACAGTGTCTCCACATCAGGGGGCCCCAAAAGTACAAATTGCAGGGGGCCCAAAAAACTGTAGGCCAGCCGTGGGTCTTAGTTGGCTGAAGAGAATACCTTGGGGCATTGATCACAGGACACGGTCTTTGGGTAGCTGTTTTAACAACAGGGCAGAATCCACAATAGTCTTCACTGGAGACAGTCTATGGAGACATTTACAAAACCCAAGACAGGCATTGAATGCCTGTTCTGAGAAATATTCCTTAATCAAGGGAACATGCATCAGCAAGAAGTCACATAAGGATATGCAGTTATTTATGAATGGTTTAACATGGGATCCAAGCAACTACAGTCTGACTTCCATCCTTGGTAAAGTCTTTGAAAAGATTATTAAGGCTTATATATGTGAGAGCCCAGCTGGAAAAATTATGCTGAGGGGAAACCAGCACAGGTTCGTAGCAGGTAGATCATGCCTGACTATAGTTTCATAGTTGGTAGGGTCGGAAGGGACCTGAGCAGATCATCAAGTCCAACTCCCTGCCATGGCAGGAAAGAGTCCTGGGGTCAAATGTCCCCAGCAAAGTGTTCATCTAGCCTCCTCTTAAAGACCCCCAGGGAAGGAGCCAGCACCACTTCTCTTGGAAGTTGTTTCCAGATCCCAGCCACCCTGACAATGAAGTAGCGCCTCCTGATGTCTAATCTGAATCTACCCTCTGCCAGCTTGTGACCGTTATTCCTGGTCACTCCTGGCAGTGCTCAGGGGAACAGGGATTTCCCCAGTGCCTGCTGGTCCACCCTAACTAGTTTGTAAACAGCCACTAGATCCCCCGTCAGCCTTCTCTTGTAGAGGCTGAACAGGTTCAGGTCCCTTAGCCTCTCCTCGTAGGGCCTGCCCTGCTACCCCTGATCATATGAGTGGCCCGCCTCTGGACCCTCACCATGTTCTCCACATCCCTCCTGAAGTGTGGCGCCCAGAACTGGATGTAATACTCCAGCTGCGGCCTGACAAGTGTTGCATAGTGAGGGAGGCTCACCTTGGACGTGCTTGAGTACATCAGGTAGAGTTGGCCTTCCTGAACGCATCCCCACACTGTCGGCCTATGTTCATTTTGGCATCAATAATGACTCCAAGATCCTTTTCTGCCTCTGCACTGACGAAAAGGGAGTTCCCCAGCCTGTAGGTATGCTGCTGGTTCTTCCTCCCCAGGTCCAGTACGCTGCACTTGTCAGTGTTGAAACCCATCCTATTCTCATCCACCCACACCTGTAACCTGTCTAGGTCCGATTGCAGCCTATTCCTCTCTTCTAATGTGCCCACTTCTCTCATCATCTTAGTGTCATTGTGAAGGGGTCAAGGCCCCGGGGGGCCAGGATCGGGTGGAAAACGGCGGAGTTCCGCCTAACTTCCGGGTGCGAACCCGGAAGTGGGCTCGGGAGCCTTTCCCTTCCCGGAACCCGGACAGATCCGGGCCAGGACTAGCCCGGAAAGATAAAAGGAGCCCCCCAACCCCAAACAGAAGGAGAGAGAGGCTCCAGTGGGAGCCTACCCCGGCGGCAGCGGAGCCGGGAGCCGCGGAGCCAGTGGCGGCGGAGCCGGTGGCAGCAGAGCCGGTGGTGACAGATCCGGAGGATCCGGCTAAGAGGAGCCCCGAAGCAAAGACCCTTCCCCGGCGGCTGCAGGCCATTTGGCCACTTAACAAGACCTGCGGGGTTGGAGGTAAGCCCCAACGTGCCCCCGGGTCACGAGTGACAGGCGGTAGGGGTACGTTGACCCCAGGGCCGCAGGAGGCAATGGCACCCGGCCTCAGCCAGGTGCCGTGAGGATTCATAGGGTCCTGCAGCGGGAGGATGGAACCCCACTGCGGGACTGGTGGACAGACTAAGGGACCCAGGGTCCCCGCCCGACTGGGGCCGAAGGCTATTGGGAGAAGGAAAGTAACCTCCGCCCCAGAGAAGTGGGCGTCTACGTGTGGACTGACTTTATATTATCTTGTTTCGTTGACCTTGTGACCTACTAGGGGCTAGCCCCGGTGGGGAGCCACCCCGGTGGCGACAGACCCGGAGGACCTGGTGAGGGTGTAGGGGAGGAGGAGCCCTCAGGACCCCTGGACTTCAGAGTAGGGGGATCGCGTCCGGACTGCCCGCTTCCCCAGACGGGTGAACCCCCCAAAATTCCATCAAGTTGTGGCAGGCGAGATCGGCAGAAGTGCAACACGGACAGCAGATTCCCCCTCTTCTTCAGGGGCCATTTAGGGGATATGGGGGACCAGCGCCAGGTAGTCCACCCCATCCCCCCACAGTCATCTACAGTTTTGAACAGGGTGCTTTTTACCCCCTTGTCCAAGTTGCTGATGAAGATGTTGAACAGTGTGGGCCTGAGGACCGAGCCATGGGGGACCCCAAACCCCTCATCCCTCTAGGTTGAAAATGACCCATCCACCACCACTCTCTGGATGCGGCCCTCTAGCCAGTTAGCGACCCATTTGACTGTGTAGGTATCGACACCACAGTCCCCTAGTTTTTTAATGAGAATGGGATAAGAGACAGTGTTGAAGGCCTTTGGAAAGTCCAGAAAGACTATATCCACTGCTACACCTGGTCACTGAAGGCCACCAGGTTGGTCTGACAGGACCTGCCTCTAATGAACCCATGTTGGTTGCCCCTAAGCATAATCTCCCCTGCTGGCCCCTCGCAGACATGTGCCAGGATAATTCTCTCAAAAGGCTTACCCAGGATTGAGGTAAGACTGACTGACCTATAGTTTCCTGGGTCCTTCCTCCTTTTTTTGAAAATGGGAATTACATTGGCCTTATTCCAGTCCCCTGGCACCATGCCAGAGCACCACAAGTGCTTGTAAAGCCATGCCAGGGTTCTTGCAATGACCTCTGCTAATTCCCTCAGCACCCTGGGGTATTTGTTCTGCTCATCGTCGGTCTAGGCTGGGCTGTTCTTGTGGGTGATGCTTGGTTTAGTGGTCCAAGACCTCCTCCACCCTCATCTTCCCCTTCCCCCAATGAGCCTAGGTTAAAGCCTGCCGGAGGAGATCAGCCAACCTAGAAGAGAATGCACACTTACCTTTAGGGGAAAGGTGAAGCCCATCCTGCCCAAGCATGTCTCTCGCCTGATGTGTGGGTCATTGTCTAGGAAGCTGAATCCCACTTTGAGACACCATTCCTGAAGCCACAAATTGACCTCTCTGATGCAGGTCTCGTGTCGTCTTCCATGTCCGCTCGTGGGTAGGAGAGAAGAGAATACCATCTGTGCCCCTATCTCCTTCAGCATGCCCCAAGAGTGTGGTAGTCCGTCATCAGGTGATCAGGGCTTCTCCTGGCCGTATCATTAGTGCCCACATGGATTAGGAACATGAGGTAGTAATTAGTGGGCCAGATAATGGCGTGTATCAACCCCGTCCTGAATCTTTGCTCTGGGCAGGCAGTAGACCTCACATGTCGAGGGGTCCTGGCAACAGATGGGACCCTCCATATCTCTCAGGATGGAGTCACCTATGATGATCACTTGATGTTTCCTTCTCTGAGTCTGCTTAGCTCCTTCAGCCTGTGGAGAGTGTGGAGTTGCCTCCACTCTGGTGGTTTCCTCCTCTACTTCCTCCTCCTGCAGTGTCGCCAGGGCCTTGTACCTGTCCTCCAGCTGGACTGGAGGAACTGGTACTGCTTTGCTGTACGCAGCCCTGGTTCTGGAGGGGACCATCTGCCACTCTGCTGCGGAGGGCACCTCCCAGGGTGCTTCTTCCTTGGATGCATGGCCCTGCAGGGAGAGAAAATACTCATCAATTTCATCCTCTGCCTCCCTGATTCCTCTCAGCCTGCTAACGTCGTCCTGGAGCTCCCTCACCTGCACCTCCAGGGCCCTAAGATGGGTGCCTGCCTAGACTAATCTAGTCTCTTTTTATGACCAGGCTGCAAAACATCTGGATGCACAAGTAGGGGTAGATATTGTTTACTTAGACTTCAGGAAGGCCTTCAATATGGTATCCCACCCCATACTGGTGAACAAATTAAGAGGCTGTAACTTGGATGATTACACAGTCCAGTGGGTGGCAAATTGGCTAGAGGGTCATACCCAGAGAGTGGTGGTGGACAGGTCAGTATTGACTTGGAAGGACATGGCCAGTGGGGTCCCGCATCAGCAGATGCATGACAAATAGAACCAAGGAGATGGTACTTCCCCTCTATTGGGCACTGGTCAGACCGCAGTTGGAATACTGCATCCAGTTTTGGATGCCACACTTTAAGAGGGATGTGGATAATCTGGAGAGGGTCCAGAGAAGGGCCACTTGTATGGTTAAGGGCTTGCAGGCCAAGCCCTACAAGGAGAGACTAGGGCACCTGAACTTCTTCAGCCTCCACAAAAGAAGGTTGAGAGGTGACCTTGTGGCTGCCTATAAATTCATCATGGGGGTGCAGAAGGGAATTGGTGAGGCTCTACTCACCAAGGCGCCCCTGTGGGTTATAAGAAATAATGGCCATAAGCTAGCAGAGAGCAGATTTAGACTGGATATTAGGAAGACCTTCTTCACATTTAGAATAGCTAAAATCTGGAATGGGCTCCTGTAGCAGGGCACTAAGGTGCCTGCTACTGAAAAGTAGCAGTATGGGCTCAGGTGCTGGTTGCTAGGGGCAACCAGGAGGCGCTAAGGGCCAACACCTGGGGAGTCAGCTGACCGGAAGGGGTAGGGCTGACCACTATAAGACCCAGACAGGAGGCTATGAGTGCTCTTTCTCCCTCTTCTCCCTCTCCCAACTGGCAGCCAGACAGAAGGAGCACTGTTTGACCAAGGAAAAGAGCTCAGCCCTGAAAGGGGAAAAGGGAAAGGCCTTGGATGTACAAACCACTAGTTATATGGGTGAGAGATGTTCCGTGGTTTGGAGAACGTTTTAGCCAGGAGGCTTAGATTTGAGTTGTAGCCGACTGGCTTGCATTATTGCTTTTGGTTGTTGTTGTTACACTGGAGGACCAGGTGAGGCTATTAGGGGTTGGAGGAGACCTCATAGGGACTACACGGTAGAGTGGGGACCCTGGTGCCGGAGGGGGCACATCATTCAGGGGTGCATTGACCCCAGCCCCAGTGCAGGCGGTTGCAGTACGCCCCAGTGTGGGTGCCCGTGAGGGCGTGGACAAGTGCAAGATGAGCCAGGGGGCGCCCATGAGGGCTCAGAAGGGGATCAACCAAACAACGTCCAGTACATCTGCGAGGCTTGGAACGTGGTACAGGGGTGGTTGTATCCACACATAGCCCTTAAGGCTGGAGTACAGTAAGTCACCCAAGACAGAACACAGACTGGGATATATCAGGGCACCGTGTCAGAGAGGACAAAAGGGCAATAATGTTAAACATTGTTAACATCAAAGACGTGGCAGGCGAGATGGTGAGGGTGCTTTGACACCAGTTTGGCATGGTAGTGGACGCTAGGGGAATTTACGGCCACCCCTTGGACCCCGCCCTGTCACAGCTCCCAAGGGAGGTGGTGCTCTCCCCTACCCTGGAGGTCTTCAAGAGGAGGTTGGATGGGCATCTGGCTGGGGTCATCTGAACCCAGCACTCTTTCCTGCCTATGCAGGGGGTTGGACTTGATGATCTATTGAGGTCTCTTCCACCCCTAACATCTATGAATAATAAAACATTGGGTACATTTGCAACTAGCACAGAGATTGCTCCATTTTGTGTAGTTTCAGTCATATTCAGTCACTCTTATGCAAGATGTATTGTTATTTTAAAGCAGCAAATTGCCTGTCAAGAATGATGGGGGGAAGGGGGGAGGGGACAGAGGTCTGTGTCTGGCCCTCTCCCCCCGCAACTGCTCCCCATCCCCCCCCCAACACTTTGGGCCACAGCCAGAGCTGCTCCCCACCTCCCAACCCCTGCTTCAGGCCGGGGCCAGCACAGGGGGCCAGGACCACTCTTCCCCCACCACTTCAGGCCAGGGCCGCGGGGGCCCATGACCATGGTGGCAGTCACAGCCACAGTGGCAGTCACAGTGGGGTGCAGCCACTGGTCACCCCCCTCCCTTCTTCCTTACCACTGGTCCCCCCCTCCCCACTGGCTGTTGTTATAGGGGGAGTGTTCCGGCCCCTGGCTCCAAGGAGCAGGGTGGGGGGGTGGGGTCAGCACTCCCTGGCTCAGGCCCCAGTCCCCACTGTTAAGGCAGCAGTCCACTGTGTGGGGCAGGGTGAGGTCAGCCAGCACCCCATGGGCAGCCAGCACCCCATGACCCTGCCACCTCCAGGAAGCGGGGGGGGGAAGGGGGAGGCAAGGCCAGTGCTGCTGGCCTCACCACCACCCCCCAGTCTGTCCCCTCTGTCATGGCAGTCCTCCAGTCCCCATCATCCCCCTCTCCCACCGCTCCAGCCGAGGCAACCAATCAGAGTGAGAATAAAGCGTTACGGACAGATAGACTAAGGCTTTTATAATAGTAGAATTGGTCATTCAAATTTCATGTGGTCATTCCAACCAAGCTTTCATAGTCATCAACACTGCAGACTTGTATTGAGTCTGATCCACCAAGACACCTAGATTCTTTTTCATAGTGCTGCCATCCAGCCAGGCGTCACCCATTTAGTATTTGTGGTTTTGAGTATTCTTCCTGAGGTGTGTCACTTTGCATTATAAGCACTGAACTTTATCTTGCTAGCTGAGTTAACTTCAACCCAACTTTCCAGTCTGTCATGATCTTTCTGAATTGCGTTCCTGTCTTAGAGTGTGTTCAGTCCTTCCCAGTTGTATATTGTCTGCAGGTTTTCAGAAGAAGCTCTCTATTCCAGCATCCAAATCATCAATAAACACATTAAACAACATCTGGTCCAGGACAGCCCCCTGCAGGTCTACACTTAAAACCTCCTGCCATTCCGAAGTGGATCCATTTAAAATTACTCTTTGTTTGTGGCTGTTGAGGCAGTTGTCTATCCACCTAATAATAGATTTCATAGACATCAGGGCTGGAAGGGACCTCGGGAGATCAACGAGTCCAGCCCCCTGCCCAAAGGGCAGGAAGTCAGCTGGGTTCATAGGATCCCAGCAAGATAAGCATCCAATTTACTCTTGAAGGTGTTCAATGTAGGTGCTTGAACCACCTCCGCTGGCAGACTGTTCCAGACCTTGGGGGCTCGGACAGTAAAGAAATTCTTCCTTATGTCCAGCCTGAAACGGTCTTGCAGGAGTTTGTGACCGTTCGACCTTGTCATCCCTTGGGGCACTCTGGTGAACAAACGTTCCCCCAGATCCTGGTGGTCACCCTTGATAAACTTATAGGTGGCCATAGTTTTATCTGGCCTACATTTTCCATTTTGTTTATGAGAAAGTCATGTGGGACTTTGACAAAGGTCTTGCTGAAGACTTGCTACTCCATATCCACAGTATTCCTATCATTCACCCAACCAGTTACCTTGTCGAAGAAGGAGTTCAGTTTTCTTTGACATGATATAGTCATAGTAAATCCATTGGTCCATGACATCAATAGAATAACACCAATTTATACTAGTTAAGCATCCTGCAAGGGATAAAATCTTGACTGTTGAAATGTCGGACATCTTTTTTGACAGGTGGGAAAGATGCTTTAATGGTCTTACTACTTGCTAAGATTACAGGGGATTGAATACTAAATGTACATTGGTCTTGTGTAAACAATAAGAGATTTACCAGTTCAACAAAAGTAAACGTAAATCACTTTAGATAACCAGGGCATATCTTTAATGCAGACAATCCGAAGCCTGTTTAATTCTTATTAAACCCATTTCAAAAACAGGTTAAATTAGTTTCAGTGTATTTATATTAGTGCTTTGCATGAGTTCAGTAAGAATGATTTGGAACTGATCTACTAAATCCAATGCAAATTATCTAGGCCTTCATCAATATTAGCTTTCACAAAGACAATTATGAAAACAGTTTTCTTTGGTTTACAGTTTTCTTCTTTACTTTCTGAGCTTTATTTAAGATATATGTGCAATTTCATGTTGGCTCTCCCAAAAATAAAAAATGTTTTTACAGAGAAGGAAGTGTATTATGCTTTGGTTAAAGGGGCCTGCTAAAGCCATGGATTCATTGACTCAGCTAAGTTGTGAGAGGGGAATTGTAAAGCATATACCTGACCACATGCATGTAATATGGGGGTGGCTGTGGAACTGCAAATAGCAAGTCAGTTATATTCTGGGTACCTTTGCAGCAATACTTCCCCCTTTGCATTGTGGGATACCTCCCATTTACTTGGTGGGACATTGGAGCCAGAAGGGTCCAAATTCAACTTTTGTGGGGACTCCTGGAAATAATCTGAAAATTGTCTTAGCAACCTTCAACCCTCAATCTTCTACACACCAACAACTTCCACAACACGGTGATATAACTGACTTACTGTTGCTAGTTACACACCTCACTGCCAGGCTTCAACTGCCCCCAACGAACAACAGAAAATCTTGCTACCAAAGAAGCTGCAGCAAAGACTCCCGATGGACAGTTCTAGCCTCTTTTCATGTAATGGCAGTGACCCATGAGACAGCGAGGACCTCAGATGACAAATGAAGATTGCTTGTTCTGGTAGTATCTGCAGTCCATAGGCCATTGGGTATGGGAAAACAAGTAGGGACTGGTGGAAGGGGATCATGCTGTAGACGCACAATCACCTGCAGCAGCAGAGCTTCCGGATGAAGGAGGTCGCTTTTTTCCAGGGATCTGTTAGCTGGAGGCCAGCAACAGCTGAAATCTACCAGCTGGAAATGGGGAGATCAACTGTTAGTGCTACTGCAGTGCTATCAAGCTGCCAGTTACTATAGAAAAGGTATTGCTGGAACAAGGAATGGAACATACAAACCCATTCTTTGCAGTAAGCCTGAGTTCATGAATAGGAAGGTTTTATCCGATCACGCTGCTGGGCCTAGTCAACCACCATGGGAGACTAACACACAATTATGCAGGATGACCTAGAGTAGGGATTTTCAACTGGGGGTACATGTACCCCCAGCGGTACTTAAGATGGCCCTACAGCGTACGTGTGCGTGGGAGGTGTGCATGGAGCATCACCATGCAGCTTCCCGTGTTGCCGTGCCACCCACCCAGCTAGACGTGGGGGGTGGAGGAAGCTCACACACGGTGGTTGCCGCTGCTCCGCATCTGGCCACTCCCCTGCACCCCTTTCTGCCCCCCTGTTCAGCATCCGACCACATGCTGCCACACCCCAACCCTGACTTGGCAGCCGGGGATGCGCTGCTCTGCGTCCGGCCACTGGGAGAATGATAATACAAAAAGATTGAATTATTTTCAGTAACTACACCCTGGCTTTCTAAATGAGGAAAGACAAGTTTTCCAGAACTGCTTAAACCTGGAGATCAGCAGCATGAGCTTTGATTCTCCTGCTCATACCTGATGATTCTGCCTAGCCACTTACTGCTGTGCTTTGTGAATCCTTACATGGGACATGGTCAAGATTTGTTAAACTCAGCAATTTCTTAAAGGGACATATTTTCACTTTGCTAAAACTGATGCTTATTTTTACATCTGGGTAGATGAATAATAATTATAGATTTAACTATGTCCCTTAATTCAGGGGCCAGCATCTGATAGCTCATGAAGGTTTGATTTGGCTGATAGTGGACTCCTCTGCATCTGGTGGACAGGCTGGGTTCTTGTGTGATTTGTCCCAATAGCTCTGGTCCCTTTGTCCACCTCAGAGTCCCCTTGTCAGTCTCATGGCCTGCCTGGCATGGGAAATGCTGCTGCTAGCAGCCAGAGGCTTAATGCCATCGCCCTACTGCAGCTATTGCCTTTCTCAACACTGAATTTATCATTGTCAGTTGTTACTGAAAATGAGAATTGGCAGCACTTGGCAATAGCAACAGCTGCAGAAGGGGAGGTGCCAGAGGGTCCCACCACCCAGCAGCTGCTGCATTAACACCCTGTTTGTGCCAGCACATCCCCTGCAACAACAGCACTTCTCTTTGGATATAGGTGTCTCTTTGACTATACCTGTAACAATAAGGCATGCTGAGAGCAGTTGAGGGGGGGGTCACCTGATGAGGGGGTTGGTGGCCCATAGAAGCAGCCTGGGTGCAAACAACAACCTCCTTTTATTGAAAGGTTAATCCTTGCCTTAAGACACAGAAATACAGTCAGCTGGGTTTTTTGCCACTACCAGGGTGAATGGAGAATAATAATATGAATTATCTATTAATGGCCAATTACCTAGAGCTGATCAAGGTTTAGAGTGAAAACCAAGGTGAAAGAGCTGGTTCTGAGGGATTTCCTCTTTCCAGATGATGTGGCCTTGGTTGCCCACAGTGAATCTTCCCTGCAACATTCCTTGGCAGATTTTCTGAGTCATGCAAGATTTTCTGTGTCATGCAAGAACTTTATAGTTGACAATGAGTGTCAAGGAGACTGTGATCAAGTACCAAAAGGGTGGAATCAGTGCCTGACTTCACTCTGGAGCAGAGGCAGGCAAAATATGGCCCACAAGCTGCATCCAGTCCCCAACTGATTGGAACTGGCCTATGGCTGCCCCTGCAGCACTCTAAATGGGGCTGAGCCCCTTCCACTTCTACCTGAGGCAGCCCATGCCATGCTACCTCACAGGACAGCCTGTGCCACACTTCCACTAGCCCCAGCTTTAGCCAGTCTACACAGCTTCCCAGAGGGGCTGCTCCCAGTGCACCTGCAGGACTGTGGAGGAACCCCCTGCTGTGGACACTGTGAGCCTGGCCAGCTTCACTTTGCAGCAGTCAAGAACTGTCCCATAAGATTATGCTTATCCTCAGCACCAATTTTTCAGTAATCCTGCAGGTTAACAGTCTAGCAGGCATCACATAGAAGTTCCTAAATTCCTCCCCACACTCTGGCCCCCAACCTATACCCACTTTTTATACATGGCTGGCAGGCCTGTGCAAGGCAGCAAGTATTTGATTCTGATTTGGATTCAGCCAATTTGGATGGACAGTGATTTGATTCGGTGATTCAAACCACTGTCCTAATCCAATTCAGCTGATCTGGATTTGAAGATTTGGCCATAGACTATAATGGGGAATCACTAAGATATAGCTTTGTCATTTTTTTTGTAGATTTGAATGAAAACAACAGGGATGGTAGCTGCTTCTGAGGACATGAAGCCTGCCAAGTTTCAAGGAGATAGGTACAGGGGTTTCTGTGAAAATGCACCTCAAACTGTTGAAAGCAAAACGTGTATCACTTGCATGTGTTAAGGCAGGGTGGGATGAATGCAGCAGGGATGGTAGCCCCTCGTGCGGGCGTGAGGCCTGCCAGGTTTCAGGCAGAGGGGTGTGGAGGTTTCTGAGAAACTGCACCTCAAGTTTCTAAAAGCAAATAAAAAAGCAAATAGGTGTGGAGTGAGGAGGGTGGCACTCATTCCATCTGCACATGGAGCTTGGGGAAGCACAGCAGCGAGAGGTTCACCTTCAGGAACACCAGCTGCTCCACCAAAACAGGACCCAAGCAGGTGCAGTGTGGTGTCACAACATCCCCAGCAATGCTGAACACCCTCTCGCTTGGAACACTGCTTGGTGGACAAGACAGGGGTCCCCAGGCAACCTGTGGCCAGATCCTGCCACACCTGGCTGTGGGTTGCCCAGTAGGCCAAGGGGTCACAGTGCAGCAGCTCCATGTCCTTGACAAGGTAAGAAGCCACCGAGGCCTTCACACCACCTGCCTGATGGTGGGGTCTGGTGCCTCTGGACCCCAACATTGAAGCTATGCCCTTGACCCACGTTGACAGCGGCTGTGGTGGAGGAGATTGGCTTGTGGTTGGAGTGCTGGCACAGGGAAGTGGATCCCCCCCTTCCATGTCCCCCTGCCTCTGCCCTTCTGCCTTCCTGAATCTGTTCACCAGCACCTCTGTCCAGTGATCAAGGGTTTTGCTGCAGCAGACGTTTACCTTCACCCTCAGGTCATACATGCCTGCCAGCACATGGACCGTACTGGACTGCAACAGATTCAGGCATTTTTTGATGCCCTCCTTCAGCTGCTTCACCAGTGCCTGCACCTCTGGTGAAAGTGGCATGCCCCAGCTGGGAACATTGATCCTCTGGGACTTCTCTTTTTGATTCTCAAGCTTCTTCACTATGGGGATCACCTGGCTGAGGGGGGCATTGCCAATGCTGAGGCTCTCAGCAGCTTCGAGGAATGGCTTGAGGACCACCAAGATCTGGGAGATGGTATCCTGCTCAGGTTTGTAAAGGGGGCCGCTGATCCCAATCTCCCTGACCAAAGTCATCTCATGGATGCCTTCTGTTGGTCAACCAGCCTTTCCAGCACCAGGTATATAGAGTTCCACTGAGTCTGTTAGCGATACAAATTTAGGATTCCGGACTAACCCAGGGATTGACACAACACCTTGTTCGATGAGTGACAGAAAGGCTGTATTTACTATAAGTATTTAAAATTAAGTCAAGTGAGCCTGAACCAAAAGTCCAGAAATTAGCTATAAGGTGATGATTTCTCACCAAACAGGCGACGAAGAGGCGGTGTGTTTCTCTTCAACTTCTCAAGTAAGCCAGGCACATCAGAAACTGGTGTCAGAGAGATTTCTCACTCTTGAAGCGCATGTGCCGTTTGCTGTTTTACTGCCTTTTTATACCCTTAGTTTAGCATCTTCAAAGCATTCTTTTAGTTGTGTAAATCAAGAAAGAGTCCCAAGCAGTAATTGACAGGAAAAACCTGCTCATTACTGGCTATCAGAAATTTTTAATTTCAATGAGTTACCTTCTTTGGTAACAAGAAGGTATCTAGTTTGAAACATATCAAGAGACTGATTAACAGCTAGGAAAAACATACTAAATCAGAAGACATCTATTACATATGGAGAATGTCTCTTCCTGCACATAAACACAAGTTAATTGCAAAAGAAATATTTACCACACTAATTAATCAAGGATAGACATTTCATATGGTTACACACCAGACACCTAGGAGCCTGCTTGAAATGCCATGAGCCGCCTGAACCCTGGGCACTCAACAAAGGAGAAGGGCTGGCCATCCAGAGCAAGCATCTCCCCAGTGCTCTGGATGACTTTGCTCGCCTTCGGAACATGCCCCCCTTTGTCTCCGCCTTTCCCCCCACTGGTCCAGGGTGGTCTGCCTCTGCTTCTGGGGGATGGGGACTTTGGAGCAAAAGGGGAACTTCTTTTGGGGCATGCTCCCACTGGTGCCAGGCTGAGGAGGAACAATGGCAAGGCAGTGCTGCCTCCTGAGATGCAGCAGCATCACCATGGTGGCGAAGTGTTTCAAATCCTCACCCTGGCTGAGGTGCCTTCGGCAGTGCTGGCCAGTAGCATATCTGGGATCATCTGCCACCTCAAAATGATCCTACACTGCACTACCCACCACTTCTGGGTTGAGGGCAGAGATCCTGCCTTATCCCCCTCCTCAGCAGGCAAAGGCACAACAACAGGAATAGATCCACCTGCCCCCACAACCTTCTTCAAAGTGCCGTCCAGAGAATGAAACCTGCCTGTAGGGGAACTTGGAGGTGTGTGGATGTAGCAGGGCTATTGAGTTGCCTGCTACTGAAGATAGGGAATGGCTCAGCTGCCAGTTATTAAGGCAGCAGGTGCTAGTTGTTGGGAGCTGATTAAATCAGTTGACTGCCAGGGGGCGAGGCTTGGCCTTCATAAGCAGGGAAGGCTGAGGCCAGACAGTTCCCCTCTTGCAGGAGCAGGAGCAGGAGCAGGAGCAGGAGCAGGAGCAGGAGCAGAGCAGCCCGAGTCAGTAGTTGCAGCCTGACCTCTCTGACCGGCTGCAATGATGCAGGGGTGGAGAGAACCCTGACAGAAGTAGGTGAGAGAGCCAGCATAGTTTTGCGGAGTTGTGATTATTAGACCGGAGGACTGGGTGAGGCTGTAGGGGTGGAAGAGGCCTCAGCAGGAGCTCCTCAGTAAGGTGGGGGAGTTCCTGGCACCACGGGGGGTGCCGCGTTGTGGGGTTGTCCTGACCCCAGCCCATTGGGGTGACTTTGGGAAGAGTCGAGTAGAGGCAGAAGCCCGGTAGGGCATGGGCCCAGGAAGGTGGGTCTAAGCAGTGGGGGAATCCCGCCCCCAGCCCAGTGTGGGCATTACTGGGACAGGCCCCAATTGGGAAGAGCCCCAGTGCGGCGTAGGCCCGAGTCGGGCACAGAAGGCCCGAGTGCGGGCAGGGAGCGCAAGAGGCGCGACCAAGGGCCCCAGTGGGGGCACAGAAGGCCCGAGTGTGGGCAGGGAGCGCAAAGAGCACGAGCAAGGGCTCAGTGGGGGCATAGAAGGCCCGAGTGCGGGTGGGGAGCGCAAGGGGCGTGACCACAGGCCCGTGTGTGGGCATAGAGACCGCGGGGAGCATGGGATGCAGGTCAGGACGCAAGTGGCCGCAGAATATAAGGGAGGCGGGCCCGAGTGGGGCGCTCCCTGTGAGATACGAAGCCCTGAGGGGGAGTAAGCCTGTTGGGAAGTCCGGGCTGGGTGAGAAGGGGCATAGTCAGAGAGCCGCCCCAGGAGGGGACGCGTGTATGGAGTTGGCCCCAGGAGAGGACCAGCACCGGGACTCGGAGAAAATCCCGGCATAGTAAGATCAGCTCCGTGCCAAGAAGGGTAGGAAGGCAGCCTCCACTGACAATACTAAGATCAAAGATGTGGCGGGCGAGATAGAGGGTGCATTCAAAGCCCAGGTTGGCACGGTAGGCAAGGGCACTAGGGGAGGTCACGGCACCCCTAGGAGCACCCTGCCACAGTGGACCACAAACTCAGATACCCCATCTGTGGCAGGGCACTGTTTATGCCTGCCACCTTAAGGGCCAGAAGACAGCAGTTGGCAGGTGCCTGATGAGGGCACCCATTTTATATTCAGGGCTGCCCATATAAACAGGGCATTTTGCTGCTGGAAGGCAAGGCAACAACAGTGCCTAGCCACAGGGCTTCTGGTATCATCTGGAGGTAAGGGAGGCACTGTAGGGGATAGTCAGGAGGCTCCTGGTCCTGGGCATGACCTAAAACTGCACCCTGCAGGGAGGGGTAAGAATCAAGACAGACTAACAAGAACAAATAAGAGGATTTTGGGGGAAGAATAAGTTGAAAGCAATGGATAGGGATAACAACGAGGATTGTAGGCAAGAGTAAGTAGGAAAGTGTCAAGGATAAATTTTAAGTTTGTGCTGCCAGTACAAGGAGTTAAGTTTGACATATGCGCGGACAGCCTAGGTCAGTGGAAAATTCCGTAGTGCAATCAGAGCTTGTCCCTAGCTCGACCTTTAGACCTGTCAATCACGGGTGACCTAGTTTTCAGTTTGCATATGCTCAGTCATGTAAAAGAACAGTATCAGACGCATGCTCAGAACAGCAATAGCATGAGGTAATTTGACCAGAAATTTCCATTGAGCAAGTGTTTTGATTGGCTACTAAATTGGTATAAAAGACTGATGAGACCCCGCCCTGGGGGGGAGACCCGCTTGACTGAGAACAGAGGCTGTCTATCAGGGACTGTTCCTCAGTAAGGCTTCTCGGCTTATCCGTCTCCTCCCGCACGGATTGTCGCTTCGTCTTCGACCTCATCTCGTTCTTATCATACTGATCTTCTGGCTTTCAACTAACATTGGCACCGATTACTAACCACGACTCAGATCATCCCTACTCGCCTCGATTGCATCTCCGCTTCTCCACATCTCGGTTTCCAACCTTGGCTTTGTCTTTCGATCACCTGTTGTCCATCACTGGACTGGCGTCACGACACCGTTCATTGTTTCTACGAGTTACAGTTTTGTTCGTTTGTACTCCACTTATGAGCTGTTGACCAGCCCTGGGACTAGCTAGTGGGCAGCCGCACCTATCCCCCAGGGGGTAGAAAGCAAGGGCTCACTAGTGAACCCCGTGGGCCAACAGCCCCCTCTGTTGTTTATCGTTCAACTGTAACTGAAGAAAGCATCATCACCTACGCCTCAAGCGTAAGTCAATAAATCCATTTTTGTTTGAAACCAAGTCTCGTGCCTCAGAACTCCTCACCAATAATCCCGCCTGTCTCGTATCCAAGCCACCGCTCAAACCACCGTGACCTTGGGGCCTTCATTTGGTTCTGACAGAAAGGATTGGATACAACTTACAAAAAGAGAGACTAGCTAGCAAGCCAGAGCCTTTCAGACACTGCTGCTCCAAGAGAGACAGCCCATAAAAGGCACAGATCACATCACAGCTTGATACGTTGTTTCTATGTCCCTCCCCCACAGCACTGTGATTGGAAGGGAACTCTGAGAGAGATCACAGTCACTGGCCAGCTACAGATGTCAGTATCAGAGCAGTCTTTTCCTGCTCTCAGCTTTTTCCACATATGGAAGATCATCCCATCCCCCTCCCGCTTCTCAGTTTCTGTTTCTGCAAGCCTTCTGAATCTCTTCAAATCAATTCGGAGGCTTCCAAATTGATTCAGACCTTTTACTGGATCTCCCAATTTGATTCAAATTTGGTGATTTGGCTGCTGAATCGGGCCCAAAATCCTCTGAATCAAATTGGCTACTGAAGCTTCACAGATCCCTAATGGCTGGTAAACATAATCTTAATATTCTAATAAATGATCTCTGATAGGTATTTAAATAAAACCATTGTTTCATCAAAACTTTCAGAATCGGATTAAACTAGATTTTTTTTTTTTTTTTTTTTTTAAAGGCCAAGAATGTGTCAATTAGTTAAAACATATCTTTGAGAAAGTAACAGGGCAAATAGGAAGGGCTTCTTATCTCTTTTCTGTCCATGGTAAAATGCTGTTCTAGCTCTAGCTGTCAAGGCTGCCTTGTTCTTACTGATTGTGTCCAATTAGACAAATGGAGTTTTCTCTGTTCTGCAGATCAAGCCAGCTACTGCATCTGCAAATGCTCACATTGTGGTATGTCACTGAAAGACAGGCTTCAGGCCTGTGGTTGCCACTTAGCCATAGCCCGTTTGAAAATTGTATGTGGGCAGCCTTTGACAGCCCACCAAAACTTGGTAAGTGGCTCTCTAGCCAAAAAAATTTCCCACCCTTGCTCTAGAGGGTAAATCTCTTGGTGTCGTTGACAGCTTTTGCTGCTTAGCTTCTATGATTAGCAGGAATCTTGACCTTCAGACTGAACTAACAGAATCAGAAAAGTAGCTAAAAATTTTGGGATGTTACAGAAACAGACATGGAATAACAGCAAATTATCAAGTAAGGTGAAGATTCAAATTTACAAGACTTGCATACTGTCATCCCTGCTTAATGATTCAGAAACATGGACTACATATGCAAGGTACATCAGGAGACTGAACAGCTTCTACATGAAATGGCTGCACAAGATCTTAAAAATAAAGTGGGAAGACAGAAAGCCAAACGGGTGCTGGAGCATGCACGACTGGCTCATTTAGATACCACTATGCAGAGGAGGAGGTTGCAATGGCTCAGCCACGTTAGCAGAATTGGAAGAGGCTGTATTCCCAAGAGTATTTTGTACAGTGAGATTTGAGATGGCTCTGGAAAGCAGGGTTGCCCTCTGTGATAGTACCGTGATATGCAAAAATTATATGAAGCCATTCAACATCAGTGTAGAAAGCTGGGAGGAGGAGGGAGGGAACATATCTAACACTGGGTGCAGGTCAACATGAAGCAGCTTTGATCCAGAGGAAGGAAGCAAAGCAAGAAAGAAGCATGTTGTAAACTTGGATCCCAACTTGGATTTGCTAAACTTGTAATGAGCTGTGTCATTCTTAAATTGGGCTTGTCAGTTACAAGTGGATTCATCAGGTACCTGATTAGACCTCTTATGTGTACAGTATGATCCAGTGGATTGACAGTTGACTATATGTCTAGAGTTGATAATGGGGGAAGAGGACAGTGCAACAGGAAATCAGAACAACAGTGAGTGAAACCACAGTGCCATATTATCTTATGCATATGAAGCAGTTTCCTGTATTGTCACCCAAAAAAATATTTTTCAATTATTGAAAGCTGTAGCGACGCCATATTCCAGAGAAGGGGAACTTTTGCCCAGCATCCGTTCCTGCTCATAGCGGAGAGTCGGACTAGGTGATCTGCTTGGGTCTCTTCCAACCCTACCAACTATGAAACACAAGCAGAAGTACCCAGGGGGACTGTAGGGTAATGGCTGGATCCATAGTAATAAAATTGATTCTAGTGCCTTCCTAAGTGGAAGACCTCAAAGAAATAGCAAGGAGGCTGAAAGTAGTACTACTGGTAATCTATAGGGCTGTGTGAAATTTCACCACCAGTTTTGTTTTGACACTGTTTCCAGGTTGAAACAAAACAGATATGGTCAAAACAGCCTCAAAACAATATGAGGCAAGTCAAAACATTTCGCCGTTTTGAAGTTTCACCCATAGGCTATAATGGGGAAGGCTGAAACAGCTTTAACTTTGTCATTTCTGGTCAGATTTGGATAAATCTTGCAGAAATGGTAGCCCCTTCTGAGAGCATAAAGCACACCAGGTTTTAAGAAGATAGCTGCAGGGGGTTCAGATAAACTGCACCCCAAAGTCTTGAGAGCCAAACTTGTGTCACGTGTATGTGTTAAGCCACAGCAGGGTCAGAACTGCAGGCATGCTAACCCCTGCCGAGGCCATGAAGCCTGCCAAGTTTCAAGGAGATGGGTGCAGGGGTTTGGGGGAAACTTTACCTCAAGCTGCAGACAAGCAAAACTCATGACGTGGGTAACAGTGTGTGTGTTAAGGTGCGGCGGGGTGAAAGCTGCAGACCTGCTAGTCCCTGCTGAGGCCACAAAGCCTGCCAGCTGCTAAGGAGATCGGTGCAGGGCTTCTGGGTTCTGGGGCCCTGCACCTCTGGCTGCTGACAGGCAAACTCGTGTCATGGGTGCTTGTGCAACTGTGTCCGTCTTGGGGCATGGGGGAGGGGAAACTACTGTAAGCCTGGCTGCTAGGAACTGCTGCGGCCATGAAGCCTGCCAGCTGTCAAGGAGATCAGTGCAGGGGGTTCTGGGGCCCTGCACCCCTAGCTGCTGACAGACAAATCTTGTGACACAGGTGCTTGTGCAACTGACTGTCTCTGTCTTGGGGCAGTTGATTGCCCACATTATTTCCTCTCCTTTAGACTGTGGTTTTGTAGGTGTTAATCCATGCTTGTTAACTCATTATGTAGTAGCTAGGTCTTGTGTATTGAGCTGGTTCCTGAGTGAATCATGATTTGATTGCTAACTGGCAACGCAGTAGCTTAGCAGTCAGGACTGCAGTAATCGTGTCCCCCCCCCCCCCCCATGCCCCAAGACAGACACAGTTGCACAAGCACCTGTATCACCAGCTTTGCTTCTCTGCAGCTTGAGGTGCAGTTTCCCCTAAACCCCTGCACCTATCTCCTTGAAAGCTGGCAGGCTTTGTTGCCTCAGCAGGGGCTAGCAAGCCTGCAGTCTTGACCCCACTGTGGCTTAACACATACATGTGACACAAGTTTTGATTTCAGGTGCAGTTTCTCCCAACCCCCTGCACCTATCTTCTTGAAACTTTGCACACATCATGCCCTCAGAAGGGGCTACCATTTTTGCAAGTATTATCCAAATCTGACCAGAAATAATAAAGTTATAGCCTGTTTCAACTTTCCTCATTATATCCTATGGGCGAAACATCGAAATAGGGTCAAAATGGCAAAAGGTTTTGATGGAACTGCCATTTTGACTCAAAAAGAAACACTGTTCTGTCGAAATGCTAGTCAAAACGAAACGCTTCTGTTTCACACAGCCCTAGTGATCCAGTAGGTAGCACGCTTGCTGAACCAGTGATTCAGCATGATATTCTTAAGGCAAGTCCCTCACAAGCTATAGCTATTACCTTGGGTATATCTAGGATCTTGAAAAGTCGAGTGCAGGTGGTGCACTGCATCATCATCCACATTTTATTCCAGGTAAAAAGAAATTAGAAGCTTTACTAATATGCTGGGGACCAAGGGCTATATTATTCAGTTTAAGATCAAAGCAAAAACACTTCATTGGAATGTAAATAAAGTATGAAAAACACAAAAAACTAGGCAAGAAAAAAATCAAAAAGATGTTTGTTTAGTCCCATAAGTCCTAGAATTACTCATACAACTTCAGAATCATGAAAGAAAAATCAAGCCTTCTCAAGTATCTTGACAGCACATCTGATAAACTGAAAGTTATTTCCACACCTATGCTGACGTTCACCAAGCTAATGTTTCATAACTGGCCCCCAGTTGTCTTTCCTGCTTGGTGCAGGGGGCTGGACTCGATGATCTTCCAAGGTCCCTTCCGACCCTTTACCATCTATGAATCTCTGTTTCCACAACTGAGTTAATGTTTTTAGCTGGAAGTCTACAGGGCTGCGAAACGGGAGCTACATTACCAAGAGTATGAGCAAGCAGCAGAATTGCAGAAAAAAAGAATAAACCGCTTGATTAGTGGAGCCCTGAGAGTTCACAGAGGAGAGCGGGGCAGGACGCCGCTGGGAGGCAGGCAGGGTTGAGAAGGCTTCAGGTAGCTTGTGCTGAGCCACCATCAAGCGACACCCTCACTGCTGCCTGCACCGAGGCGATGCTGCCACGGCCAAGCAGTTTCCTATACATTTTGGGTGGAGCAGGAATCCAAGCGGGGTGCAGCCGCACGCCCCGTGGATCTTCCTCTGGCTGTTTATTACTACTACAGCTTTCAGGTCCCGGCCAAACGTTCGCCTGGATCACACAGACCTTCGCGGGGACGCCGCGGCGCTTCCGCCCGGCCCCGGCCCTGCCTCACACGGGCTGGAGCTTTGACCCCGGAGCGGGAACAAGAAGCCAACTCCAGCCCCGGGTCGGGACCCGCTTCCCCTCCCATGCAGCGCGCCGCGGGTGGGCGGGAGGTCGTCCCTGCTCCTCCCAAAGGCGGGCCGGGCTGGGCCGTCCTGGCCTGATCGCGCGGCAGGGCTGGATCATGGCGCCGCTGCGGGACTGCCAGGTGCGGGGCGCGGGCGGGGGAAGCTGCCGCCGCCGCTGCCTCGGGCTCAGTGTGCCAGGCCGGGCAGTGGGGGCAGCGGGGTCCGGAGCCTCCTCCCCCGGGAAGCGCCCGGCCCCGCCGCTCGGGGCTGTGGCTCGCAGCCCTTGTAGGCTCCCGACCCCGGGGCAAGGGCAGCCCTTCGCGTTCGCTCCTCTCCAGCCCGGAAGAGCAAGGAGCGGCCTGTGGTGCAGAGACGTGGGGCTGGTCCCCGGGCTGTGACCGCCCCCGGCGGAAATCTCCGCGTGTCTCGCGGGCCAGTACTGCCCATGCGGCACCGTGCCTGGAGCGAGCGAGCTGGGCTGACTTAGTCCGCGCGAGAGAAGATTGAGGGAGATTTGACAGCAGCCCTCAGCTGTCTCTGTGGTGAAGCACTGGAGCGGGTCGCCTGTGTTTGGGACGGGGGCATCCGTCCTTGGAGGCTGTTAAGACCCGGCTGACACAATCCTCTCGGTGGTGGCAGATGACAGAAAAGGAGCAATGGTCTCAAGTTGCAGCAAGGGAAATTTGGGTTAGATATTAGGAAAAAGTCTTTCAGTAGCAGGGCAGTAAAGCCCTAGAACAGGTTACCCAGAGAGGTTGTGGAGTCTCCATTCTACAGGTTTTTAAAACCTAGGTAGACAAAGCCATAGCTGGGATGATCCAGTTGGGGCTGGTCCTGATTTGAGCAGGGGGTTGGACTAAATGACTTCCTGAGGTCGTTTCCAGCCCTCATTTTCTGTGATCTTGTGGCCCTCCCTCCCCAAGCTGCCCTGGTTGAGAGTCCCTGATTCAAGGGGGATGTATGAGCATGCTATTTGATACCAGGGTTTTACACCAAGGTGCTTTTCAACACAGATGGACTGTGTCCTACCAAGCAAAACCCCATCTGAAATTCCCCCCACTCCTCTGCTCTTTCCATGAATATTTTATTAACAGCACATATCCCATTCCCTCCCCACTGATCAGTCTTTTGTTTTCCCGGAGCCAGTCAACTCTTAACTCTTAACCAGTTCTAATGTCCGCATCTTCAAGGCCTGGGTGCAAGTGCTGATCACATGTCTTTCCCTTCAGGTGTCTGAGTGCATGCTGCTCTTGTGCCTTGAAAAGTGGTAGCTTGTTCAGTCCAGGGAGCTTGCAGTACTCAGCAGTCAGGATGAGCAGAGAGGAGAGCTGAGACATCATAATGTGCATATTCCACTTTCAGATAAAGGCAATGCTTGTATATCCACAGGAAAACAGTTATTTTATAATCAGTTAAAATGGGACTAAGAGAACATTTTCTGTGTTTCCTAGTCGGTGTGATTAGAAATTGTCCATCTAGGTTAGTGATTCTTAACCAGGCTGCTGCAGCATCTTGGGACACCATGAGATCCTTTCAAGAGCGCTGGAGCCTACACGGCCCAGCCTGGGCCAGATCCAGTCCCTGGGGTTTTGTCACCTGTCTTGCAGGGCTTCCCACAGGTCCTGCAGGGCTTCCCACGTGACCCTGCATGCTTCGTCCAGCATCCAAAGCAGTGTGGGACCCCATCCACCTACATGGCACTGGGCAGAGGCAGGGCAGGGTTCTGGAGCTGTTATTCCCATATGTGAGACTGGGTGAAGGTGGCGTAGGGCCCCAGGGCCCAATTTTGGTAGGCAGAGTCCAGTGAAGGTGGCGCAGGGTCCCAGGGTCTTGATTCTCACACATAAAACCAGGTAGAGGCATCATAGGGCCCTGGGTCCCCGAGCCCATAAATAGGACTGAGCAGAGGAGGTGGCATAGGGTCCAGGGGCCCTGATCCTGGTGTATGAGGCCAGGCAGAAGCAGCGTGGGGTCTCAGGGTCCCAATCCTGGCATGGAGGGCTGGACAGGGGGAGTGGAGTCTGGATCTGGGCATACAAGCCCAACCTTGGGGTATGTAGTCCAATCCAGCCTGTGGACTGGCTCTGCACCACTCGTTTGGCTTATACCAGCAGGACCTCTGATAAAGTTTTCTACCTGGGCTCACACTGATGCAGCTTCACTGGCATTAGAAGTGATGGGAACATTAGTGCAGACAAGACTTAGGGGTTGTTATAATGTGGCCTGCTGTCAGACACCTTCTCTACAGTAGCATTCCTGTGCTTGATGCCACCTGTTGAACTGCATCAGTATTAGCAATGGTGAAAGAATTTAAGAAAGCAAGGTTAATGCACACAGAGCTTTATTGTTATGATACATACGATAGGACACTATCTCGCCTACTTGCCTCTATTCTCTCCTTTTTTCCTGCCTTTTGTTACGTATCTGTATAAATGACAAATACTAAACAAAAGATGAAAATTTATACTCCAAGATAACCCTTTTAGACTTGCAATTTGAACATGCAAGTACTTACAACTGTTTGTTTGTGATATTTAAATTCGGTCACAATGAGGAACCCTTGAGCATGCTTTTAAAATGTATATCTTTGCTAGTTACTTCAAATTTTCACAATTGAGTTGGAATCAAAATGCTGTTTAAACTGTAAACTGAGACTGGACAAATACTGTGAACAGCTTTTGACCAGGAATAATTCTCCATTAGTAGGAAAATGGATTAAGTGGCTCCCAAGTCATTTCACTTCTATTTTTCTATAAAATCTATGTAGTGGAAGGAAATTAGTTTTGACTATCATTATTTGTATAGCTCTGCAAGTGTCTATAGGATTTCTCAGTGGATAAAATGTATTAGATGTGAGTCTGTGCCCTGAGGTGCTTAGTGTTAAAAGCATTTATTGGCTTTAATAAAGGAACACAAATGAAAATGGTCAACATAGTTTTAGGCTCCATATGAAAAAATGGTATCAAAGAATGCTGTAAAGCAAGTACCTGAACGTTTAGGAAATGACAGCTTTAAGATTTCCCATACCATTTGTGTTGTAACACATCTTGTGGGACAAACATAAGTATACTATTAAATACTATGTGCATATGCATGAAGAATCGCAATTAAGGTTACACAAACCATCTTATAGTAAATTAGGTATTTTTCAGAATGATGGTGGGGGTTGGGGTTCCATCTTGCTAGTGGGTTTCTCTTAGGGAGACTCATGAAGACAATCATGAACCAGTTTGCCAGCCACCCTATTGTGTAACATATACATAGTTTAAACCAGGAAATAAATGAGGTTTTCATTCTGTTTTCTTGGTTATAAAATCAGTGTGCAAGATCTAAAATCTCAGTTATCACAATGAGGTTTTTGTTGTACAGTTTATCCAAAGAGGATGCTATATAATCTGTTGTGAAATTCTGTGCAGCTTAATTCTTTCAGTGCTTCTGTATTGCATTTCAGCTTTAGCAAATAGCCCTCTGAGTAAGTTCTTGGGCCACATTCTTTGCTGACATTAACTCCATTCACTTGAGGGAACTGGCAGATCATTTGGCCATTCGTGGAACTACTTCTAAACGGAAGATTTTGCTACCATGTAGCTGTTTTTCCTATTCTTTCTTCTTGTGTGCTCTATGGTATTTGCTGCTTAACCCCAATAGTATGTATTCCTCAGTCTGGATAACTAACCTGGCGTTACAAAACCACACAGGATGCTTTACTATACAATTTATTTTATCTTTTCTTCTGTCACCATTCTTCCCTTGCTGTCCCCTTTCATACGATACTCCAGTCATGATTTTAGTTGAGTAAAATGAGTGTATGGCTATTCACATTGTCCTGTCAGCCTTTTTTGAAAGACATTGCTGGAAATCTGTTACTTCAGTTCCTATGTCTTAACAAATATACTATCTGAGAGATCAGTGTATATTGAGTTAAAAGATCTCATATGTTCATGGTTTTTCAGGCCTGGCAGGATGCTGGACTTGCTCTATCCACGACTAGTAATGAGGCCTGCAAGATGTTTGATGCCATACTGACTCAGGTATGACAGAAGGGTTTGGGTTAAGTGGGTATTCAAAAAATCACATTGTTGCAGTTGATTTCCAAATTCCAGACTGAAAGGAGAGTTAGGATTAAACCACAGTTCTAAGAACCAGAGTCCCCCAGCGTTTTTCTGATTATGTGTTTGATAAGTATTTCTGAATTTAAAATCTGTTCTCTTTTACCATTTATATGACTGACTTTTTAATTTTGCTCAGGACAATGAAAAGAAACTCCGTTCCACTAAATTTTTAGTCAGTGTCATTCTGTATTGCAGTATGCAACATGGACCAGTGATAAGAGCCTAGGAGGCATTGAGGGATGTCTCTCCAAGTTAAATGCAGCAGATCCAAATTTTAGTAAGTATAACCTTTTGATTATTGTATTGTTTGTATTGTGAATAAAGGTTTACTGCTAATGTGTAACAAGAAAGGTAGATGAGAGGACAGCACTAAGGCCCCGCGAGTTCTGCAAGTTGGAATTCTTTCATCTGATGGAGTAAGCCCTCTGCTTATGAAAGCTCTACATTTCTGATTTAGTTGGTCTATAAGGTGCAAATTTACATTGCCTTCTGCCTAACTGATTTTGCCCAAGAGGAGGGCCAGTTTAGAATAACATTTATGGTCTGGACAGCTTTTTTGTATTCCCCAGTACATTTTCTTCGTTATAATCTCTTTTGTCTCTGTTTTACTTCTCTTTTCAATAGCTAGCAGGAGAAATGGTAATTAGCCCAATAAAATGATTATAGAATGTATCAATAAAAAAAAAATCAGTAATTTGATGGTACACAGAAAGAAAATTTCGATTTGGAATTTGGTTGTGCTGTGGAAGGTAGTATGGTTAAGCCATCAGAAGGAGATGGTACTACACAAACACCTGCTGAAAGATGAGCATGGTGGCAGTAATGTGTGATAGTGTACGTAAGGGAAAAAGTTAATGGTAAAGAAGATGTTAATCCTCAGGCTACATAGTGGAGTATCTTTTAATGAGTAGAAAGTACTGTGAAATGAAAGTTGTGTATTGTAGGATTATTTGGTTGGTTGGTTAAGTAAGATAAAATTATTATAAAATGCATTTGAAGTCATCAACATTTGTTTTATGCCTTCACAATCTTTCGAGATGTTTCTGTATATAGGCAAGACAAAGGTATTAAAAAGTCTCTGGTTTCCATTCCATTCTTGAATTAGCATGCATTTTGAGGAGAATTTTGCTCATAGCAGTGACTATAGATGCAGAGTGGAATGCCAAACATCTTGTGCTGGCTAGTCTGACCTTGCTGCATTGAGCAATATTTGAACGTGATATCTTGTGAATAAAAAGGGGATGATAAAAGGAGTTAAACAGCTGGAGAGAGGGAGCCTCACTGACTACTTATCTGTAGCAAAATAGTAACTATCATGCTGCAGCTCTACCTCTGCCAAATTTCATAGGCCTATCCTGTGAGAGGAAAGCCAACCCATAGAAAGGCAACCTTACACAGAGGATATTGAGCAGTGAGCAGAACCAGTCTGAGAGAAGTGTGTCACTTCTCTGTGATGTACATCACAGCTAGTAAAATCAACAGTTCACTGATTCTGAGCATCTGGGCGTCTCTTCTCTTAATCCAAACATTTTGCATGTGATTTCTCTTTTTCTTTATTATAACTGAAATAATGCCCTGTGGTGACTCTCTTGAAGACTAATGTAACTCTTAGTAGTGTTTCAGACAATGTACAATATTCTGCATCTCCTTCTGCCACCCAGGTATCAGGACCCTTCTGAATTCTTATCTTATGGTGCCTCTGGGTCTGTCTATGATCTGCATTCCATTGTCTCTTTTGTGCATAGGCCATTATAAAGTACAGCAGGGGAAATGGGTTCCAAAAGTTCTAGATAGGCTGAAACAGCACTGGTACCTAATACTGTTCCTAATACTAAGTTTAGTATTTGGGAACAAAGGAGGGTTGTTGGGATGTTGAAGGAGAATTTGAAAGTAGCCAGTTTACTGGCAAAGGAAATTCCAGGGTCCTGCTAGTGTGTGATTTGGGCTTTCTGTCAGATCCTTACCAGCTTTTGGCACAACTGTTTGCTGGTATGACCTCACTGAAAAATACATCAGTAGTTTAGCCCACATTTATTGTGCCTGCCGAGCTGCCTGCAATTATGCATGTCTGAAGCTGGTATCTGTCACTTCTTTCAGCAATGGGACACGTGATTGCTAATGGCTTGGATCTGGTTGGCACTGGGACTTCAGTGCGGTTAAATACAGAGCTGGACAGAGCAGTAAAGAAGATGGTGGCTCTCTCAAAATCACAGTCATTGACTGAAAGGGAGAAACTACATGTGTCTGCAGTAGATTTATTTGCACGTGGGTAAGTGGTTGGTTTTAATGGCAGTGAGAAGGAAGGAACAATTTTCCTTTACCATTCAAACTATATACATTATCACCATTTGTATTTGCATTTTGCTGTTTGTCTTTCATTCCATTTGAGTATTCTGTAAAATGTTTCTTCCAGATTAGATAGCAGTGCCACTCTAATACAGCTAGCAAATGATATTACCATATTTTCTCACATACAATATGCTCTTTTCCCCACACACTGGACATACATGTTTTAAATGGGGAGGCATGGGGCAGACAATGGGAAAAGCAGAAATGAGGGGGCAGGTTGTGGGGAAATGGATGGGGGAAACCAGGGGCAGGGGACCAGGCATCCTGTCCCTTATCCCTTGCCCCCCTGTTCTATTTACCTCCTGTTCCTGCTGCTTTCCCCACTGATTCAGGCACAGGTAGAGCCCTAGAGCCACTCCTGCCCCATGGTGCAGGAAGCAGATTTGCTGGGAGCCCAGCTCTGCACCACAGATTTATCCTACCCTTCCCTGCTCCCCCCCCCCCCCCTTTCATGGGGAGAGGGGAAGGGAGCAATGCACAGCAGGAGAAATCTGAGCAATGTAGAGCCAGGCTCCCAACACAGCTGTTTCCTGCAGCATGGAGTAGGCTGGAGACCGCAGCTGCAGCAAAATGGAGACTCATCCTTCCCTGCCCTGGTGGAGGGGAGGAGATGGAGGAGGGAATCTAAGCAGGGAACAGAGCTGCTGCTGTCACTGCTCCAGCTGGGCTCCCTGCACAGCCTATTCTCACAGCCCTCAGTTGTGATAGGTAATTTTACAATGGGGAGTTTATTGACCCTATGATGAATCGGGGGGGGGGGAGGGGAAGGGGAGGGGCACACACACTTTGCCTTAGAACTGAGAAAATATGATACTCTATCATACAGTTGTCCATGACTCTGAAGGAATTCCCCCCCACATCTTGTCTCTGAAAAACAAGGTACACCTTTTATGTGGAGGGGTGTTATATATGTGAAATTATGGTACCTGATGTGCTAGAGATGCATTGATCTTACATACACCATAGAGTATATTGTCTGACAGGATAGCACTAACCATAGGCAATGAGTGGGGTTGGGCATGGGACACGTGCCCCCTCAGATTTCTGCACCGACAGTGGGGCATGGGACTGCAGCCTGGCTGGAGCGAGGGCCCAGCAGTAGCAGTGGCATGGAATTGTGCCCCCCCACACTGTCAACACAATGCACCATTTATGGCACTAAGGTCCCAGTCCTGCAAATCTGAATTACATGGGAAAACTCCTGCATTTATGGGGAGCTACACTGATTCCACTTCAGCTCTCTACAAACTGAAGTCTTCCTACATGGGTCAACTTGCAGGAGTCTAACATTAATTCAAGTTTTCCCTCCTTTGTAGTGCATTAATAGCAAACAAGCTTGTACTTGTCTAGAACAGAGGTGTCAAACTGCACCCCCATCCCGAGTCATGTCCACACCACAGGGCTCCTTGCAAGTTGGAACTTAACCCATCTTTGCCAATGGGGTGACAGATGGGGGCAGCGGGGTGAGACGCTGTGTCAGTTTAGGGAGCTGTAGGGATTAACACAGCTGTCACTTGTGTGCATCTCTGCCACTGAAATGTGCCCCCTGGGCTCTGTAGCCTGGATTTCAGTGACAGGTCTGTAGCAGGACACTAAGGTACCTGCTACTCTCAGAGCAGAGGCATAGGTGTGGGTTGCTAGGGCAACTTCTGGGGAGTCAGCTGACAGGAAGGGGCAGGGCCTGGCGCATATAAACCCCAGGAGTGAAGCCAGAAGGGCAGTTCCCTGCCGGCAGCCAAGGGAGAAGGAGCTCTGCTGGAGTAAGCAGAGTAGAGAAGCCTAATGGCACAAGCAGCTCCTGTTCGCAGATACGGGGTGGAGAATTCCCTGGTAGGGATTTTGAATGATGGTTAGCCAGACGGCTTAGATTGATTTTATGTTATAGCCCAGGGGCTTGAGTTTTCTGTTTGTAGTTTTATAACACCGGAGGACTGGGTGAGGCTATTAGGGGCTGGAGGAGGCGTCATAGGGGCTCCACAGTAGCGTGGGGATCCCAGCACCAGAGAGGGTGTGGCATTTTGGGGTGCACTGGCCCCAGCCCCAGAGCAGGGGGGTGGGGGCAGTGAGAAACCCCAGGAAGTCAAGGAGAGGACCAAATTACTGCAAGGTCCAGGTTAAACCACATCAGTATCATCCACAAGGCTTGGGCTGCAGTGTAGGGGAGGAAAGGAGCCGCAGATAGCACCAGGGCAAAAAAATAAAATGGGCAGCCTCCTGCTAATTAACATCTATTAATTAACCGAGATCAAGGCATGGTAGGAGAGAAGGCAGTGGTTGGCCCGTAACAGGAGGGCGGAGTCACCAATAGAAAGACTCTTGTAGAGGTACTCCTGTCACAAGGTCCCACCTCTGCTCACCTCACCCCCAAATTCATGTCCCCTCCAGGAGCTCCATGGGCCAGGTGATATGGCATTGTTGGCTGGGTCTGGCCCTGGCCTGTGTACTTTACCCCCCCAGTCTAGAAGAAGATGCAGAGCTGACCTTATGGGTGGGCAACCACCTACGATGCTATAGTCAAGGGTGTGCCACACTTGTATGAACAGCTCATGCTCACAGCAGCACTTTCCCCCTGCTCTACTCCTCTGTGCCATGACTGATCCCTGTCCCAGTCAGACGAGTGGTGGCCAGCCCAGCCTGCCCCCACCTCCAGCTGCTGCTCAGGAGAAGCCAGGGGGTAGGGTTGTGGGTGCTCCAGTCCACTCACTTTGCTCTCACACAGCAGCAGCAGTGCCTGCCACCCACCCTCCTGGTGTACCATGCCACTCTGCCTCCCCACTGGACTATGCCCCATGCATTTGCTTGCCTGCCTCTGCCTTCAGCAGCATCACTGATTTGGGGTGGGAAGTGTAGGGCTGGGGGAGTGCAGGCTGGGAGGGGTGCCCAAATGCAAGTTTGTCCAGGATACCATTTTCCCTAAGGCCAGCTCTGAGAAGGTACATGTTGAAGACAATATATCTAATGTTCTCATACAGCTAAAAATTAGGAAATTCCTGCAAGGTAGAAAACTATAATTTGTCACTGGGTTTCCTACTTGCCAGAGAGAAACACAAGTTTGGAAGGAATAATAGAGGGAGGCACTTGAGTTTTGATGGCTATATTGATGATTAATATAGTTTCTTATCATCAGGCAACTTCCCAAAGCTTGTGCAGTATGGGAGCAGATTCTACAGGACCACCCAACTGACATGCTAGCGCTCAAATTTTCCCATGACACTTATTTTTACCTGGGCCATAGTATACAAATGCGAGACTCTGTTGCCCGGGTTTATCCCCACTGGTCACCTAATATTCCTCTAAGCAGGTATGTAATAAGTTGTCTTCAATTATTGGTTTGGATTCCTAATATCTCGTGTGTCTGTGCTTTGGTTATTTTTGGTCAGCAGTGTGTTTTGGGATTGTATATGTATGCTGATTATGATTGTAGTCTTTCCAAGTGTATATGAATAAGCTATATTGAACTACCAGTGCATAAAAGAATGCCCTGAGGACACACCCTGAAGAATATCCAGAGTGCATCTAAGTGGGAAACATCATTCATTTTCCCACAGGATCAACAGGTGAGAGAATGGGCAATATCTGCTTGTCCCAGTGAAATGGGTCAGCAGTGCAGGGATGTGTAACACATCCCAGTATACCTGGTCTGCTTAATTTGGTAATGCCAGTTTTTAACCCAAGTTCCCCCACTTCCTTCTGCCTTCCAGAAGGTGACCGGGCTCAGTTGGGCTGCCAAAACTATAATGAGCAGGGAGTTTCAAGGCCCTTGCAGATTACAGCTGGAAGATGAGTTGAGTGGGATATTTTAGGAAAACAGAGTGGTTCAACAATGCTGGGATAACTAACTGGTACACATACCAAAGTAGTGAAATAGGGTGCACCTGCATGGGTATCTCTGTAGTAACCAGTGATCAATTTTTAATATGGAATCATTAGGATCTGGTTGTTTTTTTTGTAGTTGTTCAGTGTACAAGGGAAGTATAAAAAATGTAATTGCCTGATCATATGTAGGATGTGTAAACCCCTGTAGGCTTTCCCTCTGATAGGCAGTCTGATCAGCGCTTGACAGTGATTAAAGACTCTCTCATTACACTCATTTGTTGTTTCTTTAAACTGAAAGGTGTTGTATTTAGCAAACCATGAAGCCAAATCATGCAGAGCTGGGGCCAACCCAGCCGTATTTAAATAATCCTAGTGACTAATCCTAATCCTAGTATTCCCAGTAAGTATTCCTAGTAATCTCAGTAGCAGCACCCGGTGCTCCCTAATACCACATAAATGAGGTACTTCTGGTAGTGCAAACTGGCTAAATCCACCAGGATCAAGGATTCATGCTGTGAAGCAATACCTGTGCAGACTTTTGCATGTGGCATAGCAGCATTTGTAAGTTTTATACCCAAATGGCTTTGGAAGCAAAGTCTTGCCTTTGGCCTTCTGAGTGCCCACTCCATCGCCACCACTCTGCAACTGCTGAGAAAGTAGTGAAATCTTCTGTGTGGTGGCCCTTTGTCTGAGTACAGCTTCATAAACTAGAATGGGGAAAAGACAGGAAGAAGGGGTAGAATGGAAGGTACTGGATGATAGAATAAAGATAATCAGTGCAAATGAGATGAAGATTTCAAGATACTATCCCCATAACTTTATTGAAATTAAACTTGATCTCCATGTGGGAGGTGCATGGAATGTTTAGATTTCAAGTCTGCTGATTTAAAAAAGGGTCAAAATGTTGTCTAATTTTAAAAGGAATGTTTTTCTTTCATAAACACTTTATTTGGGTTTATAATTTTTTCACATTGTTCTAAAGCACGGTTGTCCAAATGGTAGCCTTCAGGCTGCACGTAGCTAGCTCATGGCCCACAGGCTCCCACCGTCCTTACCTTCTTGGCTTCCCATGCTTCCCTCCATGGGTCTGGGAGCCACTTCCTCTTCCCAGCCATTGCCACCTTCCTCCATCACCTGCTCCTACTACTGCTTTCATTCTTGCCACCACCACTAGGCTGAAACACCCCAGGAGCAGTGTAGCTTGCCCACTCAGAAGTTGGACAGCCCTACTCTAGTTTGAGGCCAGTCTGCAGTTCTTCACAGTTTGAGCTGGAAGTTTGCCTGTGGTGTTCTTATGCTCTTGCTAGTTTTATGAAAACTAAGTCTTGATACCAGGCTGAGGAGTCTTGCTCATGCAATCGGTGTCATATCAGTCCCCAAATTTGGGGTCAAGAAGGAATTTTTCCCCCAGGTCAGATTGGCCAGGACTGTGGGATATTTTGTCTTTCTTATATCACAGGGTGTGATCCTTACCATCTAAGCATGTTCTAACCTAATAAATTCTTTGCCACTGCAGTGGTCAAGTCATTGCAAGCTCCTCTCTCTGCTCTATGTACATTTGGCACATTATAGTTATTTTGTTTGGGGTTTTTCGTGGCTGTGGTGTGTGAGGAGATGGAGTGGATGATCATGAGGATCCTTTGAAAATCAATTGCCTGCAAACATAGGGGACTGGATTCAAAGGTTCACAAAAAAGGCCCTTTCCAGTCATCAAATGATGGAAGTGCTTCCTTGGCAGGGAAGGAACCCCCTTGCATGTTTCTGTTGTGCACAAAAGGCTCTCCTGCCCTCCAAGTGATCCATGATTCTCACCTTCACTACATATGCAGAAAACTGAGCATCTTGCAGGGCAGGCCAGCTATACATAGTGGCAGGCTAAAATAACATCTATCCTTAAGGCCACCATAAAATCCTAGACTCCTAGGGCAGGAATGGAACTCATGGGTCACAGATGCAGGTTAAGCTCCTCTTAAACCATCCCCGATAGACACCTATCCAGCCTCCTCTTCAAAATGTCCAGCAAAGGAGATTCCACCACTTTCCTAGGCAGCCTGTTCATTGTCCTTGTGTTCTTTTAGTCAGGATTTTTTCCCACAGGATTTGATCTACATCTGACTTCTTGTTGTAGTTTAAAAATATTAAGAAAAGTTAGAGTCGTCCTGCAGATCAATTCCTGGAAAGGCTCTACTCTGTAGAGAGCCTGGGATATGTTCCCATCAGTCCTAATACCATATTGAAGTGAAAGTAAGCACAGCATGGACATGACCAACCCAGGTTTGATAGACCTTAGATCAAATAATGTAGTAGGGGAAGAATGGCTTGCTTCTCCTTGAGCTTAGAGTTTGTGGATATCTTGCTGTTTAAATATACCCTTAATGTTTCCTTTTTGTCTTGGAATAAGTACCATTCTTAAAGTGTTCTTCCTTCTCTGTGGATTCTTTTCATTGAAAAATTAAATAGGGAAAATAGTATAATGCCACATATACTGGATCATGTAGAAATATGTGCATAGAATCCTGTACAGATCGCATATATATTTTTTTCATTGAACACATATGTGGTGTGTTTTAAAATTGTACTTTGCATCACAAACAGTTCTCTATGAAGTTGTAATTAGCAGAGTGCACAGAACACATTTTTTCCTAATAAGTATACAGTGAAAAATGACTAATTCTTTTTCTTTGGTGGATTTCTAATTTTTACACAAAAATCAGCTCTGAGTTCTTTCTCTTTCTATTTTTGAGTATTACAATTTGCAATGAATTAAATATTTTGTGTGACATACACATCTAGTGTTTTGCAAGACAAGTGCCATCCTTCTAATGTTTTTTATTTTCTTTTGTTTAGCTATGTGAAGGGGATGTTCTCTTTTGGACTGATGGAAACTAACTTGTTTGATCAGGCTGAAAAGCTTGCCAGTGAGGTAAACAGGCTGCTGCTGGTGCTAAAAGCTTTGAACTTTGTAATCCTATTTTATATGGAAATGTTCATTTGAGAAATACCGTATTTATTCAAATATAAGCTGACCCCCTGAATTAAATTCTTTATATGGAAAAAAGTATACATTTCTTATAATTTTTCCAGGTATAGAATCTAATTATTGGAGGTTTGTCTTGAATTTTTCCTTCTCCCACTGATTTAGTAGGAAAAATAAATATTGGAGGTCAGATAGCCCCTGTACCCTCTGCCTTCCGACTTCTTCCCCCTGCAGCCCCTTCCCCCGCTCCTTACTTTCAGACCCTGCTCTCTCTGAACACATGCAATTGGGAAACATATTTGAAATAACTGACCTTGAAATAAACGTAGCTGTAGTAATTTGTGTATAATACCCAAAGACTTAGTTCAGCCAGAATTGATGCATTTTACTTTTTTTGAAACTGCTGCCAGTTTTAGCCCAGATACTCATAAACATGCTTTTAAGTGGTACTTAGGGAAGGATTTAGGCTGACAGATCTTGAATTCTTTCTTTTTCCTTTTTTGAAAAAAGAATTGGTATTGTTTGCCTTTCTTCAGCCTCTGGGCTATCTTGTGTCTTCTGCAAAGATGACCCCTAATATATTTTCATAGATTCTTTTTTTCCCCCTCCAAGTGATCTTAGATATCAAATTGCTAAAAGTAACAACAAAGATTAAATGTCTTACATTAAGCTTTTGGCAGGAACATTGAAAAAAATCCAAAAGTTAGTGGGAGTTGTAGGAATGGCAAAGATGCAGCTATCTGATAGTCAGGAGCTAGCCAAGTATGTACTTGTAAGAAAACTAATAAACTACAATCAATCATTTCATTTTTGTCCTCTTAAAACAGGTGGTCAGCTAATGCATTCATGTGACCTATACAGAGAGAAATCCTGATTTTTCTGAAGCCAAGGGAATCATCCATGAATAAAGCCTGAGGAGAATTTGTAAAGTAGAAGTGAATATAGTGACTTAGGTTCAGGCCTTCATTTAAATACTGCTTTTTCATTGTGCAATAGAAGCCAGCAAGTGAAGTCTTTCAGTTAACATATTTTTCCTTTTCTGTTGAAATGAGTCTACTGGTTTGTGCTTGAAAATGAGCTGGACCTTGTGTCACGTTCATTTGCATTGTCTATGAGACTTAGCCTTCTGTTTCTATGCTATCAGGAATAAGTATTTATTTATAATGCTCCAATAAGCATTGTCCTTTTCTTTTATCTTCCTGCCATCAGGCCTTAGCCATCAATCAGATGGATGCATGGTCTGTCCATACCATAGCACACATAAATGAAATGAAAGCAAACTTGAATAATGGGCTGACATTTATGAAGCAAACTGAAACCAACTGGAAGGTAAGTGTCCTTCACAATGTCTCCAAAATGGCTGTGTGTGTGTGTGTGTGTGTGTGTGTGTGTGTGTGTGTGTGTGTGTGTGTGTGTGTGTGTGTGTGTGTGTGTGTGTGTGTTGGGGCTTCCCTTCAACCAAATGTTGTTGATTCCTTTTTACACACCTTTTCACCAGACACCGTATTTACTCAAATATAAGATGACTCTGAATTTAAGACCACCCACCCAATCATTAGATTTTGTATATATATGGATTCTGTACAGGCAGTGAAGGGCAGGACGGTGTTGGGAGGCCAAGCATATTGTCCACTGTGCATTCCTGCCTTTGTCCCCTCCCACCCCCCAGCAGCCTTGGGCGCCCCCTTGCCCCTGCTCCCTCTTCTGCCCCTCCCCACCAGCCTCTGCTCTTCCCATTTTCCCCTCCTTACTCAGCCTCTGATCCCCTCTCCTTCCTCCTCCCCTATCTTCTGCTTCCCTTCCCCTCCCCCTTGCCCTTGTTCCACACTAGCAGGTTCCATCCCTGGTCTAGTCTGGGGGACTGAGCACAGCCTAACCTAATCCCCATAGCAGCCATGCAGGCTGTGTGCTGCTGCTACCAGCCAGGCTAGGGCCATGCACAGTACCCCAGGCTACAGTGTAGATGGAGCCTGCAGTCACAGAGCAAGTATAAGGACGGAGGAGGGAGAGGGGCATGTGAGAGAGCAGAAATTGCATGAAGGAGGGAGATGACAGAGTGCAGAGGTAGGATTGAGGGGGAGGCAGGCCGCATCTGCCGCTATGGCTCTGACCCCAAGTAGGGGCTGGAGCCTGAGCCATAGCAACCACCTTCCCCTGCCTCCTCCCTGCCCCATCCCCCCATATTTGATTCTAAGATGAAAGGCTTTCCCCTCCTGTGTTAAATGGAGGGAAAAACTCATCTTAGAATTGAGTAAATATAGTATGTTACAAATTGCATGGGTAAGCTTTCACAAATAGGAGGAAGCCTTTGCTGAGAACTATTTGGATGTCCTACTTGGGAAGCAACAGGCAGAAAATTCAGCAACAATTCTATATTTCAAATATGCACTCTGGGTATTCTTTTAAAAATATAGCTTGAGCGTTTAACTGTGGTTTGTAATGTACACTTTTGTTTTAAAGTCAACACCCCTCCTTTCTTTTATATCTCTTTGAATGACCCAAATAAAGACTCTTGAGGCAGGTTTTGCCATTGCTGTCAGGAGGATCAGAATTTGCAGTGTTCTTGACAAAAGGAAATACTATTTATTCATCATTTTTTCTTCTCTGAAGGCCATGTACAGATGATCCTTGTTTCTGGATTAGCTCTTATTCCTGGATGCAACTGGTTAGTGACAGGGAAGACCAAGGATTTTGTTATTGGTGTTGTCAGAGGAACAAAGGCTTCTTATTATGTTTAAGTGAAAGCAGCTGCTTTTCCATCATAAGGATGTGCTCATGGAGACTGAGATTTCACTCAGGCATTCAGAATTTGCCCTGAAATGAAGCATTGCAGAAAAAAGGCCAAATTCCACTCCATTACACTAGTGTAAATCTGCCTTCAGTATTCATCTGTTTCAGTTTAGTTATTTCAAATATGTGGTGGTTTGCATGAGAAGCAGAATGTTCTCAGTCTTTCTATGTATTTAGACAGCTCCTAGGGCCACAGTGTCTCACAGTACTAATGAATTTATTTTTTCACTGCCACTGTGAGATAAGGAACTGGTGTTACCATTTTTTCCTGTAATTTGCTCAGTTTTTCACAGGAAGAATGAAGCAGTCAGGAACTGAACTTCACTCTCTTGTGTCCCGTCCATTACTTCAATCACAAATGCATTTTCTCTTGGTTCAGCTTGGAAATAAGCCTCTTTATACTTTTGGAGCATTTTAACGGGTTTGGTAATTTAAGTTTTTGTTTTAAAATATCAGCTAAAAATCACAATACAAACAAAAATAGAAGGCTTTATCTTCATTATTTAACTACTAAATTATGACGAAGTTGGCTTATTTGGAGTCTTGTTACTTTTGTGGGCTTAAAGACAAGTCATTGGGTCAGGAATGTAGCCAAACTGCTATCTTCTCCTCTGCCTGCATTATTTTTCCTAGTTATATTGTGTCAAGTACTTTAAGTGATTTTTGCATAGAAAATATTTTGCAGTTCATAGACATAAGTCTCAATGACCAATGGTTGTAGGTGAAACATTTTAAATACCACTTATAATTTAGTTCTTAAGCAACATATATTTGCCCATACTGCTTTTATGTGCTATGACCGTTTGCCCCTTGTTCTACTGCAGGCAATAAAGTGAAATTTACAGGCTTTCTGCTTAGACTGAGATCAGCATTTTAAGGGTCAATAGGGAACTTGGCAAAAATGACTTCATAAAAAGGTTAATGAATATAGAGTGGGTCGCAGAAAGACACAGTCAAAGCAAGATTGTAAAGAAGCTCTGGAGACACCTATGTTGATTTCTGGAGAAGGAAGGGTGCAAAAATTCAGGTGTAAAGGAAGGAGAAATGGTACTTAAGTCTATTTCTAGCCTATTCTTGATCTTCTGTTGCATCTATCACCGAAAATATGTGAACTTTTGAGCAGTGCATTTATGCAATGTAGCATAAATGTAGCATTCGTCAAATGTTTTTTCTTTCATTCTCTCTCTCCTCAGCCAGAAAACTGCATATGTAATTTTAAGTTGTCTATATTTTCTGTACCATGTGGGTTTTATTAGTAAAGCAAGGTATCAATGAAGTATCCATTGAAATATGAAGGAGGCAGGCTTAAAACTAATAAGAGAGAGTACTTTTTTATGCAGCACATAGTTAACTTGTGAAACTCACTGCCACAGGAAGTGGTAGAAGCAGATAGCATAGTCAGGATATAATGTTTCCTCTGGCATCTCTAAACCAATAATGGTGGATGCCAGGGCGGGTAATGAACAGGGGACAGATCACTCTAGATGCATCTGGTTCAGTGCTCTCCCTCTAAAGTATCCACTCACACAACTGTCAGAGACATGGCTATTTGTTATGCAAAGGATAGTAAGCCTATCTCAATCTAGGAAGCCATAAGAAGCATAACAAGAGATACTGGGGGACGACAAATGAGAAAAAAGGGTTGGGGATGTGGACCACAGGGCAGAGTATACCAACCAGTGCCCATTGTCCTCCAAGGAGCAAGTGGATGTCACCCAATGAAAGTCTGCCCAGAGATGTGAGTGGAGAAATGACAGGAAAACATCCCCACAATTACCCAGATTCCCCCTAACCCAAGAATGTGCTTCTTGGTCTGGTAGATGGCAAGTTTGGCCAGAGCAAGGAGGAAGTTGACCAGGAGGTCCCAGGACCTGGTGGGGCCATGGATAAGGGAATGCATAAAAGAAAAGGTGCAGGGATAAGCGCAGCCAGAGCCTTAGCAGGAGGTTCCTGAGGAGGTGGTGAAGGGGTACAGCCTGGCACATTCAAGGTGGCCTGTGCCAGGGTCTCCTTCTGTTGATAGAAAGGGCAGGTATCAAAGGTGTCCGTGGAAATGGCTCTGCACAGGAACTACCAACTTAAGTCCCTGGTGGCTCATGGGATCAGGGTGGAGTACAGGCCTGTCTGCCAGGGACCCTTGCCTTTGAGTGCATCCAGCAGGTTGGTATCTGGGCAGGACACAAGGGTGGGATGGTGGAGTGTGTGGAGCAAGAACATATACAGCTGATGGCAGTAGGCTATGTGGAAGTGGACCAGCTTAGTATCCCCCAGTCTGCTAAAGTGGTGTGAGGAGTGCCTCAGGGCCTGCCAAGGCAGGCGCCCCACAACAATCTTCAGAGGACTGAGGAATGCCAGTGGGTAGGGATCAGAGATGGGCCTATTTGTTGTGTCATGAGAAAACATGGCCCTAGACCTACAAGGGAAATCTATAAGCCCTCCCTTAATTAAGGAGACATTGCAACTAATTGCTTGGGACAAATAAAAAGAAAACAGGAATGAGAGTGATGGTCTTAGGTTAATCATGAGTGCTCCAAAGGAGGACACCATAGAGAGCATACTGGCCCATTGTCCCCTAAATGAGTCCAAGGAGCCTGTGGATGCCAACCAGTGAAACTGTGCCTGGAGACATGAGCAGAGAAACAACAGGAAAATAGCTGGACACACCCAGTCAGAGCCTCTTCCTGGTCCGGTAGATGAACAGCTTGGCCAGAGCCAGGAGGAGACTGACCAGGAAGTTCCCAGATGTGGGGCCATGGATCAAGAGTACCTAACAGAAAATATGCAGGAAGAAATGCATCCAGAACCTTAGCAGGTCATCGAGTCCAATCCTCTGCTCAAGGCAGGAACATCCCTACTCAGACCATTACATGCAAGTGCTTGTCCAGCCTGTTCCTAAAACTACAAAACAGGAATGGAGGGGTTTAAATTATTTCCATTGTCACCGATGTATTCAAAACAGCTTTCTATTAGAAAATTCCTTGTGGTCTCTTCATAGCACCTGATGAAGTAACCTGTTGCTTATGAAAGCTTGTGTGGCAGAAGGCCAACTCTGTTTCTCCCCAAAAACTCTGCTCTGTGACAATTTGGTTAGCATGGGCCCAGCAGAGGATACACACCTTACCCTATCTCTTTAGGAAACCTGAGCTGGATTCATTCCTGAGGAAGGGGGGAAACCTGTTCCCTCTGCCTACATGACTGGCATCACGTACCTGGGTGAGGGGCTTGGGCACCCTGGTGGACTAGAGGCTGCCAGTCTGCCCAGTAACCAGTGATGCGTTTCAAATTGATTGGCTGACCACCAACAGGTGCTGGCCTCCATTGGACCAGGTAGATGAGGTCATAAGGGCTATATAAGTTAAGGACTAGCCAGAAGGAGGGGGCAGCAGCCATGAGGAAAACTCAGAGAGAGAGAGAAGAGCTGGACCATCTGAAATTTGCTCTCTTTCTCAAAACTCATGATCAATGAACTGCCTGCCTCCAGAGGGAATCTCCACCTGCATCTGGATGATACTTGTGAGTAAGCTACCTGAGATCTAACTAGATATATCGCTTGCAGTAACTCAGATGCATGATCAAAGGCTACCCCAGCCACCCTGCTCGCTCTATGGGATTTCTTTGATACTACTCAACTCTGTACCCTATTCCAACCCTACTCCTTGTAACCAATGAAGTTCTTGTTTGTGACCAGCGTGGGAGACTTATTGGGAGTGCATCTAGATTATGCCTTGGGGTCTCTTTGGTTCGGATGACTAAGGGAGACCACTACTTGTGCTTCCGACTGAGGGAAGCATGCCAAATTCTTGAAGTGAGTACTCAAGTACCCTCGAGGGCTATTAGGTCTGTGTTTCCCAGGGGGCACGGAGCCAGAATCAAGCCCATCCCTGGGTAGTGGCAGCTCTACCCCTAGGCTAGCAGGTGTGTTCCAGGAAGGGGCTCAGCCAGAGGTGCCTGCAGGAAGGCACCAGTGAGGTGCCTGCAGGAAGGCACTCGGAGTCTGAAAGGTGGTCAGACGCAGTGAGGTGGGTGGCTCCATGCAGGAGCACCCCCTACTGGCCTGCCACAGCTTGCACATCTCTTATTTAGTCAATAAGATGCAACTCTACCTTGCCTGACCTCAGATTAACATGGCTAACTACTTCTCTCTACCAGTGTATAGTCCAGTCAAGCTTCTCTTTGTTATATTGTTGTGCTGTCATTGATTCCAGGAGATACCTGCCAGCATAATGGAAAGGAGTATTTGAACTTTTTATGCCGTCAGCCTTTGGCTGGCAAGAAAGGCATGTAAAGTGGTACTGTTGTTGCACTAATTTAAATAAAGTGTGAGTGTGAACGGATTGCAATGATTGCTGAGATTATTCCAGTATCAAATCCTAATTTAATGAACACATAAGCAAAATTACTTCTACAATACTGTACGCAAAGCAGTATTCTTACGTAATCCTTCCGAACAATATATGATGACTTGGCTGGCTAGGCATGATTAATTGTACTTTTTCATGCCTGTTGCCCTCCACCATCTGCCTTCAGCTTCTTCTTTTTTATTACATATTTGGCTTCACCCCATTATATAATATTGCCTGTCCAGTTTAACTGTTTCCCTGGTTTTGCTTCCCTTTTCTATTTTGGATACCCACATCCTGTTTTTCTTGCTGTATAGGTCTGTCTTAAGCTGCTCTGTGTTTGCTTCACTTTTAAATAATTGCACTGGATACATAAAATGGCATTGCTTATGCTAAGTATTTTGCTAAAATGGTTTTCAGCTCTATATTGTCAATATAGAGGGTTTTTAAAGGTGCTACCAAATGATGCACAATATGAGATTGAGTCAAAATGTAGTGTCACTCTGAAAATGACTCTTAAAAATTTAATTTGCAGATTTCATATGCTCATCTCTGTCAGAACAAATCCATTCAGCAAGAAGGTGCCATAGTCAGTTTTTGGAGGAGAATGGTAATTCTAGATTCTTGGCTTTTATAGCCACTGAGATTTTATCTGTTCAGATTTATTATAGGAGAAGCCTGACCTCTAAAGTGAATGGAATCTGTTTAAATCAGAGTTTACACTGGATGTAACATTTTTTTCCCTCTCTTCTCAGGACTCTGATATGCTTGCTTGCCATAATTACTGGCACTGGGCTCTGTATTTTATTGAAAAGGTATGGGGACATTGCTATATCTATGCTGCATGTTACAGCAACCTGAAAAATAAGTTTGATATGCCTTCTTTCATTTTAAATATATTGATGCATTTCTGAATGTACTGTACTAGTGTTTGTACTGTTGCTACTTTATTCAAATATTTCTAAATGATGTCATTATTCGAAGTATAATATTTTTAAATTATCTGAGTTAAAAAGTAGAAAGTTTAGTGTGAAGCCGTTAAGTGGCCCTGCTATAACTGCATGTTCAGGACAAATGTTTTGATATAGTAATGAAACTCATCTCTGCAGTCCTGGAAAAGGCAAAAATCCTATTTAAATTAATACAAATACTACCTGCAGAAGAAGTGTGGAGGGCTACAGTTTGCATAAATTACCAGGAGAGACCCAAGATGGCCCCTATGACAAAAAAATCTGATATCATATGATGTTAAATTTTTCCCTGTTACTGGAAGTATTTGAGATCTATTGAAACACTTAATCAAACTATTTATACTCAGCCTATTGGGCTGCAAAGCATTTTGTTTGGTTTTACTCATGCTTTAACAGCTATAAATTGTTTGGGGCAAAATTTAGCAGAGAAATAACTGTTGGTGTGCACGTAGCAAAGCAATGTAAGTTAGTTAGAGTTCAGTGGCAAAGAGTGTACCTTGCTCCGGTTTGGGAGTTACTTTGGGACACTGCATTCTAAAAACCATCATTCCATTGTGCTTTGCTTTTACAGGGTGACTATGAGGCTGCTTTGACAATTTATGATAATCATGTGAGTAGGGATCACTTCTTTATAAATGGCCTGATATGCACATACATATTTCTTTTTGTATTTAACATAAGGGAAATCATAGTGTGATACAGGTTTCTGTTTTATTAATAAATGTTTAATTGGCAGCTTAGGGTTGGTTGCTTAATTAGTAAAAGACATGTGAGTTCGAGATGTCATCCCAAAATGTGAAAAGATACTCATGCCATCATTTTGTTTATGCCAAATTTTAGAAATGATTTAAAATTTTGCTTTGGTGTATTCTCAGTAGCATTTTTAATCTTTAGCCAGACTGCATTAATTGCTGTGTAGCTCCCTGCTGTATAAAGTCCCTGGATGGACCAGGAAATAAAATATCTAATATGACATAAAATACATTTTCTGTAAATCCAAGATGTCTAGAGTAAAGTGTGAGCTCATAGCTTAGATGACACACTAGCTTAGTCATGTTTTTCCCCACAGTTCTAAGTAATGTGTTTAAAGCGCTTTGCTGACTGGATTTCAGGAAGATCTCTTTCAATGATCCACAGATAATGAATAAGGAGTCTGCATAGCACATCTCTTAATGTCTGAGTTTTATTTCAAACTCTATGATGATATCTTGTCCTCCCTAGTAACTGTTGCAAAGCATGGTGTTGTTTGTGGAAGAGTACAGTTTTCAGATATGTTATATTTGACTTCATGAAAGGAAAAGCAACATGGGTAATATGAATTATCAGATTTGTAGATTGATATATTCATGACAGATGAAATCTAAGTTCTTGAACATAGTTGCATCTGGAAGAGTAAAAGGATGGAATGAATTTTGCATTGTTAAGATAAGTTTGATTTTCAAATTAACTCTTTACTTATACATGGATAAAGCAACATGACAGTGCCTTCTGATTGCAGATTGGTCCCAGGTGTGCAGCAAGTGGAACTATGCTAGATGTGGTTGATAACTGCTCTATGCTGTACCGGCTTCAGCTAGAAGGTAATTTCTGCATCAATGTCCACATTCTTCTTTAAAGATTGAAGGACAAAGCTGCACTTTTCCTGCATGCTGGAGGAGCAGTATTAGAGGGACGATGCAGAGCAAAGCTGAGTGATTTGTTGTTACAGGGAGAAACTCTTCCAATCAGTGCTTTCCTTGGGAGGTAAATTTTAAGTTTATATTAATGTGCATTACTTTTATTTCTCCCCTGAGCTTTTTTTTTCTGGCCAGTACAGTATTCCATTCAGCTAAACTAACGTAAGTCACATTTTTCTTTACTGACTTATTTCTTTTGCTTGGTCCCAGGAGATATGTTTTCAACAAGACATTGAAAGATTAACTGCATAAGCTATTAAACGGCTGTCAGGTTTCTCTTGCAATAAATATCTAGTCAACATTAATATTTCATTCTAAATATTGGTACTGATTGAAATAAGAACTGTATGCATGTACTGTATCAGTCATTCAGACAGTTTCAGAGACCACATAAAAAGCCAAAAAAATTTCACTTTAACCTTTTTAAAGAAGATATTAAGCTAGAGGAAAAAAAATGCTTATCCACTTACTAAGTTTGTTTAATTACCATAGAACTCTGCTTCATCTGGTCATGATGAACTCTGCAATTGCATTCTGAATTGGTAATCACATGCTCCATGTGGATAGAAAATTATGATTAGGCCAGAATGCCAACTAATTATGCTTTGGATATTGGTGATAACTTGTTGATAAATTATTAAATAAAAGTATGAGAATCATACAGAGTTCTGCTGGATATAGAAGTGTTTTTTTTAAGTTTAAGATCAAGGCTTATGGTGTTGATTGACTATAAAGCAGAAGTTCCCAAACTTTTTCTTATTGTGTACCCCCTTTCAGATTTACCAGCTGCCTGCATATCCCTGCCAGCATACATTTTGTATTTTAAGCCCTTAAATGACAATTATTACTATAATGAAAATTGAATCTCCCATTATGCCATTTCTCCTGTCCCCCCTCCCTCCCCTCTCCCCCAAGATGTATTGCATGCAGGTTTGGAAACTCCTGCTATAAAGCATATGCCATGTAATGACGATATTTTGCATGTGGAATTGTTTTAAATCATGTATTTTATTCCCAGGGGTAAAGCTGGGAGACAGGTGGAATGAAGTTTTCCAGTTAACAAAGCAGCACACCAAAGATCACATTCTGATTTTCAATGATGTCCATATTTTGATGTCTTCACTGGGAGCCAAAGACCACAAAACCACCAGTGAGCTCTTAACAACTCTTCAGGAACTTGCCAAGTAAGCAACTGAATTAAGTGTTGTTTTGAATATAAATCTTTTCCCATCATGAAGTAAGGTGTTATAGCCAAACTGTTTTTAGCAGGCTGGTGGCTCTGAAGTTATCTAGCTAGCAAAGCCATATTATCAATTTTAATTGTGCATGTGTTAACGTCTAGGGTAGGCCTTTAACACTGTCAGGTAAAAGTGGAGGCATCTGGGATTGTGGCTATTACTAGTTCAGGTGGTTATGATACCTAACTAAACCTTTATAGAAGGCACCCCTCAGAAATGCCAGCTCTTAGTTCTCACTATGGAAAAATCACTGAGCAATTCTTCTGTTGCAAAGAACTTAGAATGATCACAACAGGTCAGAATGTTTTTAACACTCTGGATTCCAGTTGGAAATTCCTGGGTTTATCTTGTAAATCACATGTAGATCCTTTGTCACCCTTAAAAATCCCTCGGCACCCTAGTTGAGAATCACTGAATTAAACCATAAATTGCTTAGTTAATTTTCTTACCATGGGTCTGCATTTTGTATGTGACTGTTCATAACTGAGCCTAAGTGTGTCCTGTACAGTAGTAAGAAAATTTTACAAACTATAGCATATTTCAGGGATAGGCAACCCCTGGCACACATGCCATTAGTAGCACACGGAGACCTTTTTCCCGGCACACCAGGAGGCACGCAAAGTAATTGTTTTTTGTTGGGTTTTTTTTAAGTTTTTGCTCCAGGCTGTACAGCCACAATTCCCAGCGCTGTGGCAGGCACTGGGGCAGAGCCAGGAGAATGCAGGCAGGGACGCTGTCTGTGCTCTGTTGCCCCCACCCCTTGCTCCCAGGCTGCATCCTCCAGCTGAGGTGCCAAGTGCTGGGGCCGGGCAGTCAGGACAGGGTCTGTGCAGTGTGGAGAGGACGCACTGCGGGCAAGCCAGCCAGGTCAGGCCCTTAGGAAGGCAGGGGTTGGGCAGGAAGTGGAGGCAGTCCTGGGCCTCTGCAGGCTTCAACTGTGGTAGGCAGGCAGGCAGGGTTGCCCAGCGGCACCCATAGTGGGGTACTGCCTGGCCTGCACAACTTCTCAGGGATGGGCTGCAGCTACCCTGTGCAAGTGAGGATGCTGCTTGGCTCGGGCAGGACTCCAGGCTCAGGGGGCTTCCCTCTCCAGCACTGGCCTCCCTGCATGCTGGGCACAGTGCAGGCAGGGCAGAGCTGTCCCCAGTGCAGGGGCCTGGCCACGGGAGCTCCCTGGAGCCTGGGAACAGCCACCATGGCTGCCTCATCCTGCCCGGGTCCCGACCTTGCCCACCTGCAGCTCCCCTCAAGGAGCCAGGGCTGGGGCAGGCACTGCACAGAGCTGCTGTGCTACAGGCTCCCAGCCGGCTTGGCCGTGAGCACCAGCTGTGGTGGCTGTTCCCAGAGCCCGGGAAACAGCCTGTGGCTGCAGCTCCCACTCACACTGTACCCAGCTAGCACAGAGACCAAGCAGGGAGCTCCCTGGGCCCAGTGTCCTGCCCCAGCCAGGCAGTGTCCCTTCATGGGCAGGGTGGCTGTGCCCCACCTCTGCAGAGCTGTGCAGGCTGGCTAGGCCCCACCTCTGGTGCTGCTGGGCCCCGCACTGTGGCCTGAGTAGCGGAGCCCTGGGGCAGCCCCCACCTGATACCAGCTCTCTATTTACTGTAAAAAAAATAAAAATAAAAGCAATATTAATGATTATTAATTGTATTAAATATGTAGTGCATCCTGCCGTGTACCCCCTCCACCCCAGTTTTGTTTTTGTGGCATGCTGGCACTCCAGCACTTTACAAGGTAGACATGGTATTTTTGGCACTCTGGCCACAAAACATTGCTTACCCCTGGCACATTTGAAAAACTAAATATATCAGATTAGACCTAGTATTTGCTATGTCAAAAATGGTAAAGGAATAGGACTATTTATGCATCAGGGATAAAAACTAGTTAAAACACATCTGGAATAGATAATATATTTTTTAAACAGTAGACAAAATTTTATTCAGTTGACATAAAATGCAGTATTTTCATCACTGTTGAAGGTTTTTATATATTTTTTCCTCCTTGAAGTGCAAAGGCTTAAAAAAAACAAATATTCTGTGGAATTTTTAGTTTATCTTTTTATCTACATCCCTTTAATGAAGTTCTTAAATAAATCTGCCCTTCAAATTTAAGATGAGTTTGGACATAATTAAATTTAGTTTCTCATGTTTGTGGCTGTCTTATGTGAGATAAAGGGTTATAAAATGTGTTCAAGAGAAGAAAGCTCTGCATCCAGTACCAGACACCCCTAATTCCTTTAACGCACATCTGGGTATAGCTCTCTATCTCAAAGACAGCTACACGTCCCTCCAAATTGACACTGGGACCCAGGAAGGATGACTGGAGTCTCTCTGGGTTAAAATACATGGGGAACGTGGCATAGGTGACATCATGGTAGGAGTCTACTACAGACTTCCTAACCAGAAACAAGACCAGGAATTTGCCAAGTAACTGGCTGAGGCTGCACACTCTTGGTGCATGGTTGTCATGGGAGACTTTAACTACCTGGACATCTCATGGGAAGAGCACTTGGCCAAATCCGATAGGTCGCAGAGCTTTCTCACGTGCATGGACGAGCTGTACCTGACTCGAGAAGTCTGTGGGCTGACAAGACATAAAGCATTTCTGGACCTGGTACTGGCAAAAGGGGATGACCTAGTCAGTGACCTAAGAATCAATGGAAAGCTGGGTGATAGTGACCACGAGCTGATCACCTTTACTATCCATCGCAAAACTGGCAAGTCAGGAATACAGAAGTCCTCAACTTCAGGAAAGCTGACTTTGACAAGCTCAGGAGGCTCGTTGTCAAGGCCCTAAGGGACCACAACTTGACAGGAGGAGGAGTCCAAGAGGAGTGGTTGCTCCTCAAGGGAGCAATCCTGACAGCTCAAGGGATGGCCATCCCACCCTGGAGGAAGGGTAGCAAAAGGGTACAGCAACCCCCTTGGCTTAGCAGAGAACTGGAGGATCTCCTATGCCTCAAATGAGAAACTTATAAAGGATGGAAGGCTGGAATTACCACCAAGGGGAGTACTTAGCGCTGGTCCATACCTGCAGGGAGCGGATCAGGAAAGCCAAGGCTGCAACCAACCTCCACTTGGCTTCACATATCAAGGACAACAAAAAGTCCTTTTTCAGATATGTAGGGAGTTGAAAAAAAAGAAAGGGTAACATTGGACCCCTGCTGAACCAAATGGGACAGCTGATAACGAATACCTAGGAAAAGGCCAATCTAATTAATGGGTACTTTGTGTCAGACTTTCATCAGTCCAATGGGACTGCCCTGCCTAGTGAGACATGGGATGGCCAGGGTGAGGGTGTATTATACCCAGCATCGGTTTTGATCTAGTAAAGGATCACCTTGAGAGGCCTGGACATCTTCAAGTCATCTGACAGATTACACCCTACAGTACTCAAGGAGCTGGGAGGTGTCATAGCCCAACCATTGGCAAAAATATTTGAAAACTCATGGCACTCAGGTGAAGTACCTGAAGACTGGAAGAAGGCCAGTGTGGTACCCATCTTCAAGAAGGGGCAGAAAGTAGATGTGGCATGACATGACGTAGGGGTGCTGTGAACTCCCCTAGCGCCCCTTACCTACCGTGCCAAATTGGGTTTAATGCACCCTCGCTATCTTGCCCGCCACGTCTTTGATGGGAATTTGTTAAAGGGAGGCTGCCTTTCTAACCCTCCTTGGCACGGTGCCTTGATGTATCTTGGCTCCGTCTAGTTGCCCGGTGCACTCCAACCTCTGGGGCTGCACGTGAGTCCCACAGTCACCCGTACCCTCACAAGTCCCCAGACTCGTCTCCGTTGCCCGCCTGTGCCCTCGCGGGCGCCTCCTGGCTTCTCCTGCGGCTCTCGTAGCCCGCACCAGGGCCTGTCTCCCCACGGCTCTCATAGCCCGCACCGGGGTCTGTCTCCCCGTGGCTCTCGTAGCAGGCACTGGGGCCTTGCCTCGCGATCCCCGCAATCGAGGCTCAGGTGGCTGTAGCCGTGCCTAGCCTCCAGACCACTTCTCAGGTCCTACACCCCACTGGGGCTTCTCGCCTGCGCCCACACTGGGTTCCTCCCAATACTGCCCACACTGGGGCTAGGGTCGGAACACCCCAAAATGCAGCTCCCGCTCCGGCGCCAGGAACCTCCACACTACTGGGGAGCTCCTATGAGGCCTCCTCCACCCCTACAGCCTCACCCAATCCTCTGGTCTTACACAACAACAAAACAGAAAACTCCCACTCCTGTGTTCCAACATAAATTCCATGCCAAACTGGCTAACCTTCCTTCATATCCCTACTAGGGTTTCCTCCACCCAGTATCCTCATGCAGAAACCGCTCAGACCATCAGGCTTCTCAGCTCTGCTTGCTCCAGCAGAGCTCCACCTTCCTCACTGCCAGAGGAGAACTGACCTCTGGCCTCAGCCTGGCTTGTTTATACAGGCCAGGCCCTGCCCCCTTCCGGTCAGCTGACCAGACTGGTTGTCTCGGCAACCCACACCTGTGCTGCCCTGGTGACTGGCAGCTGAGCCCATATTACTGTTTGCCAGCAGCAGGCACCTTAGTGCCCTGCTACAGTAGATCCTGGGAATTACAGGCCAATCAGCTTGACCTCAATCCCTGGTAAGATTCTGGAGAAAATTATCAAAGAGACCCTTCTTGATAAGCAGGCTGATGGCAACATCATGAGGGACAGCCAGCACGGGTTTGTCACGGGTAGGTCTTGCCTGACCAATCTCATCTCCGTCTATGACCAGGTGACATATCACTTGGACAAGGGAGAAGAGATTGACGTCATATATCTGGACTTTAAAAAAGCCTTCAATCTGGTGTTCCATGATTTCCTCATGGAAAAATTGGCCAACTGTGGCCCCGGCTTCACCACAGTCCGATGGTTTGGGAAATTGGCTCCAAGGTTAGACCCAGAGAGTAGTGCTCGAAAGTAGCAAATCATTATGGTGCTGCATGACCAGTGGTGTCCCCCAAGGCTCTGTCCTTGGACCAGTTCTCTTTAACATCTTTATTAACAATGTCGACATTGGTGTCAGAAGCGCACTGGCTAAGTTCGCCGATGACACTAAACTTTGGGGCATAGTGTCCACACCTGAGGACAGGTTAGTGATCCAGGCTGACTTGGATAAACTTCGTAAGTGGGTGGACACAAACCTGATGACGTTCAATACTGATAAATGTAAGGTACTCCACCTCAGGAAAAAAAATCTTGCAGCGTGCTTATAGGCTTGGTAGTGCTACGCTTGCTAACATCACTGTTGAAAGAGACTTGAGGGTCATGATTGACCACAAGATGAACCCTGCATTGCCTTACCTCTGACTCTAGAGAAAAAAGGAGAGTTATAGCATTGCCTCTCATGGCAGAACAACTTTAGGCCCAAGCTAAACACTTTAAAGGTCTTTAAAACAACATAGTATTTTATTTTGCTGTTACAGCCTTCCAAGTTTTGATGCTTACCGTGAGTAATTCAGATACAGTGTTGGGAAGTGTACACACACATTCATTAATCCCTTTTTTCAAAGATAGTTACATTTGTGGGATGTATTTCAAGATTTAGGTTTATTTGCACATACTTATAGCTACATATTGTGTATTTGTATCATGTCCATCTTACACAAACTTTCAGTGGTGTTTTTGAAGTGGTGACTTGGCTATTTGTTGCAAGGTGGTAGTATGTATGTTTAGTAGGCCTGTGCAAATAGGGAAGTATTCGATTCAGATTTGGCCGATTCAGAGGACAGTGATTTGATTTGGTGATTTGAATCACTGTCCCCATTCAATTCAGCCAAAGCAGAATCAGAGATTCAGAGCCTATTCGGAGATTCGAATTGGCCAGGGAGAGGCAGGCACAGCCAGGCGGCTGCAGGTTCTCCTGCAGTTCCTCCAGCTGTGCCTGTCTCTCTCTGGGCATGGGGAGCCATAGGAGAAGTCCCTATGGCTGCCCTGCCTGGCCCATGCCTGACCTGGCCCCAGCCTCCGGCCTGCTCCCTGGCCCGGAGGCCTCCGGGAAGGGCCTGCCCTGTTCGGCGGAGCTGCCCGGGCCTCCCCGGGGCAGCAGGGCCTGGCAGAGCCCCCACCATGCAGCATGGGGCAGTGGGGAGGTAGCAGGGATCGCCCCTCCCCACCCACTTGGCACCTGTCCAGCAGCTGCCCCATGGCACAGGTGCAGTGTGGCTTGGCAGGGCACCGTGCGCTGTCTGGAAGCTGGGGCCACTGGGGCTGAGCAGCACCAGGCTCTGGCTGACTGCTGGATCACCCCAGCTCCCAGACAGCACACAGCACCCTGCCAAGCCGCCCTGCATCTGCACGATGCGACAGCTGCTGCATGGGTGCCAAATGAGTGGGGCAATGTCTGCTGCCCTCCACTGCCCTGCGTTGCGTGGGGGAGCTCTGCCACAAGCCCCAAGAGGCCCTGATTGCTGCTGCTGCAGCCGGTGAGTGTGGGGCTTTTTTTTGTTCTTCTGGGGTTTTTTTAAAATGCCGAGAGGCTGGGCCAGGCAGGGGTTGGGGATGGGCAGGGAGCCATGGGAGCTTCTCTGGGGAGAAGTAGGCACAGCTGGAGGAGCCACGGTAGAACCTGCAGCGACCCGGCTATGCCTGCCTCTCCCTGGCCGATCTGAATCACTGCTGAATCTCTAATTCTGATTCAGCTGAATCAAATGGGGACACTTATTTGAATTACAAAATCGAATTACTGTCCTCCAAATCGGCTGAATCTTGTCCAAATCTATTTGGAGGCTTTGGATTCAATTCGGACCTTTTAATGGGTCTCTGAATTCAATTTGGATTCAGATATTCAGCTGCTGAATCTCCTCGGAATCGAATCAGTGACCAAAGCTTTGCGCAGCACTGTTTAGCACTCTATTTCCATGATGTTATGTTGTCTAGATTTCTCATTACATTATACTAACAAATTAAGACCTCAGAAACTGTTTGAGTTTACAACAACTGTACCTAGAGCCATATTTTGTTGGAGAGCTCTTATTTTTTCTTGTGCTACAGTGAGAAATTCCAACAAATTGGATTTCTAATCTGTTGTGTAGGGACATTCATCTGATATTTGCCTGTCTTCATGTAATCATTGGAAACAGGACTCCATTAAGGCAGCGAATTCAGCCCCATGCTCAAGACAGGAACATTCCTGTTTAAAAGTCATCCTAGCCAAGTGTTTGTCTAAAGCATTCTTAGAACTTCCAGTGGTGGAGATTTCCCCATCTCTTGAGATAATCTGTTCAACTACTTAATTACCCTCATAATGAGCCAGCAACCTAAACCTCCCATGCTGCAATTGAAATCTCCTACTACTTTTCCTGCTCCCTGTAGACACACTAGTCCAGTGGTTCTCAACCTTTTTCCTTGGTGGGCCAGACAGGCAGTGCCCAATGCATCTGTGGCCTGGGTCCAGCCAGTGGTCCTGATCAGGTGCACAGGGTGGATATAACAGGTGCCATCCAGCTGCATAGAGGGTTGGGGTGCAGCTTGGCCCCAACCTGGCCCTGCAGGAGAAGAGGGGTTGACCCAGCCAGGTATAGGGGGCACGGCTCAGCCTTGGAAGGTGTGGGGAGGGGGGGCTCTGGGGAGCCCGTCAGGCCAGATGTGATGGTTCCACGGGCTGCATTTGGCCCTCAGGTCAGAGGTTGAGCACTGTTGGACTAGTCTGTTGCCATCTTCTTTATAACAACTCTTTCTGTATTTAAAGACTGTTATCTTATTTCCCTTCATCTTCTTTTCCCCAGTCCAAATAATCTCAGTTGTTCCACTCTTTCTTTGCCTTCCCCATGTCTTGACTGGATAACTCTGCAAACAAATGACTAATAATCTCTATTGCATTATATTGATGTGGGATTGGAAGAAACCCATATAGTAATAGCTGTTCTACATTCAGAATAAGTATGAGGTAATGTTAAATTCCACTTTGGAGTAGAAGAGCTGAGTAGGCAGCTACTGTCCAAAACACAGGTCATGGATAAGGCTGAGCTATGTGGATGAAGAGGGTTTGCTGGGTATTATTTGGAGCTGTTGTGTGCATGTGAGATGCAGCCAAAACCAAACAGCAAAAAAGACCAAGCAGCAAACAGCCAAAGCAACATGTGTTGTGTAACTTTGAGAGAAACCAAAGAAAGGATTTGGAATATTAATCCAGGATTTATGTTGTTGTTTGATTCTTTCCATGGTGGGTGAAATAGGATGTTGCATATATGCTTTGTAAATAAATGGTACGGCATCAAAGAAAAATCTGATTCATCATCATTGTCGTCATTTAGGAGAAAAAACCCACAACTTCTCAGTGAAATAGAAATATTATTTACTCATCTAATTAAATATTTGAGATGTTAAAACATTTACAGTTACAGAAAACACCGATTTTCATAAGCCAATTGTCCATGTGATTATATAGATCTGGCTTTCTGTATGCTTGACATTTCAGTTCCATTGGATTATCATGCAGCGAACAGTACCTACCTGCAGGATGTGATGGAGTTCCAGTGAAAGAACTGCCGAAGTCTGATCTTCTTGTTAGAACTTAAATCCCTTCTTCCTTCACAGGGAACCTGGGGAAGATCATGAGCTTGGCCTGGCTTCACAGCTGGGATTGCCACTTTGCCAAGCCTTTGTAGAGTTTGACAATGGAAATTATGACAAGGCAGTAGAACTGCTTTATCCAATTCGCTACCAGATCCTGCAGATAGGCGGCAGCAATGCTCAGGTAAGCACCACAGAAGGTATTTTACATTTGGTTCTATCTCAGTTGTCCTTCAGTAGCCTCATAGTTTCATGGTTAGTAGGGTCAGAAGGGACCTGAGCAGATCATCAAGTCCGACCCCCTGCCATGGCAGGAAAGAGTACTGGGGTCGAACAACCCCAGCAAGGTGTTCATCTAGCCTCGTCTTAAAGACCCCCAGGGTAGGAGCCAGCACCACTTTGCTTGGAAGTTGGTTCCAGATCCTAGCCGCCCTGACAGTGAAGTAGCACCTCCTGATATACCCTCTGAATCTACCCTCTGCCAGCTTGTGACCGTTACTTCTTTTCACTCCTGGCAGTGCTCGGGGGAACAGGGGCTCCCCCAATGCCTGCAGGTCCCCTCTGACTAGTTTGTAACAGGCCACTAGATCCCCCCTCAGCCTTCTCTTTGTGGAAGCTGAACAGGTTCAAGTCCCGTAGCCTCTCCTCGTAGGTGTCACGGGGGCACTTGGGTGCCCTGTGCCTAAAAGGAAATAAAGAGAGCTGCCAATCACCAGGGCAGCCCAGGTGCCGGTTGCTGGGGCAACCAGGCAGGTCATGTGGCCAAAAGGGGGCAGGGCCGGGCCTTTATAAACAGCCCAGCCCGGAGCCCAGGGAGCAGTTCCCTTCTGGCAGCCGCAGGAGCGGGAGCGGGAGCGGGAGAGCTGAGCAGGCCGAGTCGAGGGTTGCAGCCTGAACACGCTGTCCGGCTGCAACGATGTGGGAGAGTGCAAACCCTGAGCGAGGTATGGTTGGGAGCCAGGGTGGCTTGAAGTTTATGCTATGAGCCTGGAAGCTCCTTGTTGTTTATATGGCAGCCGTTTGGCTTGTGGTTGAGTGATTGTTAGACCGGAGGGCCGGGTGAGGCTGTAGGGGTGTGAGGAGGCCTCATGGGATCTCCCCAGCTGCGTGGGGGCTCCCAGTGCCCTGTGTGGGCAACAGAGTGGTGCCTGAGCTGGCACAGTAGTTCGCACTGGTGGTGCGGTGTTGTGGGGTGTGAGCGGGTGGGGCCTAGAAGCGACCATGAACTCCCTAGCGCCCCTCTACCGTCACTTCAGGTGGTCCAAGCACCCTCGAATCTCGCCTGCCACGACTTTGCTGTTAAATGGTTAAATGGGAGGCTGCCTTTATCCACCTGGTGACTGGTAAGTGTGTCCTGCCCCTACTCCGTAAGGGGTGCCTCTATATGTCCCCGCCTTAGGGCTATGCGTGCCCTCTCTATCACCCCGGGCTCCTTACCCGTCTGTGGGCCTGACTCTCCGCCTCTGCCCCGCTCCGGGGCCTGTGCCTTCTCTAGGCCAACATGGCGCTCTTTGCGTCTGGGGCTCCAACCCCCTGCCTGGCGAGCGTTCGCTTTCCCCCTCTGGGGCCTGGCCCTCTCTAGGGCTCCTGCCGTGCTTCCTGAGGCCGTTGCCCAGCTTCTGGGCTTATATCGCGCTCCTCGCGCTCTTGGGGCTCAGGTGGCTGCAGCCGTGCCTGGCCCCCTTGACCTTTCTCCGGGTCTTCTGCCTTCTGGGCAACCACCACGCCTCTCTCTGGCACAACCCATGCCTCTCCGGCGCAACTGTAGTGCCCTGCTGGCACTGTGCCCTTACTGGGCACTGGGGACCCCCAAGCTGCTGGGGAGCTCCCCTGAGGCCTCCTCGCTCCCCTACAGCCTCACCCGGTCCT
>NW_017728931.1:16408432-16409305 GCF_001723895.1 Crocodylus porosus | reverse complement strand
GGTGTTCTTGTTCCCAGCATCATCGCAGCCGGTCAGTGTGGTGAGGCTGCAACCACCCACCCAGGCTGTTCAGCTCTGCCGCAGAGCTCCTACTCCTGTGGCTGCCAGAAGGGAACTGCTTCTCAGGCTCCGGCCTGGGCTGTTTATAAAGGCCCGGCCCTGCCCCCTTCTGGCCACCTGACCTGCCTGGTTGCCCAAGCAACCCGCACCTGAGCTGCCCTGGTGATTGGCAGCTCTGACAATCAGCACCTGAGCTGCCCTGGTGACTGACAGCTCACCTTTTCTCTCTCTTAGGCACGGAGCACCCCAGTGCCTCCGTGACATGGGGGTGAACCCCAGCCCTGAGGGAGGGGGCAGGTGTACCCGGAGAAGTGCCAGGAGTGCGAGGGTGCAACGAGGGAGCTCCGGGAGCGGGCAAGTACACTAGGAAGAACCTTAGGAGAGGGTGAGTGCACTGAGGGAAGCCCCAGGAGCAGGAGCGTGTGCTGAGATGTGCTCCAGGAGTGGGTGCGGGTACCAAGAGAGGCCCCAGGAGTAGGCAGGGCATTTCTGATTGTTAGAAACCCCGTAGGGGGAGACTAAAAGGATCCTGGAGGGGTTCCTCAGTATTGGGGACCCTGAAGGGCCTGAAAGGCCAGGTAAGGCTTCGATCGCCTGAGCCTAAGCGGACACCAAGGATTGACAGGACCTGGAAGGGTCAGACAGGCCAGGTAAGGCTCAGGTCGCCTGAGCCTAATCAGACTCATAAGATTGGCCCATAGACTTCTTGAGTCAGGTAGAGGTCATCCACGCACGAGAGAAAGCTTTGCGACCGCTCGGATTTACCTGAGCGATCTTCCCACGAGATGTCTGGGTAATTGAAGTCACCCATGA
>NW_017728931.1:16406377-16407595 GCF_001723895.1 Crocodylus porosus | reverse complement strand
TTTAGGCTGGACGTAAGGAAGAATTTCTTTACTGTCCAAGCCCCCAAGGTCTGGAACAGTCTGCCAGCAGAGGTGGTTCAAGCACCTACACTGAACACGTTCAAGAGTAAATTGGATGCTTATCTTGCTGGGATCCTATGACCCCCAGCTGACTTCGTGCCCTTTGGGCAGGGGGCTGGACTCGATGATCTCCTGAGGTCCCTTGCAGCCCTAATGTCTATGAAATCTATGAACCCAGTAGGGTCAGAGAGGCCAGGTAAGGCTCTGGCCGCCTGAGCCTAGTCTGGTATTCACCATTAATTGACTTCAGAGGGGCTAGTAAAGTCTTGGGAAGCCAGCCCAGTTGGACAAGCCCAGAGGAGCCAGACAAGGGACGCTGTTGCGGGGCAAGGCCAGCGGTGCCAGACAAGGGGTGCTGGGTGTGAGACAGGCCCAGGGTCGCCAGGCAGGGCGCAGAGAGAGAGGGCTTGGGAAGCCAGCCCAGTTGGACAGGCCCAGGGGCGCCAGACAAGGGGTGCAGGTTGCGGGGCAAGCCCAGAGGCGCCAGACAAGGGGCACAGAGAGAAAGAAGGACCAGATATCATCCAGGAAGAGCTGCGAGGCTTGGGGCATGCTGAAGGGGAGGTAGGAGGCACTCATCGCCCATAAGGCAGTGGTACACTGGGGCACCCCACTCGGAACAGGGCATAGAAGAGAGCGGTGTCCAAGGCGAGACAAGGCAGCCTCCCATACTGAACATTGAACATCAAAGACATGGCAGGCGAGTAGAGGGTGCTGAATCACCTAATTGGACATGGCAAGGGGGCTCTAGGGAGTTCCTAGGCCCCACCCTGTGACAGTAGGGCCTGCCCTGCTGACTCCTGATCATGCAAGTGGCCCTTCTCTGGACCCTCTCCACGTTGTCCACATCCCTCTTCAAGTACGGCGCCTAGAACTGGACACAATACTCCAGCTGCAACCTGAACCAGTGGCGCATAGAGGGGGAGGATCACCTCCTTGGACCTGCTCGAGATGCATCTGTGGATGCATGACAAGGTATGGTTGGCCTTTCTGACTTCATCCCTACACTGCCTGCCCATGTTCATCTTGACATCAGTGATGGCTCAAAGATCCTTTTCTGCCTCTGCACGGACGAGAAGGGAGTTCCCCAGCCTGTAGGTATGGTGCTGGTTCTTCCTCCCCAGGTGCAGCACCTTGCACTTGTCAGTGTTGAATCCC
>NW_017728931.1:16403704-16406237 GCF_001723895.1 Crocodylus porosus | reverse complement strand
TGCCCACATCCCTCCAGGTCGAAAATGACCCGTCCACCATCACTCTCTGGGTGCGGCCCTCCAGCCAGTTGGCGACCCATTTGACTGTCCAGAAAGACTATGTCCACTGCTACCCCTGTGTCTAAGGATTTGGTGACCTGGTTGTAGAAGGCCACCAGGTTGGTCTGACAGGACCTGCCTCTAATGAACCCGTGTTGGTTGCCTCCTAAGCATAACCTCCCCTGCTGGCTCCTCGTGGACATGTGCCAAAATTATTCTCTCAAAAAGCTTACCCAGGATCAGGGTAAGACTAACTGGCCTATAGTTTCCCGGGTCCTCCTTCCTCCCTTTTTTGAAGATGGGAACCACGCTGGCCTTCTTCCAGTCCTCTGGCACCACACCAGAGCACCACGAGTGCTCATGAAGCCGTACCGGGGTCTCACAATGACCTCAGCTAATTCCCTCAGCACTACGGGGTGGAGATTGTCCGGACGAGCTGATTAGAATACATCCAGTCCTTCCAGAAGTTCCCTGACTAGATCTTCCCTGACACTTGGCCTAGGCGCGCCTCCCTTGGGGCCTGAGGGGGGCCCAGTAGTGGGGCTGATCTGGTCCCTGCTTAGGAAAATGGAGGCAAAGAAATCGCTAAATAAGTTAGCTTTGTCATCTGCTGTGATGACCAAATTTCCTAGCGTGCAGGAGCCCCACATTACCTGGAACCTTCTTTTTGCCCACTGTGTATTTAAAAAAGGACTTCTTGTTGTCCTTGATCTGGGTAGCTAGTCCCAGTTCCATCTCCGCCTTGGCCTTCCTGACTGCCCTCCTGCAGTCCCGAGCAACCGCAGTATAATCCTCCCTGGTGATGGCCCCTCCCTTCCATTGGGTGTGCGCCTGCCTTTTGGCTAGGAGACATTCCCGGATGCTTTTGGTGAGCCATGGGGGCTTTTGTGCCCTCCTGCTCCCTTCGATCCGTGTTGAGATTACCTCCCTTTGGGCTTGGAGGATCATCTTAAGGAGCGACCACTCCTCTTGGATACCTGACTCCCCTCCCCTGTGGGACCTCTGTGCTTCCTCGACTATTCTCCTTAGCTCATTGTAGTCCACCCTCCTGAAAGCTAGGGCTGCTGCCTTGCTGCAGGCCTTTGCCACTTTGCGCTGGATGGTGAATTCCAGCAGGCGATGATCGCTATCGCCCAGGTGGTCGAGCACCCGCAGCCCCCTCACCAGGTGCCTCAGGTGGGTACTATGTTGTGTTAACAGTAAGATTCCTTTTATAGCTCTCCATTTCTATGCTGTAATTTTTAATTTCATAGAAAAGTAGAAACTGTTTAAGTGCTGCATGTTGGGTGGTTAGTGTGTTTTGGGTTTGGCCATCAAGAAAAGAAACTGCTACCTGCAACTTTTGTTACTAGATATTATAGTGCATTTTTCTTTCCAGAGAGATATCTTCAACCAGTTGTTGATCCATGCTGTGATGAACTGTAAATCTAAAACTTACCAGAGACTGGCAAGGTGAGTACTGCTTATAGTAATTGTGTTCTGGCTTCTGTGATGCTGTATTTGCTCAACTACAAGACAAGATATTTTCACCCTAATCAGTATGGGGGGGAAGCCACTTATCTTACATTTGCATACAAAGAATCTGCATTAAATACATGGTCTATCTTTGAACTTCTGCTAAAAGCATCATATAGTGCTCAGTAATGGAAACCAGCTATGAAGGTGATTAAATGTAGCCAGTGCTGAGCATAATTGTAAAGTACATGGCCTATGTTGAGTAAATATGCTGATGGGAACTTTTTTTTTACAAAAAGTATTAAAAATATACTTATCACTCTACACTTACCAAACTTCACATAATGAGTATCCTTGTTTTACCAAGACTTCATATCACAAAACCAAATCCATATCCAAAAAACATACAACTACATATATACATACATCAACTTCCCACAGAAAACCCTTTACAAAACTATTTTTCTTCATACAGAACCCCATGAAAAAGTATTACTTAAGTAACCACCTGAAACTCTCCACCCCTCCCATCAGTCTTCTCTGTTGGTTCAGTGAAACAAGTGTGTCCTGTCTTTTTTTCTCCACTTCTCTTCCTTGACCCAACCGATTTTCAGTTTATACAGCCCCAGCTTCAGGCACTCTTTCAGTGAAAGCCAACTTCTTAAAAACCCAAAAGTTTCCTACTTTCCATAAACTAGCTTTAACGCATACTAACAAAGTCCTTAATAATATTTCCTCTGATCCCTTTGGTATGAGTCCATATCGTACCATCTCCTGTGCTAACAACAGGTTTATTTTCATAGATTTCATAGACATTGGGACTGGAAGGGACCTCGGATGATTGAGTCCAGCCCCCCCCCACCCAAAGGGCAGGAAGTCAGCTGGGGTCATAGGATCCCAGCAAGATAAGCATCCAACTGGCTCTTGAAGGTGTTCAAAGTAGGTGCTTGAACCACCTCCAATGGCAGGCTGTTCCAGACCTCGGGGGTTGGACAGTAAAGAAATTCTTCCTTATGTCCAGCCTGAAACGGTCTTGCAG
>NW_017728931.1:16366270-16403147 GCF_001723895.1 Crocodylus porosus | reverse complement strand
AGCCTGGATCACCCGCCTATCTTCTGGCATGGATGCTTTGCCCCAAAGTTTGGTGTCATCGGCAAACTTGGCCAGTCTGCTTCTGACACCAATGTCCATATCATTAATGAAGATGTTGAACAATATGAGTCCAAGGACAGAGCCTTGGGGGACCCCACTGGTCATAGGGCATCATGATGATTGACTTCCATTTTGGTGACACTCAGAAAGAGGCAGACCCTTTCCCACACTCCCTTTGCATATGTACACTCCCAAAACACACGTCCCACCATTTCTTCTTCCCTGCACTTCTCTCTTCAATTTCTTATGATCCTTCAGGACCTCCAGCCCTACTTTCCTTATTTTATACCTCTGCATAAAATCTTCCAACCTGATGTAAGGAATCAGTGGTTGCCATGCCCATGGACTCTTCAAAGAGGTCTGATATATTCCCCATTTCCTCCAAATTGCAGCTACGTGAAATTGGGTGATACATGCTGCTTTCCCCTCTCCTTCCATTACCATCTTGCATGCTGCACTTAGATATTTCACATAGAAGAACAATCCCAAGTCCAGCAGCACCCCCCCCATCTCTCTCTTGCTTTGAACAGTTCAGCTTTATCCAACCTTTCCTTTTTTGGCATTCCAGAAGAACACGCATATTTCCCTCTACTTTTCTTGTCTGCCACCACGTCAGTGGGAATACAATTCCCATATATAGAATAATTGGCAGTAGCACAGCCTTAACCGCCACCATTTTTTCAGCAAAGGACAGTGTCCTTTCTGGACCATAACCGAAGTATTTGCTGTATCCTTGCCATCACCTTTTTCCATGCTGTGTTACTTTTCCTTCGGCATCCAACAGGATCCCTAGCACTCTCATTTCTCTCTCTCTCTTTCTCTCTCTCTCTCTCTCTCTCTCTCTCTCTCTCTCTCCCCTTCATTTCTCCAATTTCCTCCAGCTCTGTTATGGTGCTTTTTGATCTATTTAGTTTAACTCCCATCACTTCTCCATACTCTGTATGTTTTAGAACCTGTTCTATCGAAAGTCTCTGTCTAACCACTATGTATATATCATCTATGTATAATATGCATTTTACCTCTTCCCCCTCCTGGTATCTTTACTCCACTTATGGCTTTGTCTTTTCTTATTCTTTGTACTAATGGTTCCATGCTGCACACAAATAGTAGTGGCAACAGGGTGCACCCTTGTCTCACCCCTGTATAGATTTTAAAGGCCCCACATAGATGCCCAATCATTTGGATTTGACTGTCCACTTCTCTGTACAATAACCTTACCAAGCATATAAATTTCTCTGGGAACCCCATTTTTCCTAACACTTCAAATATATTGTCATGATCCACTCTGTCATGTGTTTTTTCTAAATCTAGGTTTGCTGTAACTGTGTGTTTTTCCTCTCTTGGATGTGGGACAGTGCATCTCTGCTCACTTTGGAGATCCTTCTGTCTGGCACTGCATATACTTGGTCTTCATGTATTATCTTCTGTACTATTTTCCTCATTTTCAAAGCCAGCATCTTGGCCATTAACTTACAGTCCATATTAAGGAGTATAATCTGTCTCCAGTTTTTCAGGTGTTCCTCCTCCCCTTTCTTGAAGAGTAAGATCATAGTTCCTTTTGTAAAAACTTTCTCTGCCTCCCCTGTTTAGTTCCTCAGATAATTCCACTATATCCTTCCCTACTCATGCCCAAAACTGCTTGTAAAATTCCATAGGTAGTCTATCTGCTCCTGGTGTTTGTGCTAAACATATTTTCTTTCTCATCTTTCTTTTAAACCGGCTTTCTATCTCTTGCCTTGTTTTTTTTCTCATTCTTCTCATATCTGTCTACTTCAGCAGCTTTGTTTAGCAGTTTCTGCATCTTTCTTTGCAGCTTTCTCAGCTCTTTCACTCTTTTCCCCACAGTTCTTCAGCCTTCCTTCCTGAGGAATTCTCCTGTCCTCCTCTTCACCATCAACCACCATTCTCTGGTACTCTTAAAATATTTCTTCAGTGTTCACACCTTCAGGGTCGTCCCTGAGAGGTGGGGGGGAATGCAAATTGAGGCAACTGCCCTGGGCCCCACGCTTTGGGGGGCCCTGCGGAGCCGGATGGAGCAGCACGGTGACTCTGTGCTGCTGCCAGCCTCACATTCGGCCACTCAGCACCCCCAACCCTTCCCCCTACCACTGAATCTGCCACATCCAGCTGCTCGCTACCTTCCCCCCCTCTGCTGAATCTACCACTGGCTTCCTTGCATCCAGGGGCAGGCCCCCACACAGGCTGATTTGCCCCAGGCCCCTCACCCTGCTCAGGTCATCTCTGCACACCTAATTCTGTCTCATGTACACTTGACATATCTCTGTACCTTGTAACAGTAACACATTTAGCTTCCACACTCCCCTTCATCTTTTGGGGCTCTTACAAAGACTCAGTTCCACCTTCAGTATCCAGTGATCACTAAATGCCACACTTATGGTTTCTTTCTTTCTTATCTCTCTTTCTTTTAATACAAACACGAAGTCAGTTCTTGACTCTTTCTTTCCACCAAAGTCAGGTCCAGTGAAAGTTTTCTCCCTGCCCACACATCTCTCGGTGACTCTTCTTTTATTATATTTGCTAACAATCTGGACGAGCTGTCTAAAGTTAATTTTCTCCTCCTTCTGTTCTGTCACCCATTTCTATTATACAGCTGAAGTCCTTGGTTATAATCCACAGTCTCCCTCCAACCATGAATACTGCTAGCTTTCGAAGCAGAGCCTTGCTCCCTTCTCTCTAGTGGTTCATATGCACTGAAAATTTCTAATTCTATTCTCTGAGGGATGGTATCATTTATTGTAACCTGCTAGTGATGATGTCTTCCATTTGCTTTGCTCTTAACTTTTGATTCTTGAATAGTATTGCTACCCCTGCTGCTTTGTTTTCATTTGTCCTTCAGCTCCATGATCTTGGAGTCTCTATGGAGATCAGCTGGGACCTGCATAGGCAGGGTGTATGACCAGGCAGTTAGGATGGGGCCACTTAAGGAGTTTTGGTCAGCTGTTGTGCAGGGAGGGAGCGGAGGGGGTGTGCTGACCTGGCCTGCAACAGGTCACCAAAACTCTCTGTGGCCCATGGGCCAAATAATTGCCCATCCTTGATGCAACATCACTCCAAACAAGGTCTCTGTGTACTAGTCCTGGAACTAGATGCAGGATAGCCAGATTAGAGTAGCTCTTCTGCTTCAGCCTCTTGAATACAAATGGGAAACAAGGGGGCTTCATGAGAGAAGAGCAGGCTTGTTTAAAATTGACCTCCTAGGCAAAGATCAGTCTGCACCATGCAAGTGCAGTGCTATTTCCAGTGCCATGTGATTGCAAAAATGAATTAATTGGAGGGGTAGAAGTGAGGGAAAGGTGAGTCCACTCAGCTAGTGTGTGCTCTGTGTTTGTGGGTCAGGCATACAATACTGACCTTAAAAAAACCAAACAAAAAAAAAACCACTGCTGTAGTGTCTTTGAAACTGATTGTCAGGTAACACTGGTGACAGTGAAGTCACCATCTACCACATGGCTACTAAACAAGAGAATTAAAAATAGCCTGCTCTGTAATTTTGAACTGTATACTTAAGGCCTCTTTTTCCTTCCTCCCCACCTCCAGGTGCCTCTTGATGGAACGTGATGCACTGAGACCAAATTCGCCGTTGACTGAGCGGCTTATTCGGAAGGCATCAGCCGTTCATGCAGTGGCTTGAATCTCTCTCTGATTCAGATGAAATCATGGTTAGCACTATTAATCAATAGCTTCCCATGGAATTAAAGGAATCAAAATGGGGGGAATCACTGCCTCATAAGCCATATCAGATCTCCTGCTTGCCTGAACTTTGGAATGCTCTTGTTGGTGATTCAGCATTGATGCTTAACTTCCTGGAGCATCTCCAGTCCTAACAAGAAATTGGCTTTTTTTATGCCTGGGAAAAGGCAGCAGTTGCAGGAAAAGTAGAGGACTATCAATCCTTTGTTTAAAACCTGCTGAGCCATTACTTTCTAGAAATGTGGATGGTTTCTATACCTCTTGCATTGTGAGATAACAGGCCTCTAGACCGGCAGTCAAATTTATTTCTCGGCTTTGCTATTCTAGTCCATAAATAGGAAAGGGTGGACATTCATTCAGACTGCTTTTCAAGAAAATAAAACATTAAATGGGATATATTATAGAAGTCTGGGTGATGCCAGAGGTATAGAAAGCATACAAGACAGCACTGGCCCACCGTTACATCTCAGCACAAAGTTATGGGCCAAACCTTGCGCTTTTCCCCATTGCTACAAGACAAGAGGTCGGTCCTGGCGTCACAGAACTACTGCTGACATGGGAACAGAAGATGGGAGCCATATACCTCCCTCAAGTTCTGCCCCATGCTCAGAGTGGTGAGGAAACAGATATAAGATTTGAAGCCAGAACACTCACAGCACTGCACGCAGTCTTTTGTTCTTGGCCTGCATGCTGATTCCATTGCTGTCTAAGATTATGTCTGTATGATATTCTTTGCCATGCTTCCTCTAAAGATTTTACTGCTTGTTTCTGTTATTGCATCTTTAATGGAAATTTAAAAATCAAGGTAATTTTTATACTTATAATGCTGCACACTTTTTATAACAAATCTAACAAGGAGTAATGATGGTGGGGAACAATAGTTGAAGTCTACTGGCAATCTATTAAGTGTTCATGTGATCTTTTATTACAGTTGCATTTTAGTACATTACCAGCAATTGTAAGAAGGAATTTTACCTACATTTTGTATTGCCCTTTTATTTATATAATTCCTTGGCAGGGAAATGACTACCTATATGTATAGAACTGTGAAGTTTTTGCATAAATGTTTGGATCCAATTCAACGTAAGGCTTCTTACCCTAGAGCAGAGGTCAGCCACCCCGGTACGTGCCAGAGCATGGCACGTAAAGACATTTTGCTTGGCATGCTAGCCCTTGGGTAAGATAATAGGGGAGCTGCAGGGGGCCTCATCCTTCTTCTGGTAGTGCAGCCCTGGTCCCTCCCCACTGTCCACTGAGGCACACATGTACCTGCTTCCAGCAATGAGCTGTTCTGGGCTCTGCCGACCCCACTGCAGCTACTTGCAGCCTTCTGGCTGCCTGCGACAGCTAGCCTGGGCTCTGGGAAGGCCCCCGTCACCTGCCATAGAGTCCGAGCTGCTCACAGCAGGTGGTGGGGAGGCTGCCAGCAGCTGCAACAGGGTCCACAGAACCCCAGCTCGGCTCACTGCTGGCAGCGAGTGCATGTGAGCCTTGGGCAGGGAAAGGGCCAGGGCTGTGCTGCCACAAGAAGGGTCCTTTGAAAATTCCACCTCTCATGAGCCCTTATTTTCTTTATAAATAAGTACGTTTTACTCATGTGACTGGGTATTACAGCCTAACTTATGAGGGACTCCTGAACAGCATCCCCTATCTAAGTAAAGAAGCAAAATAAAACCTAAAACAACAAGGCCACAGGCAAACCTCTTGAAATAACAGAAAAAAGTAGAATGAGCAGCCTGTGGAGACCACACCAGGAATACTGTGTTCTATTCCTAGCCTCTCAGGTGGGTATAAATAAACCAGTATTTGGTGAAGAAGCTATCCAGATGCAAGGGCAGAATTTGGTCTTTAATTATCTGGTGTTTTTTAAATATGCACATGGACATAGAACTTGAACTTGAGGAATGGCAATACTAATTTGCTAATAATTTGTGAAACTCCAACAAAAAAAAGAGACCATCATTTACTGTAACAAAGGCCCGTAAGCCCTCTGAGTGCATGCAGGGTGAAAGCTCTGGTGAAGCAAACTGCAGAGTTGGAACCTGCACCCTATTAATAGGCTCACAAGGGCAGATCAGAAGGAGCAAAGCAGTAAGCATGCCAGTTAAGCAGGTGAAAACCTTGGGGCCCATCAGGGAAGGAGCAGTAAGCCTGCTGAGTAGAAGAGGAATCCTTATGCCTCATTAGGGAATGACTGGAAAGGATGGAGCCAGGCAGGGAATTTTAACAGAATTAGGCTGAGGTGGAGGTCTGACCCAGGCCAAGGTGCTCTGCATGGACTGCAAGGGAGAGTCCTACAGATAGGTAAATTTTGGTTATTTTACTGATGGCTTCTGTTATGGGAAGTGTTTGCTCATTTGTAAAGTGGGGCATGGGGAGGCTGGTGAGAACCCTCTTAAAGGGGCAACACTGTGGAGGCTGCCCAGGACAAAGCACTCTGCGGGCTTTGCTACTGCAGGCCCAAGTTCTCCATGTGGCCTTCTGAAGGGATTCTGCGTGGGCTGCTGAAGGATGCCTAGAGCATCCCTCTGATCACCTGAGGGCTGCCTCCCAGCTTCATCACTGATAACTTCAAAGTGACTTGGTAAGCAAGATGGGAGAGGTTGTTGGGGTGCTGGACAAGAGAGCAGGCTGCCAGGGACAGAAGCCCATCCCAGGGCACCCCAGGCCTGCCATGTTATAAATGACACCTAAATGAATGTGATTTGTATTTCAGCATTGCTGAGCAATTGCAGCTCTCCCATTGATGCCAATAGGAAAATCATTTATAAATTAAGCCACACATTTTTTTTTTTTTTAAGAAGTGCTTAACATATCTTGAAGTTTTGAATGCTTGCCTTTGTCCTAATGAGAGCTGTAATCTTGGTCCTGACTTTGGAGGTTGAGGACTGGTGAATTCCCTCATGTGTTATGCTTAGTCTTCCTCTCTTGTAAAGCCCACCTACTGTAGCCCCTTGTTTCCAGCTGCCTGGTAGGTGGGAGATCAGATGTTTCCTCACACTGCATTAAGGACTATGTTCCCCACACAATAGAATGTTAAATTTAAGGTTCCTGTGTTCTGGTTCGCCAGATGTACACATGGTACTTTATTTTATCCAGACATACTAGAGATTCTTCCTTCCTCCTCCTTCATAACCATCACCTGTGGGAATGTTTTGTTCCCTGGGATTATTAGGAAGAACACATTCCCATGTCTCCTGCAGATTCAGTTCTTTGCAAATTTAGAAGCAGACTGGACCCCCAGCCTGTGACACAAGCCCTTAAATTATACAGAAGTGTGAACTTTTTCTTGGACACTCAACTTCCTGTTACCCTTTGTTTTTGGTTGTAACTAGTTTCTAGTTGCCAGGCAAGGCAATTTGAATAGATTCTTTCTTGAATTTATGAGAGAGACTGTTATACCTTTTCAATGTTGCAAATTTTTTCCCTCCAAAGAAGATTTATGAGCTGGGGTAAAATGCTTTGAAAAAAGACCTTTCCCATTGGAAACATATGTCCAATTAAGTTCAATAAGATGTAGGTCTTGGCTACACAGGGAAGTGTAGCAGCAAGTGAATTTGCATCACGGTAACTACTCTACACTCTTTTATTCATAAACTTTTTTGAGAGTGGACACACATCAAGATTACTACAGAATACTTTACCCTGCATTTTACTCTGCATTAAGTTTATTCCAGGGGTGCTCAATCTTTGGTCTGTGGGCCAGATCCAGGCCAGTGGGCTCCCCACGCAGCCACAAACTTGGTGGCAGGGAAGTAGTGGCAGCATTAATTCCTGCCAAATTTCCAGACCCACTGGGAGCCTCATGGGCTAAATTACACGACTGAGCACTAGCTGGTGCCAATGTGTAGCTGTATCTGGGGACACAAATTTGGGCTGGCACGCACCCAAGTCCAGTTACATCCACAGATCACATACTGACCTTGCATGGGATCCGGACCATGGACTGACCCTATACCACGCATCTGGCTTCTACATCCAGAGGATTAGGTCCCACTGGTTTACTCCATAGAGGGTATGTTCACATATGCATATTAACATGACTCAAACTCCAGGGCTTATTGTACCTGGAACTGCAGTGCATTGAGTGGGGTCGGAGCAGCTCCAGCTGGCAGAGGGCACAGAGGGGTCAGCCTGCCAGCTTAGGGCTGCTCCAACATGGGCTCAACTTGCTGCAGAAGGGCTGGCTGGGGCACAAGGGTGCTCTGGTGTGGGGCTAGCCAGCAGCCAGTCCTCACACTGAAGCACCCTCATGCCCCAGGCACCCCTGTCAGCATCTCCACATGCACTGCTTACAAGTAAAAAACAAGTACTATCCTGCTGCAGTTTAAATTTATGCTTGCCATGGGTGCTATTCCAGTATATAACCAGTAGGTGGCAGGGTGCCACTGGGCAAAGTTACCCTTGGATGATACTGACTAGGTGAACAGACATACAACCAAAACACCTCCTCGCTTTGCATAACTTTACAGGCAGTCCTCGGACTTACGACACAATTGGTTTCTGAAAACCACGTCATAAGTCAAAACATTGTAACTCAGAACCAATTTTCTCATAAGAAACAAGGTTATAAACGGGGGATTGGTTCCTGAACCAAGGCCTGATACCCGATTTTTCCCAAAAATACCCCAGAATTTTGTACTTGACCACTTATAGATGAATAATATAGCTACATTAATCTATTTATATTGTAAATAGCAATCATTGATTTGGAAGGACTTCTTTGAGGTGACTTTGCTGGACTTTTTGAAGGGCTCTTGGCTGGAGTCTTGGCTGCAGGTTTTTCTGGAGTCTTGTCTGCTTTCTTAAAGAAAGTGTCCAAGGAAGTTTGGACAGATGTTCACCAGGGAGATGGGCAACGCAGTGAACTTGTTCACTGGCATGGCGTTGCATCAGATCAAGCATTGTAAGTCGAAACTGACGTTATAAAGTTGAAACAGGGTGTTGTAAGTGCAAAATGTTGTAAGTCAAGGACTGGCTGTACTCTGGAGTGGCTTAAACAGGTAAGGCTGTGAGTCATGTGCCTGCTCCACTTCTATTATGGAGCAAAGTCAGTTTACTCCATAGTAAATGTGCAGAGTAAAATAAAGTAAATTTCACTTTACTGCAAAGTGAAATAAACCATGTCCAAACAAAAGCATTCTTAAGATGTTTACTGCACAGCTAATTAGCTGTACAGTAAACACCTCGGCGTCTACACATGCACCCCTATTAGGGAGCAGGAAGCTAAAACTCCACAGCAGGGTAGGACTTGTAAATACTATCTTGCTGCAGGGTTTTCATGTGTAACAGCGCAGATGTAGATGCTGAGCTGGCTGGCTGGAGCACAAGGGTGCCTGCTGGCTAGCCCCACACTGAAGCACCCTCATGCTCCAGCCAGCTCCTCTGCAGCACACTGAGCCCAGTCAGAGCAGCTCTGCCAGCCAAGGGTGCTGCAACTCGGCTTAATGTGCTGCAGTCCAGACGCACGTGTAAACCGGGTGCCTTGGAGCTTCCCAGGAGCAATAAACTGTGGAACAATAAGCTTTACAGTGCTGCCCCCTAATGGCACATGTAGATGTGCCCATTTAGAGTACACACACAGTAAGTGACTATGGAGCAGCTATTGTGCTGTAAATTCACAATATAGGCAATGGCTTCTTTACCAGTGTGGATATGTCTTTAAGCCCCTGAACTGAACATTTTTTGAAGTATTATTTTTGGTCAAAATGAGTATCAGGCATAACTTGTACTTTATAAATCTGTGCTATTTACAAAAGGCACTATGTTGATTACAATAATAATGTATTCTACATGCTTATTGGCAGCTACCTTGGTGCCATTTCATTTGTGCAAGCTGAATGAAAGTTACATTCTGAACCAGCATTGTGAGAACATTTGCACCCACCCATCCCCTCCCCATTTAGAATAGTAGAAACACAACCCTTTTGCTTTTTTTACTACTTTAGCTGATAGCAGGGAGCATCTCAGATTCCACATAATTGACAAAATGATATAACCAACCACACTTTTTGATATCTAGTTTATTACTTTGTAATAGCAAAGCTCAGTTACAGACCACTTCTATACAAAAACTGTCATTTGCCTCAATCTTTCATAATGAGCAGTTGGTCGATGCTGGACATCGATTCAGAATGCAAAAGAACAAGCACCACAATGCAATGCCAATATTACCCTGGTCATTTGCCCACTATGTTAATGGCATATTAAGCTACATGTCTAACAACAGAAGAATATCAAGTATATACTTTATTTTTACTATAGCAAGTTTAAGGATAATTTTGGAAATTCAATGATGAACTACAAAAGAAAAAGAATGTGAAAAAGCCATCCATTGCCACTACCCAATCCAATATTTCTGATTTTAAGATAATATTGAAAAAACACTTAAATGTATAATTGCTTCGAACAGCTCCTGCAGTATGATTTGCTAGTCTTACACACTTCCTCCCCCATGAGAACTTTCTAAACTAAACTAAACAGTTTACATTTGTATCTCCAGACTTAAAATTTGTCTAATACTCCTTCCTAGGATGTAATTTAACAGGTTATACTTCAGAAAAAATAAAACTCCCACCCAAAATCCGGCAGAGTATCATCGTCTTCAATTAGTCACATTCCAAAACATGAGTAGATATGTTTCCCTCCCACTAGCTGGAGGATTTTTCTCGGTCTTGCCAAAAATATTCACTGATGTCTCAACTGAAAAGATCAGCACTTAGAAAAGTGTCAAAAGTTGATGGAAATTTATTATCTTCGTTTCCACTGATGCCCTGAAATGAAAGCATCTTAGTCTGCAGGTCAGTTAACTAAACAGGCTTGGTTGCCGTTGAAACAGTTGCTCATTCTTGCAAATGCTGACATTAAACGTGGTTTACCTGAAGAAAGACCAGAACTATTTATCATTCTACCACTGTCAGCAGTAGGCAATTTTCTTAGTGTAGAATGGGCCGCACAAAACACAACCGAGTTTAGGCAAGAGAGCATATTCTAATGCACAAGTGATTGAGAACATCTTCAGAAACGTTCTCTATGTGCAAGTCATGTGACATCTCCAGCTCAACGAGAATTTACGTTTGTCCTGTAGGATAGAAAATAGTATAACACAACTTTTTATTTCTGTCCTACAGCATTCCCATGTCCACACATGGAAAACGACATACACTACAAGCAAGGTTTTCAAGTGAATTCAACACTACCTTTCATTTTATGCTTGTAGTCGCTAGCAACTGAGAAAAAAATTCCAGTATTTGTCTTTTCCCAGATTGCCTACTATAATGGTCTTACCTTGACCTAAAGATAAAGTTGCACAAGCCTACAGCAGAAGGGTAAACAGAATTTTATCTGATTGTCTTCTGTATCAACCACTAGACTAACATTGCTGGTGCATGTTTAAGAAATTCCTGCATTTAAAACCTAGTCTTTACACCAATTTAAAAGGGAAAAAGTCTTAATTTTTCTAAGTTACTGTTTTAACAAATATCACTAAGAGAAAATTCTAGACCATGTTCATTACATAGTAGGTACTTCAAATTGCTTAGAAATGACAGAGGAGAAAATCAGAAATTGTAGATATACAATAAAAAGAGACCCTTCTATAAAGGTTTCCTATTTGAAGAACTATAATCAGTACAAATCTAAAAGCCATACACTTAGAAATTTGCTTAGCTATAGTAAAGTCTGTTGTTTTCTTTGCATTTGTAGTTTTCTAAAGCGAAATCTTTTATATATTGACTTACTAAAGTTTGTTTAAAATTATTTCTAACCAAAGAAGAATCATAAAAATCAACAACCGTATCCCCATAACTTTGTCAGTTCATGTTACCTGTAATCACATTTTCTGATTAGATGAATGTTAACGGCCTGATGAAAAAGATTAGTCTTCTAACAAACAGGATGTTCATCTTGCAAACCTCCTTCAAGTACCAAATTATTTGCAAAAATGTTTGGAGAGTGTTAATGTTAAAAATGAGACCCTTATCAGTATAACAAATAAACCCAAATAAAAACCCCTTAACAATATCAACAATTAGCTGAGATATGCAAACTGTTCCTTTTCTTAGCTAAGACACAGTCCATTCCTCTATCTAAGATACAGTACATTTTTTGTCTTTGCAATATTCTATTATATACTCTGGGTAAATCTGATGCTTCTCAAATATGACAAAAATAGAGGGATCAGACTCCTTGTCCACACAACTATCATATAAGTTGATTGTATTAGCAGATTTTGATGGGGGACGAACATAGGTTATATTTCCTGTGACGAAATCTCCAACCAGAACCCGTGCCACAAACATCACGTTCATTTTGGTAGTAGAAGACTGACTGTAAGCGTGGGAATAACTAGCATCTCTTGCAAAGTAACTTCCTAGAAATAACAAAGACAGCATAAGGATACTGGAAATGGGCTAGACTTCATACAGAGGCACAGAGAATGAACACTGCATGATAATACATGATAAACCCAGCTCAGATTTCAGCAAAATAAAGTTCATGTCTATTCTCATTTAAGTACATGATAGTGGAAATGTCACAATGGCAGCTAAAGGTTTTGCTAGATGATTCCTTTTAATTTCAGAAGTCAGGCAAGAACAGACTGGATCAGAAAGAAATGTGATAAAAAGTGAGGATAAAAAAAAAAAAAAAAAAGATAGATATGAGGATTATGGGAAAAAAGTGAAAAATAAGCATAATACAAGGAATCACCAGTAAGAATGAAATAGCTTAAGGGAAAAAGTAACTCTTGTCTTCCAACAAAAGGAGTTACCATTTATTTAACTCTGCTAGAATGGAGGTCAAGAAGCTGGCAGACCAGGGGTCAGCAACTGTGGCACATGGCATGGTTGTGATGGGCAGGAAGACCCGTGCAGGGTCAAACAGACTTGCACTGCTGCTGCTGACCCAAGCAGAAGAGACTTGCCACCGCCAGCCCTGGAACAACCTGACCGCGCCAACCAGAGAAAACACAAGAACATCCCACGCTTCCTTTTCCCTGCACTATAAATACTTCCAAAAGCTGATTACCACTCTGACAATTAGCATGGCAAAGGTATCTAATCAGAGTCACTTTCTACTTGCCTTTCCCATAGCTGGTTCCATGGGCTCCACAGATTCTCCAGTCAAAATTCTGAGTGCATATGGATTCCAGAAAGGAACTGCTGGTTCCATGGAACAGGAGCCTCTCATATACATCCTTTCCTCCGTTGTTCTTTTTCATCTGCTCCTTTTGCCTGATGTGAAAAATATGTTGGTTAAAGAGACAGAATTCTCTTTGCACGCATACATTTGCATATGTAAGATGAATGAGGTTCAGCTATCATTGTTTTCATTCCACTGGCATTCAGATAAGGGCTGCTAGTCTGAAAATAAAGGGCATATGAGGTAAAAGATAGAGAAGGAAAGAAGAAAATTAATTTGGAGGCACTATCTGCATTTCCATTATCAGACCTCACATGGATTTTCAGAAACCATTTTACTAAGCAAGATAGCAATACTGAACCCCTTAGAAATGGCTCAGAATTAAAAGGAAAATAGAATCAGATAATCTGAAAAAAAAAAAAAAAAAAAAGGAATATGAAAAAATTGCAAAAACAAGAAGCCAAGCCTGGTTTTTGAGGTTTTAAACAGTGATACCAACACTGGTTCATTGGTTAAAATGTCCTTTACTTACATATGTCTTCATTTCAGTGGACTTTGCAGCTTCTAAAGGTTTAGAACAGGGCTGTCCAACTTCAGAGTCACCTGAGCCACATGACTCTCCACATGGGCAGCCTCCACTGTGCCATGCTGTGGGCACCCCACACCACAGCACTGTGCTAGTCCCCCCCCACACAACATGGACATTCCCTCTTATCTTCCTCCACAGCTGCATTATGCTGGCACTCCAGGTCCCTCCCAGCCAGAGACTCGCCCTGGGGTCACCCTGGACCTAACTATTCCCAAGGGGTGGGGGCAGGCAGCAAAAGCTGGAAGAGGGAGGGAAAGCCCAGGGACTCTGATGGCCACAGCAGGAGAGTATTGGGAGAAGCAACACTCAGACCAGAAGCCCAAAAGCTACAGTTTAAGCCTTTGGGGGTGACCAGTTGAACAGCTTTGGTTTAGATTATCAGATCTATCACCAACAGACTGTAACAGGGGGCCTCTTCCCCCACTACCTGGAGCAAGTACAGCCTGCAAGGAGCCCAATTAAGAAGATTACAGCAGAACACTTGGCTATTAGCAGCAAGCCAAGTCAGGTGACTGGAAGGGGAGGAGAAAGAGCCACACAAGTCTGAGCTTGGGGCTAAGGGTTCAGGACCTCACAGCAGAAGAAGCTTTGCAGATGCAGTATGTGGAGAGGTAAGTTATGTTTTGCTTCTGTTGTTGTTTGGGCTATGCTGCAGGATCAGGTGGTGTTTGTAGGGATGGAGACCACACAGCAGGGTGCTTGGGGCACTCTGTGTTTTAAGCTGTGTATAGGGTCAGGGGAAGTGAGCTGGCTACAACTAAGAGCACCAAGGCCTGGGTCGAAGCAGAGCCCACTGCAGTGGAGCCAAGGACCCAGCAGATGGGTGGGGAAAAAAGAATAATAGAGACCAGAGATGCATACTGTCTGCTTCAGCTGGGGGCTTGGAAGCTAGCATGTGCAGCCCAGGCTGTGGCCCAGATCACTGGGACAGAAACTACTGGAGAAGAGCTTGGAAGAGTAAGTCCCCATAAAGAGCAGCCTGTATGAGATGGGTATGAGCAAGGGCCTAAAGAGCAGCTGGTTTGGAGCTGGGAGAAGGCAGCTTAGAAGGGCTGGTGCTCTAAAGTTGGGTGCAGGTGGGGGTGAGGGGCCAATGCTCAAACCAAGTAACTAGAACTAGAAGGGGTTACAGGGTGAAGTGCCTTGGAAACACTCGCCACTGTGAGAGGCTAAGGCCTCTACAGAGCCCTACTAGCATCTGGTATACAGTGGGCAACTAGGCACTAAAGATAAAAGGGGCCAAAACCTGGAAGATCCAGCACATCCAGACAGGAGTGAGAGCCCTACTCCTGTTGAGATGAGAATGAGTCAACTTGTAGCCTAATGATGAGCAGGGTACAAGGCACCAAAAGCCAAAATCTGGGTAGTTGACGACAGCCTAATAAATCTATTAGCTGCTTACACTTAAACATGGCAGGTGAGAGAGGAGGAGGTCAGATAGGGGAAACGAGTAGAACAGGTATCAGATGGCCCATAGTGGGCACTGCAGCCATCCCTCAAGACTGAGCCCCTGTTACACAGACCTTGATCATTGTGGTCTATAGCCTGAGGGTGGGCAACAGTCTATAATTCCACGCTGTCCAACTGGAGGCCAAAGGCTTGTCAGTGCAGGGCTTCATGGAGCTGCTAACTACAGCACTGGCACAGCTCCGGAACCCAGGAAGTGAATACTGCAGCAACTCACTCAACCATCCCCTTGTCTACTGCCAAATTTAAGGTTTTTTGATTGCTGTTTGTGACTCCAATCAGTGCCAAAGGAAAAGGGAAGTAAGCAGTGGCAGTATTCACTCCCTGGGTTCCACAGTCGTGCTGACACAGTGGCTCAGAAAGCCGCACCAACAAGCTGCTGCCTTGCCACTGGAGGTGGGTTGTCCAGCTTGCAAGAAGCCCATATCTAGCCTGTAAAGCCAAATGAATTGCTCTAAGTATATTATGTGCCTCTTCCCCAATCACAATCATTATTAAATTGGCTGATTTTTGCTGTAAATAAAGTAAAAAAAACAGCTACAACACCTGAGTAATAAAAAATAAACCAAACTGTAATGCACTGTAGCTCAATATTGGCTATCTTAAACAAAGAGCCCTTTCAAGGAGCTAACAATACATAAAGTTAACAATATGTAACATGGAAATTATACCCATTAAGAGATTTGATCTGCTCTAGCAACTGTATTAAGGCACAAGTAATGGACAGTCTCCTCTTGAACATGTGTAACCAGTAAAAGCTCTACTATTATAGATAACTTACAATATTCAATCTAACAAATGCAATGAATGTACCTTCATCCCAACTCTGTCCCATTCGCATCCTTTCACTTTTTCTGGAAGTGTTTTTAAGGCTCCCTACATAGAAAATGGGATATCTTCTGTATGGCAGACGAGCTGCCTGAGATAAGGCTCTACAGTAATTCGCTAAGAGCAACTGATAGCGCATTACTTGCCAGAAGAGATAGAATGGCTCTTCTAAAAATGCCCTTAAGTATTTGTACAGCTAAAACAATTTTTGCATTCTATTCTGTGCAACTTCCATCAAAATTAATGTCAGTCACCACTCTACAGCCACAGGAAAGCAGGTCTTAGAAGTGAAGTCCCCATCTCTATTGTAGAAACCAAGATAAAGTAATAAATCGGATACAAACCACTGAAAGACTTGCCAAAGGGATGGGTTCTGAATCCTCTTCATACAATGGATAACATAATCTTTCATTGTCTGTTGAAACAGCTTCGCAACTGTAACGTATTCAGAAGATTCTTTATCGATCACCACTGCCTATAAAATATCAAACCACAGCCAAAGATTATGCAAAAAGATCAGCTGGCTCAAGGCACAACAAGTGAATATACTTTTAAGAAGAGCCAATGAGGACAAAAAATGTTTTGAGTGAACTTAGTTCTGTTCTTGATCTGCAAACAGATAGGATAGGCAGCTGATTCATCCTATTCTACCATTATACCTCAACTCTTTTTAGGGAAGGTGAGTGAATTATGTATTTGAAGTGCTCAAGTATGTTAAGATAAGACAGATAGTCCTTCTAAAATCTCAAAGGACAGGGTAACCAGGAACAATAACTACAGATATGACTGCTTTAGTTTAAGAAAGCCGTTTCAAATGCAAAACAAGCTTTATACGTTTATTCTTCATGGGTATCTAGGGTATCAGAATAGGATTCAGAATAAACCAAGCTGCATTGCAAGAATTAAATAACCAAACAAATGCATATTATACTGTATAACTGCTTAAATAAGTGTCCATAGACATGGTGCATCTTCATAGTTAGCAAAAATGAGTGCCAAATTTACAATAAAGAATATATTTATTTGCATGCAAGAACCAAGCAATTATATTTTTTATTTTCTTAAAGAATATTTAAGTGCAACAAATCTAAATTTTAAAATCTAAATTATATAAATCAAGGTTTCTTGCTAGCTTACTCTAATGAGTTTAGATCTTTTTTTTTAAGCCACATTTATGTATTCTATACATAGAAAATTTTATGAATTTGTTATAGTTTTCCATGTATAAAATCTAATGGTTGGGGGTGTGGGTTGTCCGAACTGTGTGTCTATCCCACTGCTATAGTGGGGAAAGCAGGAGCAGGGGAGTGGGTGGCCCTTGCTCCCTGCTCCTCTGAGCCTGCCAGAGTCAGGTGCATATCCAGAACTCCTTTCCCCTTGGCCATGGAGCACATGCAACTCTAGCCCATGCTCAGCAATACTACAGTGTCCTAGGGCTGGAGCTGTGCCACTGCTGACTGGCTGGGAAGATGACTGAGCATGCATATGCTCCATGCCTAGAAGGAAATGAGCTACAGCCATGCCTGACTGGGCAGGGATTGGGCTTAGGGTCAGAGCCACAGCAACTGCATGCTTGCCTCCACTCCATCATCTACTCAAATTCAAGACGAGGATCTTCTCAACTGGGGGGTGGGGAGGGGAGGGGACTCATCTTGAATTCAAGTAAATACGTTATATCAAAGGACCTTGGCCTTTTTATCTGTTCAGGTGGTTACCTGTACACTATACCTGAGACTACAATAGTTTGGTAACAATTTATGTTGCATGCTTCTTAAGGTGCATGTGAATCAAAGACTTGGAAGTGAATGACTCAACATCCCATGTGTCATAGGTGCATCTTAAAAAGGGAAGGTGTGGATATTTGGGGAGGTAATATGAAATCCACAGCTTTGCTTGTAATGATCATTGATATAGTTGAATTCTCATTTCTGATCTTGTGGGCCTATGAAAATGATTTAGCTATGGTAACTGCATATGCTTGAAAAGAGAATTTTATGTTGTAGAACTGCATCCAATTTACTTTGATTCACCAAATCTTTATATATTTGTTAAAATATGCTCAGACACCTTGCAGATCAAAAAATAGCATTTAGAATAAACCAAGCTGTGTTTCAAGGGTTAAGTCTTTAGATTTATTAAAAAGCAGTATTTTAAAAAGATACAGTAAGTGTCTTTAATACACAAAGATTTTAGAGAGCCACTTTACAATATAACCCACTAGCAGCACAGAGTACACGGACTACATTAAAATGTACAATAGGTTGAGTTCAGCTCCCTCCATGGTACAATGTATCCAAGTTCTGTGATGAGGACAGCAAATCCCACAGCAGCAGAAAGTACATCAGTGTCTTGAGCACCAATTCATTTACTTATCCAGGAGAATAAAAATACATTTAGGCTTTTCTTATTGCACCCATTCAAAGATATTCCCACCCTTTCTGTAGCCTCAGCCTCATCCAATGAGTCTTATTTTTCCCCTTCATCCTACTAATGTTCTTGGGTAAAGTAGAATTCGGATGTTTTTTGTTGGCCTGGTGAGCACAGAGGTGCGACTTTTTTTTTTTTTCGCGAGAGATGATGAGCATTCTCTTGCTACCTGGTTCAGAGGACTTGCTGTTGTTGGTCTTGGAAGAGGAGATTTACTAATCTTTATTAGCCACGTGGAATAGGACCACAAAATGGAGACGCTTGTCAATCTATCCAAGCCAGGCACAGCATGGACATGCATGCTTTGGAAGCTCAAAAGGGAAGGATTCCCTTGGAACTAGAATTTTAGGAATGATGGAATCCCACTACCATATTTTTAGAGCACCCTGGCTCATTCTTAAAAGGAGAAGCTGCAGTTCTTCTATATAGTGGGCTTGAATGAAGGTAGTAACATGCCTGCCACCCAACATTTGTACCAAGGACCCCCTTGCTATGTTAGTTCAATTCCAAGCCGCCTCCTGATTTTCTGAAACCAGTTTCCCAGAACCAAATTCTATGGAATCTTCTTGTTGGCACAAACACAAACAGGAAAAGTAAAGATGCTGCTGCCAGAAAGCAGAATGAGGACATGAAGAAAATGTTGGTCCCACAGAAAAAGTTTGAGGTGAATCCTATCTTGCCTATACATAACAAAACAATACTTTGGTTGCCAAGCAGCAGAAACACTTATTTCATTGAAGTAATTCAACCTACTTATAAATGATGGTTCTGACTATTGTTTAAGGCCAGCTAAATACCACTATACACAAGCTACAAGCTCTCTTTTTTTTACTGGTATCACAATATTTTTGCTCTTCATTACTTTTTCTCTATAGATCTTAAAAAGTGCTTAAAGAGGACTGAGCATTAGTACCTTCATAATACAGGTGGGAATATATGAGAGAGAGAGAGAGAGAGGTAGATTAAGCATGTTGTCAAAAAAAAAAAGCAGATAGCTGTTAACATTGTAGTCATTTCACCTTCTTTTAGCAGAGACATTTGTTCTGCATTATAAAAATCAACATTGCAATAACCGCACAAAAGGAGGTAAAGCCTCTGACACGGAAGATGCACAGATTCTATGTTAAGAATATCAAACACCAGCCAAAGGTGGTGTTGACAAGATCATGGTTCATCTTTTGTTTCTTTTCAGCTTCTAATTCTACTTGGTCTCCATTGACTTAATTAACAAAAATGGAAAGAATTCACAGTATCTGATTTCCTAACAGATAGACTATCCGTGTCTAACAACATATTTAAGCCTTTCCCTTGGATAGAATCTTTCATGCTGCAAAAAAGCTTTCGAGAATAAGTTCTTCAATGGCTGTTGACAAGCAAGGAAAAACAGAGGGGCTTCTTGAGTCTTTCTGTGCTTCTCTTGAAGTGATTGTTTCAGATGTAGCAAGATTTGCCGAAAGTTTCAATATCTGAACTGCAAGAAATTCATCAATTTTGAAGCATCGGGTGTTATGAAGGATACACACAGTAATGCAGATTCCCAGCCAGTCACAAAATAGTAAAAGCAAGATTCACTACTGTAATAAGTGTCTTTGGGAAGGTTCAGGCTCAGATCAGTGATGCTCCTACCTGGACTGGATTTTAAAAATGAGTAATATTTCACATCTTAGTATCTTCAGTCTTAGTAAATTCTTGACGCATACAAGCTTCTGAAAAGTGACAAAGGTAATAAAGGCAAACTCCCTCCTACCTCCCCCCACTCTCTTCTTTCCATATGAAATGTACTTGGTTTAAAAGCAAAAAAAAAAGTGTTCTTCGCGAGTGGTCAACCCTGGCAACTGAAGTGAGGTTCTGAGAACAAAATGGGGTGCACCATATGTTCTATATTATTGCTGTCATCCCTTGCCCATAACATGGTTCTGCAGGTCAGATACTGCCTCCAGATAAACCTATTGCATTTGTGAAAGTGTACCCAACTGGAATTTTGACTATGATTTGAAAAGGAAAATAAGGGAAGAGGTAAGCACCCAAGTTCCTATTGAATTTTAAAATGAACTGGGCGCTCAACTCTCTAACAATGCATCCTCTCTTCAGATATTTAGGTACTTCACAATTATTTACCACGTCATTACTGAAATAAAAAAGATTTAGGCACCTTGGTACATTTGAGGATTGAGACCTAAATACTTATCTTTGTTATGAAGTCCCCAATAGGACATGGATATGCAAAAGATTTCTCGAGTCTGTGGTGTCATTATTACATATTTAACTTTCCAACACAGAACAACTTAGAATTCTAAGTACTTAAGAAATGGCTTTAGTGCAGGGTAAAAAGGGAAGGGGCTTCACTGCACATCAGGTGCACTCAGTGATGGAAAGTTAACACAGGACAGTGGGGCCTAGTGAAAAAGAGGTATGTCACTGCAATTTAGTTTCCATGCAAAAAGAATATTCCCAAATGGTTACCACTGAGCAGATGATGCGATGCAGTAAAACCATGTCCCCTTCTATCCTGTGTATGTCCAAACTCGAAGGAATTTCTCTCCCAAGCTAGTGTCAGATTCTGAGAGACATATTTGTGTTATGCTCCTTTTGCCAATAGCAATTCATGGTAAAAGGAACTATTCAATGTGAGTGAGAGTATCAGAATCCTATCTGTAGAACCTAAAAGACAGCTAAAAAACTACTAGAATAGCTCTCTTCTAGTTGTTCCTCACTGTAGCCCCAGCATATGAATAGCTGGAGAACTCTGCGGTCCAACTGACCACAGTCAGCAGAAAATCCCAAAATTATTCTTGTCACCATACAGAGAGAACTACTGTAAAACCAACCTGAAAATCGGGCTGTAATGCCCACTGCTACTTCTATACCCATCAGGAAGTATGTGCCATGGGATATGTTGCCAGTTCTGTCTGGCATTGGCCAGATCACAAGGTGCTGGACTCTGTCCTGTTCCTTAACCACAAAATCTCTATCAACCTAACAGTGCAGAGGTTCTCAAGGTGCCCTTCTTAGACTCGGGGCACCCCTCAGAACATACTCTTAGCTTGTCACCTTTTTACTTCAGTTTTCCCATTTCTTGCAATACTTCTCTTGCAAAGACCACAGCAGTTCAGAATGTTTTTGACGTATTGTATCTGAGTTTCTATATGAAATCTCCGGGTTTATCTTATGAATCATCTGTAGGTGTTTGCACACCAAACAATGATAATATCTCAAGGCACCCCATGGCACCCTTAAAAGGAGCTCACAGTGCCCCAGGATGCCATGGTAACCTTGGTGGAGAATCACTCCAATAGAGAGATTCTTTGGAATCCATCTGTAGGAAAAATAATTGGACACCACTGAAACTGCTAGTAAAAATGCCTAGCTATCCAATGGCGCTGCATTTATTTGCTAGTTTTGTTTCCTTGGGTATATATGTAATGTCAATCTTGTGGGGGGGTTTTAAAGGTATGAAGACAGAGATATTTGACAAGCTATGGGGAGGACAGTAAAGGTGCAAGTTTAGATGAAAACGGATTTAAATGTGTTTTTTATGATCGCCATCTCTTACTTTCTCCTATCATAAGAGACTGGTCTATGCACGCATCTAAAAATGTGGTCCATTTAATGGTACTAAATGTCTTGGGATAGAAGTGAGAAATCTCCATATCCCATTACCTTAGTCACCGGTCCAAACCTAATCCAGTAAAGACCATGGTGGCATTATCTCTTAGTTCTTTGGTCTATATGACGAGAGCTGGTAATCTCAGCCCAGTTCCTAATAAACAGAATGCATTTCACGAAACCTACCAACTCAGTTGGCACCCATAGTTCTAAGTCCATGATCCAGATTTTTACAGACATATTTGGGAACTTAAATTCAAATGAAATCAATGGAAGTGAGGCCCATAGCAGTATCTTCAGAAGCCTATGGGCATTGCTTTGAATTACTAAGTGACTGAATAGTGTTAAAAGTATGTCACTTAGGAATTACATTCCCAGGTTGTGAATGCTTCACCAGATGTGGTAATTAAGCCATGTTGTTTAGGTTACTGTGTACTTCCATCAGAAAAATCAAGATGCAAACAGCTTAATCTCATTGAAGGCAAAAGAAGAAAGCAAATACCTTATACCCAGTGTCAGGCAGTGCAGATTTGTCCCACTCTTTGGGATAGTTTGGACTTAAAGTTGGAGTCTCCACTCGGCTGTTTGCAAAATAAAAAGAAACCCAGAGATGAGTCTTTGTTACGTCTACTATTGCCTGGAACCTTCTCCCAAACCGATATTTTTCCCCCAGAATAAGCCTTTTTTACTCCCCTTTGTATCCTTGCAAAGGTTCCATTTTGTTCCCACAGACTGTGAAATGAGTATCATTCACAGAATCTGGGTTTCCAGTAGGAATCATTCCCCAATGTCTTTTGGATGTCACTTCTCAGTTCTTTACAAAGTTTTTCATGAAAGATAAATCTCCATCACCAGCAGCCTTGTCAGCTTTGACAGGCTGTACTGCAGGAACTGGCAAATTCCCATTCACATGAGTGTGACTGCATCATTGCACAGAGAGTGTAGCATTGTTGCAGCCATCTAAAAACAAGCATTGCTATATCATTCCACCAAAACATGCAGCTCTTCAAAACTTACAAGTGTAGAGTCCTCTACAGTACAGTCTACTACAATGGCAATCAGCAAAGCAAAACTCCCAAGATAGGCCTTCTCTAGTGGCAGATGCTAGTCTACAGAGGAGTGTTTTGTTTCACAGTGAAATAAACAAGATCTAACATGTTGTCAAGTACCCTTTCTTCATCTTCTCCACATCTTCGGAAGACACAAATTTTGGCCGCCTGCGGACCTCTCTTTGAGTTTGATAAAGGACATTTTTCTGGACCATTTCTTGAAAGAGATTAAATGAAATTATTATTACTACTACAGCTATTATTTATTTAAGTCATATGCAAACACATTTCATAGCAAGAATTAGAAAACAAAAAAACCCACCGTTTAAAAAAAGAAAAAAAAATCAGTTAAAGGGTACTTCTAAACTTCCTGGTTAGGAACAGCAGCATATACTGTTATCTCAAATTTCTGTCTATTCCCTGTAACCTCTTCAACTTCCCTGTCCCTCTAAAACATGGGTGCTCAGCCTCTAGCCTGCAGACCAGATATGGTCTACAGGCCCATGTCCATCCACTCCATGGGGCTCCCCGTGGATCCAGAAACTTGGTAGCAGGAAAGCGGTGCCAAGCACTCTCTCACCACCGAGTTTCTGGATTGGGTGCCCAATCCCAGAATGCAGGGCTGGGTGGAGGCAACCATGGGCACCAGGGCCCAATCCCAGTACCTTGCCCTCCCACCTCATCATACTGTGTCCCTGGCCAGGGCCCAATCCTGGTGGTCTGGGGCCAGACACTCCCCCCCCCCCCCGAGGACCAATCCTGTCATGCAGGGGCAAGAGGGGGTGGTGCCGGGTGTCAGGGCCCACTCCCAGAACTTGGGACAGAGAAGGGATAGTGCAGAGCCCCAGGGCCCAATCATGACATGTGGGCTCCATCCAGCTCATGGAACAGCCCCACACCACCCATCTGGCCTGTGGAAGCCAAAAGGTTGAGCAGCAGTGTTCTAAAACTCACTTGCTTCCTCCATGTCACTTTTTATATTCTTGAAAGTTCACTTTAAACAGCACAAATATGGTTCCCCCCTTCCCCGCCCCACAGTTTCCCAGTGTCTTTAAAGAAAGGCTCTTTCTGTGTTTTCCTTTCTTGTTTTAGCTTCATTTAAACCTGAAGTGGAGTTAGTGACTAATATATAAAAGGAGGAAGATGAGTTTGGCATGGAAGACAGGCAACTTCTTGAGTGCCATCTACCCAGATCCCTCTTCTGCAAAACAAATATAATAATAATGATGACAGAGGACTGTAAGAATGCCTATGTTACTATGTTAATGTTTATAAAGCACTTAGATTTCCAGACTACAGCTGCTACAGAAGTATGGCAGGTTTCAGCTGGGATAAGTATTCTTATGACACACTTGTTGGAAGCTTAGAATTAAGACTGCAGGATCTGGCAGGGATGGGGGGGAGGTGAAATCATGGTCTCATTGGGTAAGAACCAAAGAATTGATGGTCAAATACAAAGCAGAGGTGTCAAACTCACTTGCACCCCCACCAGATTTGAATCATGAGTTCCTTGTGGGCCAGATCCAGACCCCCCACCAGCAGGATTAATGGCAAGGGTAGGAGCCACTGTCTGCTCAGGGAGTCGGGGGGGTTAACACAACTGTTTCTTGGCATGCTGCTCTCAAAACGTGTTCCCAATAGGACTCTACACCCTGAAATTCAACAGCATGCCCACTTGCCCTACCCCTACATCCAGCCCCATTCCAAAGCCCCGCAGACTGGATCATATGGCTCAGCAGGCCGCATGTTTGACACCCCTGCTCTAAGGGAAGTGTCTTCTTCAAAAAACATTCTTTTTCCCTACTTTGTGCACCTTATCAATTCTTCTCTGCTGAATTCTGTCTTTGTTCCATTGTGCAACCACTCTCCCTGAATACTTATTTACATTTTCTCTACTTTACAGATTGTGGATTTCTGTTTTCTCATGATCTTGCACCCTCCTTAGACTATGTTCCTCTTTCTGTATAGCCCTCAATCCAACCATATATACTGCAGTATTTCTTCTCTGTAGTACTTCTCCCAGCACAATACTCTGACTTGGTACATGAAGGTTACTCAAAATACAGTGTTTTCTCACATACAACACACAACCTTTTCCCACAAAACAGCTCTTGGAAATTGAGGTGCACACTGTATGCAAGTAATAGGGCAAGAGCAGTTTTTTCCAGTTTACTTGGTGAAACAGAACGTAGCCTCTGCAGCAAACCATTGTTCTACTTCCTATAAGCAGGTTCAGCTTTCTAGCTCATTTACTACAGGAAAAGATTTTTTTTATTCATTTTGCTGTTCAAAAATAAGGTGTGTATATAAAACATTCCAGAATATAAACAAGAAAATACAGTAAGCTAAGGTGCTATGTGTTATATGGGTACAATACCTTTAAAACAGATCTGATACCGTTGAGAGCCAGTCTGAAAGTCTACAGTTTCGTTTGGATCTGCTAGAAATAAATTCTCCAGGTCATTAGAAGTTAGTGAGGAAGCTCCGTGGCTTCCATCCTGTAGAATGGAAAAGATTAAAAAAAAAAAACACTGATTAAATCTTTCTAGAGAGGACAAACTCTATATAACTACTTTTCTTCACTCCCTGATAAAGATGAGCAATGAATTCTGACCTCTGCTGGTAAAGTGATAAAATTTATATCATTTCTGTTTATGGTAGTGAAAAAAAGACAGATACTAGTCCTTTCTAAAACAAAGGGTTCTTAATTGCTAAATGACTCATTTTAAGATGCCTAGTTACTCAGTAAGTCCAAACTTAGCTAATGCTGTTAGGATGCACACGTTAGTATGCATCAGAGGAGAAGGGATTGCGTAAATCCTCACATAAGTGAATGACAGGGATCTTCAGGATGGATTCTCACCTGTTTTCCATACTCAATCCACTGGCCTTCATCATTTTTCCAATACCAAATCCACTTTGTCGTCAGTATGAATTTTGGAGGCTTTGTAACAGATGATGGTGTAGAAAGGCGACGAAGATTAGCAAAGGCATACATCATTTTTTGAAAATTGATGTTCTGAGCTGGAAGGCTATAAAAGATAAATTCATAGAATTCATACAAGAATGGACTCTGCATATTTATTCTCTTTAGCCCAAATCCCTTCATAATATGTGCCCATCTGTGTTTAATGTTGCTTATAAAAGGAAGATGTCTTTTGCAGTATGTACCAGAACTACAATAGTTTCCCAATTGTTGGGATGTCTTGATTCAGGAACCTCAGATCCTTCTGACTGAACTCCATCCAACCTGCAAAAGAGCTCACACTATTGCTATATCATTAACCAGAATTGTCCAAGATGTCCATTGCTGCATCCCTAACTTTCCAACTTTTGCGGGGTAACAAACTAAAATGTGTATGATGCTACTTACTTGTGTTTTGTATCTTCCTCGCTAGAAGAAAATAAATTGTGTGGTCCTGAAGTTCTCAGCAATAAAACACTGGTTTCTCAGTGTTGTCCTCACATTTGCAGTTACAAAAACTGTGGCCACATTTTTGGATTCTGCAGGCTGTATTTGGCTTTCAGGTTGCACTTTGAATTCACTGGCTTTTAATTCTAAAGAAGGTTTAAACTTTAACTGGGCATGGATTGGTTCCAGTTCTATTATGAAAAGTACTTCAGATGTCAGCCTTCTTTGGAGGACACTGCCAAAAATACTTGGCAAATCCCTTTGCTTTCTAGATAGACAAAGTGAGAATATCCAAGTAACCACTGGTGGCCAGCTCTTGTCTTCAGACCCAGTGCACCATGGGTAGAAAGATAAGTCCATCTAAGATGGAGCATCCCAACAAGCAGTTAATAGGAAGATAAGGAAAGTAAGTGGTCAAATTGGACACTCTCATTCTTCACAATAAGTGCTTCATAGAAAAGTGTCATGTGCATTTTGGGTTTTTTACTTTAAAAAAAAAAAAAAAAAAGTTGGAAAGTTAGAGATGCACTAGATACCACATACATGTCATTAGTCTATAAAATCATAACCAGGACTGGCCCTAGCTATTTCACTTGCCCTAGGCGAAATAAATATTGTTGCCCCATCCAGCTCTCATATTCACATAGCTTAATGGTCAATACCAGTCAAAAGCCACTAGCTGGAACCAACTTCCAAGCAAAGTGGTGCTGACTCCTACCCTGGGGGTCTTTAAGACGAAGCTAGACAATCACCTTGCTGGGGTCATTGGACCCCAGTACTTTTTCCTGCCATGGGCAGGGGGTCCGACTTGATGATCTGCTCAGGTCCCTTCCGACCTTACTAACTAAGGAACTCTTAACTCAGCTCTGGAAATTCCCCCTACCCTCTCCTTCAAGTCTACCACCTTCAGCAACTGCTCTGCGTAACCATATGATGGGCCAGTCCTGATCTTCAACACACCGTACAGGTTATTCCAAATGGGCAAGCATTGTCATGGAGCCATCTTGATGTCTAGCTGTTCTCCATTCTCCTTTTCACATTTTACTTTCCCCCTATCTTCTTCCAGATCCTGTTCACTGAAAAAATTCATTGACATTCTTAAGAGGTAAGTAAAGGTCTTTCAGCAGTAGTCTTCTCCATGGGCTTTAACATAGTACTACAGGTTACTCTTACATGGCTTAGCAAAAAAGGATCCAAACACCATGATACCTGCTATTATTCGGGTCACAATAGGCCTTTTCAATTTCCTCCATTTTGGCAAGGTCATTCCAATTTACTCCATTAAATACCTGCCATCGATAAGGCAGATGGTAATGAAGCATCCTGCATTTTTCTACAAAGAAAAGGGATATATAGCAAAAGAATCATGCAATCTTAAAGCAAACCAATGGCAAAACAATGAAATAAACCAAGAGGCCAGCAGCAGCTGAATCCTTTTTATCCTCTGTCCTTTCCCCGTTTTTCATTTTATGCCCGTTTATCCTGGGGTAAAACAAGAGTTAATCCATTAATGTGAACTTCGCACTTGAGAATACCAGAGTACAAACATATCCCCTCTGATTAGGGAAGCAGCATAAGCATAACTTATTATTGATTTTAAGTCATAGAATCCACACACCTTTCTTTACCTAGGTATTGACTGTGGCAGAGCTGAAACCAGCAAAGTTGAGAGTAAATTTGTTGACAAATCACCTATCAAAAGGGCAGATATACAGCATGAAGCTCCCAGGGAACCCTGGTGATACAGTTTTATTTTATTTCTCCCTCAGCTTCTAAAAGAGTTTTGGGGTGAGTGGCCTAACAGAAAATAAATATGGCTACCGTCTGACATGCACATTCATCTGTTGTAGGTACCGATATACATGACCTGTTATAGGTACCGATATACATGACGACTTCATAGTCAAGACAGAGAATCTGATGGCTTCATGTTCTTGTTTTTTTTTTTCTTCTCTCTTTTAAAGAATTAATTTTGAAGTATGATGTCTAATGCCTAAAGTATTCTGCCCAAGAAATTCCTGTGTAATGCCTCCTGCATTGAGCAAGTTCTGAACTGGAAGCCTTATCTCAGTCTTTGGCTATCCTCTCAATATCTTCACCACTCTGATCATTTTTCTGTATTACTGACTTGAGACCAGTTGGGCACAGTTATCAGCTAATGTACTTTAAGACTCACCCTACTAACTTAGGGTTGTGAAATTTCCATTTTTCAGTACCAGTCATACACCAAGGGTAAGTTCTGAGGATAGCAGATGACCTTGTTCAGAAGACTTACCTTTATGTTTGCAGAACTTCCAGATGTGGAATAGGCAAATCTCATTACATTTATTCACGTCATTGCTCCTAGCAGTTTTATGAGCAGAGTCAGCTTTTGCAGCTGTGAGAGAGAAGATAATCCAGATCTTATCAGACTTTATTACTCCTGTGTATTGGGCTATGCCCTGTTACTGAAAGTAGGACCAAGCAGTAGAGTTAAAACAGTGGTGCTCAATCTTTCTGCCCCATAAGCAACATAAGTGGCATGGGGCTCATCTATGGGTCAGATCCCCTCCCTGTGGACCAGTCTAGCTGCCAGGAACCTGTCCCCCCCCCCCCCCCCACACACACCATTGGGATTGGGCCAGGAAGGCCTGGTGCCATGCCACCCCCTCCTGCCCTTATGCACAAGGGAATAGGCCTCAGGGGCCTGGCACTGCCCATTCCTGCCTCTGCACAGCAGGATTGTGTCCTGGGGCCCTGGGGCCATCACCTCTTGCCCCTCTCCCACACCAGAATTGGGCCCTGTGCTGCCTCCACATCTGAGCATTGGGCCTTGGGGCTAGCACCACCCCTATCTGGCCCTGTGGACCACATGAAGGCCAGATTGGACACTGGAAGATTGGGCCATGGGCCAGATCTGACCTACATGCCAGCAGTTGAGCACCCAAGTTAGAAAGCTATGGAGCCCCAGATAAGAAGTTCAGAAGGAGGAGGAGCCAGGGGCCATGTAAACTTTGCACCAGAGGCAGGTCAGTTTGACCTGGGCAGAGCTGGAGGCAGGAGCTCTCTACTGGGAGCTGAAGGAATCAGAGTTGGGAACTAGAACCCAACTCAGACTGTGCAAAAAGAAGTAGCTCCTTGAATAAAGCTGAAAAGCAGGACCAAAGATGAAGGGAACTATGTGTAGACCAGGAGCGCCCAAGCTGACAGAAGCCAGTGGGACCAAGCAGGAGCCTGGGGAGGGCTTTTAGAAAGGCTCTCCCAGCTGCAAATTAACTGTGGTGGAGTCTTGCTCATTGCATTTTGAGCCCTGAGGCATGGGGGAGGCCACTGAGGGCACTTGGGGAAGGTAGTGCAATTGACAAAGGAGGCGGGGAGGGCTTAGCTTGAGGGGCACAGGTCCAGTGAGCTGAACTGAACTTGAGAGAAATGATCGCAGGGAGACAGAACTGAGGGGCAAAGGAGTCACTGGTGGCCTCCCAAGTTCAAAATTAACATCAAAGGTGTGGCAATAGAACACAGGGAGGCACCCTGATTGACCAGAAGAGAAGAGAAAGGTATTATAGTGGCCACCAGGAGGTGTTGTATCTACCTTTAGTGGGGAGTCCCATTTAGACCATGCCAAACAAACAGCCATGGAAAACACCTTGCAAGTGAAAGAATGATAAAGACTTGATTCTCTCCATGTTATCTAGGAGGCCAAAAGGAGCTGTCTGGGCCTGGTGCAAGTCATGGCTGCACAGCTCTCATTTAAATTGCTGGCACTAAAGGCAGGGGGACAGGAGGAGGGAAAAAAATGCACAACTGTAAAATACTATGTAGCACAGGGAGTGGTAACCTATGGCCCTCAGGCTGGATCCAGACCTCAAAGATGCTAGATCTGGCTCAGGAAGGTCTGACCTGGTCCAAGGCAACACGGGGATTTGGGATGCAGGAAGCTGTGCCGAGCCACCTGTCCCTTCTGCAGTACAGGCACCTTCAGGTCTCAGGGCTGAGAGGGAAGAGGGACAGAGACTTACAGCTCACAGCAGGGAGGTGGGTTGCAAGCTCTGGCCTGGGGCAGCAGAATATCGCTGATCTCTGGTGCTGGGCATTGTAACTGCCATTCTAATGAGCTGCCAAGCCACCCCCTGAGGGGCTAATGGAAAATGGATGAAAGAAATCTCCAACCTTGAGGGTGGGGAAAAAAGAGTGGGAAGAGGCATTGGGGTTCTACAGTAGGCTCTGGTTCCTGAAGATCTAGACTATAAGACTCCTAGAAGCAAATCAAACCCTCATCTGTGCTCCAGTCATTTCTCAGCTTCTGTAGCAATGTTAGCCCTCCATCATGCCACTGTAACTGGAGTCAGAACACTAATGACAAGCAGCTTTTGAACCACACTCTTACCCAATGGACTTCAATTAAATCAAGCTGGTTTTTTGGCCAGCTGACAATCTGGCTTGTAATGGCCAATGCAAATAAAAAAGGCAGGTTAGATGTGTATCTTATAGACTGAAGTAGGTAGTTATTTTGGCTGGAGGACCACTTCACAAGTTTTGGTAAGGCATCGGGCACCACAAGAATAGCCCCTGCCCCTTGATGGGTGCCCCACCCCCAGTCACCATCTTGTGACCGTAAATCCCTCCCTCCTAACCTCTGATCTTTCTCCCCTTGCATAGGAAGTACTCCTTTTGCAGCTGGGGGGTGTTCCTTGTACATTGTGTGTGGAGGGGTGGAGGGTGTGGTTGGGGTGTGTAGGTATGGTGCAGGTGGGGTATGTGTGGGTGTGGGATGTGTGTAAAAGGTGTGTGTGGTTGTGGTTGACAAAGGTGTGGGGTATGTGGGACTCGTGTATGTGTGTGGGTATGGTGGGGGGCGTGTGAGGGGTGTGTGTTGAGTGTAAGTGTGGATGTGTGTGGCGGATATGGGATGTGTGGTTGGGGTGTGTGGGACAGTATTGGATGTGTGTGTTGGTATGGTAGGGGTTGAGGTGTGTGACGGGATGTGGGTGCATGTGTGGAGGGGTAAGTTCCCTTTTCTAGATGAGCCTACAAGCTTCACTTCATAAATCTAGTGGATACAAAAAATCATGGACTTAATATAGACGTTGGATTTATGACACATTACAAACTGCCTCATTTGATTCACCAGGTTCCTGCCTGAACTTACCACTTACACATTTCCCCCTACTTCCTCTCCTCACCTCCTTCTCTACCCTTTGCCTTTCTAACTTCCACCTATTTACTTTTTGTCAGACTGCCTCTTTTCTACCTTGAAGAACTCTGCTAAACTACAGCAGTCTCCCATGCTTACCTTTTTGCATTCCTTCACTCACTATTTCCTCCTCTTTTCCCTTCTCCTTTCTCACTTACACTGATTTCCTGCCCCCCCCATCATACTTTTAGCTTCTTTCATTCCTTGGAACAGCAGAGACTTCCTGTGATGGAGCAGCTTTAGTGCTCCAACACTTTAAGGGCTGGAGCACGCAGCCGGCAGGTACATGATTAGGGTGGCTATTTTAATGCCCAGCTCTCAAGGCTGGGGCAGCAGTTTGCTGCCAGCCAGCATGGGAGGAATATTATCCTGCTGAGCTACCACTCCAGGAACATCTCAGAGGTAAGGGTCGGGGCTATGGGGAAGGAGGAGGCCCCTGGTCGTGGGCATGACCAAAAACTACACTCTGCTGGGGTAGGGAGGCCTGGTGGGGCAATGTTGCTTAAATGCTGGGACTATGAACCTCCCCATTGAAAAGCAGATAGGGGCACATAAACCCCAGCTCCCACCTTCAGGTGGGTATAGTGAGTGAGCAAGGGGGGGGGCCAGGTATGCTTGCAGAAGCTCCTGAGTCATAAAGGGGTGGAGGAACTTGGTGAGGTGGGCCAGGCAAGCTGGGAAGCAGCACCTGAGCCAGCAGGGGTGGAGGACCCTGAGCCCTAGTGAAAGGGCAGAGTTGTTAGGGCCAGGTATGCTTATAGGGAAGCACCTGAGGCTGAGGGGGATGTTTGATCCAGGGCCCCAGAGTATGGGCAGAGTGGTGGCCTGAGGAAGAGGCATCGTGGCCCAGTGTGGGGCTAGAGGAGAAGTTGGCCCAGAGCTGAATAATCACCCAGTTCCATGCAGATGGGGGCCATGAGAGAGGCCCAAAAGGCTGTGCCAGAACTGCCCAAGGCATGGAAAGCAAAGCCTGATGGCTCTACAGGGTCACTCAAAGGAGCAGGGTGGTATGAATGTGGCCCCAGAGGGGGCAGAATGATAGAGGCCCTGTGAGAGAGGGCAGAGAGCAAGAGGCCCCAGTGAGAGGGGGCAGTGTGTGTGACCTGCAAGAGCCATCTGAGAGAGACCCAACTGTGTGCTCAGTTTGGCCCAGCCTTGATCCAGAGATTTAACAAACAGTGAGACATGTGGAAGGCATGGGATGTGTGTAAGGGGAGCTTGGAGCATGTAGGTACTGCCTGTGCTACAGCTGGGCACTCGAAGGACAGCTTCCCACCTAATTAACATCCTAATTAAATTACAGCAAGGCATGGCAGAAGAGAGTGATGTGGGTGGTTTGCCCATAGACAGGAGGCAGGCTGATATTGAGATCGGGCCTGGAAGCATGCCCTTGTCACGCTCCCTAAGCCTCAAGAAGGATGCTTGTACCCGAAAGCTTGAAAAGAACTTTTTTCCAACTACTCAGTTGGTCTAATAACACATATCACATTTACCCAAAGAACCTTGCCTGCCTATGTACATAGACCAACACAGCTACAACCATCAACCCTGCTATAGATCTCTGATTCAGTTAGTCTACAACGTATCCATCTACCCTACCTTCTGCCTGACTTCTAATATAGCTAACCACCTTTCTCTGCCAGTGCAATGCTGGACACTCCTGTTTAGCACCCTTCTACTCATTGGCATGTTCCTTCCAGCTAATTAAATGCTAATTCTACTACCAATGCTCAGCAGCAGCTTCCTATACAGTAGTTACTGGCAGGAAATACATTATAAATACCAAAAGAGAAGCAGATACTTATTGCGCAGAGCACTCTCCCCAATACACTATGACAGGATGAGCCATTGTTTGCTATGTTTTTGTGAATAGAGCAAATGTTGAAGCTAAAGGAGGATTCACTCACAGTGAATTTAAATTCTAAGCCCACCCTTAAGAACAAAAAACAGCAGAAAGACTTAGAGCAGCCAGATGACATGCTCAACTGGCACCCATCTCACTTTACCTTGTGATGTTGATGCCACCGATGAAAAGGCACGTGATGGAGAGGTAGGTGTACTGGAAGTTTCTGCAGACTCATTTTTTTCTTTATTGCCAGTGTGTACTTTCCTTTTATTTCCAGCTTCTTCAGTACTGTTGAGAGCTAAAGGCAAAAAAGAACAGGGAGGGGGGTGCTCCAGTAAGCACATAGGGAAGAAATAGCCTCCATCCATCTCCTCTGGATGGAGGAAATAGATCGCTCATGCTGTTCTTTAAGCCCACCTCCTGGTCACGACTTACTTTTCCTCTGGCTTATTTCCTGGCTAAATGTAACATGCTTGTGATCACAGATCAGTTGGATGTTTTGAGCCATGTTATCGTTCACCCCTTCTGGTGTCAGCAACATCAGTGCTTTTGAATTCAGAAGGCTGTGGGATCTCTTGCAGGTGGGAAACCTACACTGCCCATGGAGAAAGTGCCGGCAAATGTGAAGTTTGGTGCAATTATGTTGCTGGGCGCAATTCCCTTCGCCTTTGTTATAGAATGGGCAAACCTGTCAGAAAGGAAGAGTCAAATGCAAAATGTGAGATACATAGAGACGTTTTTTCACTATGACTCCTTTCTTAATCCAACCTCCATACAGGTTCTAAAAAGGAAAGAATGAATATAGTGTGCTTGAGATCAATTAAGGTGTCTGTAATCTGCTTGTATTTCTGGTAGTTAGCAAAAAAGGATGTTTTAAGTCTGCTCAACCATTTTCAGGGTCTGCAAATTTTAGGTGAAGTTACCAGGAGTAATCTGACATTTTTCACCAGTTTCCCTCTGGCTCTTTTCGACAAGCACATATATTAGTATATGTCAGTAAGACTGCCCCCCAGCAGTGAGACTGGCCACACGGGGACCACCCCCAGTTGGCAGGACTGGTTGCAGGGGGGGCACGTGCCCCCCTGACTAAGGTGACACCAGTTGCCCATGGCATACATTAATATTATTATTTGTTAGTATTATTACTTGTACTGCAGCAATGTCTGCAGTACAGCAATAGCCTATACTCTGGGCTATAGTCCCACAGTAATAGGTGCTGCACAAATAGGCAACAGGAAGACAACTACTACCTCAAAGACATTACAATGTATAATATGAAGTATTATTTCCTAAGGCTTTTTATAGCACTTAGCACATAGGAGCCCCAGTCATGGATGGGACCCCAAAGGACTACAGTAGCAGAAATGATCACCTGGACCTTAGAAAGGCAGTCTTTTCCTCATAAGACTGCATTTTACATAGGCTTACCCTAGGACAGCAATGCTCAACCTTCTGGCCCCATGAGTTGGAAGAGTGGTGCAGTACTACTTTACGAGTCAGATCCCACATACAGGATCAGTCTGCAGGCTTTATCCAACATGGGGTCAGCATGCAGATGCAATCTGGTGTGCTGGCCTGGCCAAGCATTGGCATGATCTAGTATGGAGGGTCATGTCCAGACACATGGAAAGCCCCATAGGCTGAAAGACACTTGGCGACAGAGGAGCAGCAATCAGTGCTGCCACTGCTCTCCTGCCGCCAAATTTCTGGACCTTTGGGAAGACCCATGGGCCAGATAACATGGCCTCACAGGCTAGAGATCAAGCACCACAGCCATAGGCCAACAGTTCCCAACATTTTTCAACCAGTGGAATATTATCAACCCTCAAAATTTCTCAATGTATACCTTTGTGAACCAAAATTTGGAAAGGGCTATGTGCTACTTTGTTTGTTTGTTTTAGTTCTAGTGGCTTCTTCTAAGGGTTTCTTACTTTGGAATGAGAAGGAAACAAGTTATACCTTATTAATCATGCCACTTAATCACAGATTGGTGTTAAATTACATACCAGCACCTAATACAAAACTGCTCAGATAGAAAAATAGAACTGAACTGAAAAGTGACTATTTTTACTATAAGGACTTAAATGGTACATCAAATAATTAAAGACAAGATTTAACATTACCAAAATAAACTAATAGGGCATACGGAGATGCCTTATCTTTGTTTGTTTTATCTGCTCACTGAACCTGCAAGGACTGGTGCCCCCAAAGCATAAAGGAATTCCCATAGCTCCTGAATGAGGACACCAGTGACCTACTCTGCTACTCTGGCACAGGGGTACTGTCTACCACAAAGGAAAAGGTATTTTGTGGAGGCAAAGTCTCAAATATTCCTCCCAGAAAGGGAGGAGGCATCTTCCTTCCAGGTCACCTGCCATATGCCTTCCTCACTAACATGAAGGATGTCCCTCTTCCAGGAATCCTGTGAGACCAAACTATTAAAAACTATTTCCCTTTCACTGCAGTGGCAGAGTACTGGAAGTGATCTGGTCACCCCTGATTTAATCTATGGTATATTATAAGGCTGTCTTTAAGCATCCAGTTCTGTGCCTTGTAATTGGTTGTGAGGGTTTGGAGAGGCAATTCTGGTTGGAAGTGGCAATCCTAGGGAGTCTTGAGTAAGTGGTTGTATGCAAACTGAAGAAACTGGCCAACAAAGCCTCACCCAGGCCTAGCATCCACACTCCCTTCCTTCTGAAATAGTAGGAGAGTATCTTTGGCTCTGTCCCTGCTCATGAACACTGCACAGAGATTGCATGGAAAAATAAAATAAGAATAGGAAATCCTCATCCAATGACTTGCTGAGAGAGGAAGATAGGAGTAAAAAAAGAAGAAGAATAGGCAACAGATGCTAATCCTGTTGCTTAATGAAAGGGTGGTAATGAAGGGAAGACCGTATGGGAAATCAGGAGACCTAGAATCTATTTCAAGCTCACCCAGATGAGCCTGGGCACCCACTTATGCCTCAGTTTCCCCATCTAGAAAATGAGGATAATGATGTTTCATACTTGTTTATGAAGTGCTTGAAGATCTCTGGATGAAGAGTGATGCCTAAAAGCTAAGTTGCTGGTTGTAGCCATGTTGGTCTAAGGACATAGGTAGGCAAGTTCTTTGAGCAGATGTGATAACTTTTTTCCAGCTACTCAGTTGGTCTAATAAAAGATATCACATCTACCCAAAGAACCTTGCCTGCATAAAAGTTCTGGAAGGTATCAAATAACTAAGTCTATATAAAAACTTAAATATTACACAACAGGTTGTAGTAGAATGTAGTCTTTGTAACTTGAATGATTCCGGCTCAGTTTGGAAGCCAAACCCCGACTTATTCTGTGTGGATAAATCTGGCTAGTGGGAAGAGGTAGATGCCTAACCTGAAAGCCTACACCAGAGCTGTCCAGCTGGCAGCCCACATGGTGTTAAGCCTCCCTTCCCACCCTGGGCTCATACCCAAGTGCTACTCAACCCCTAGCTCCAGTTGCAGCTGCAGCCAGGAACTGCAGGCTACCCCTTCCCTCCTCCAGATTCAGATATCTGCCCCTGCCTGCATGGAGGAAGAGTAGAGGGAGAT
>NW_017728931.1:16360509-16366170 GCF_001723895.1 Crocodylus porosus | reverse complement strand
GGGTGGGGGGAGGGTAAGGATGGAGAGGTATAGGAAGAGGGGAGGACAGGGAGCAGCACTAAATGGCACAGCCCACAGCTGGGTTGAAAGAGTGTGTGTGTGTGGTGCTGTGCAGAAGGGGAACCTGTGGCTGGGGAGCTGAGAGTAAGGCTGAGGTGTCCATATGCTCAGGGCAGCAAGGGAGGGCCCCACATCACATGCATCAAAGGGCACCCATGGCTTCAGCTGGCAAGATGTGCAATCCCCCCGCCACTTAGAAGTTGGGACAGCCTTGACATAGGGTATAGATATAAAAGACCCTTGATACATTATATGAAGATGACCCTTTGCTGCTAGTTTCTGCTCTTTGGAAGATCTTTATTCCTTTAGTTAAGTCAGTTCTTTTGCTTTTATCACTTCTGCCAAATCATTTTATTTTCTCTCTAGCAGTTTCAGCACTTCGTGCTCTCACCTAAGTTGTTTACAAACTTGCTTATCTCAAAGGAAACTGGACACACACCTTACTGGGGTTACTTGACCCCAGTTTTCCATGCCCAGAGCAGGGAGCTGGCCCCCATGATCTCACGAGGTCCCTTCCAGCCCTAAACTTCAGTGAATCTGTAAATATCAACAACCCTTTCATAAATAACCCAGGTCCAGGCACCTCTACATCCGTGTCTCATTAGACATTGAAGCTTCTCATTTCAAAAGTAAACCTGGTGGATCTTTCAGTTTAAAAAAAAATTAGTTTCAACTGACTAGATACTGGAATACAGCAAAAGGTCCATCAGTTCCTTAGGTCTCCAGTAGAAGTATCAAGAGATTAGTAAGACAACTTCAGTGAATTTGAACTAGGGAGGTCTTTCATATATCATCAGAGTAGATTCTTGGGGGGACAGAAGTTGGTGACAAAAATATTATGAGGCTCTGCAGCCCAGGACAGAGGTTAACTAGAATGATTAAGAGTGTTCAAGTCAAACAGATATGTTTTAAGACCTGGGACTAGAAGTGTTTCTTATATAATGGAGAAGTCAGGGCTGCACAGAAAGATAAATGCTGGATCTGTACTATCACTCTTACAATGATAAAAGGAAATAAATATGTGCTACCAGTCATAAGGCAGAAGGAAGCTCATGGACAAATCTGGCCCAGTGTGTAAACAAGGCCTTGAGGAAAGAAATAAAGGAACCAGGAAATGCAATGTTATATGATGCATGTAGATTCTTCCTCTCTGGTGCACACATACACACATATAGATATTTGGGGCAAATTACACATATGCACATGCATGCAACAGGTAGGTATTTGGGGGGAAAATTACATACACACATAGGTATTTTGGGCACAGATCTCTCACACACACACATATGTAGGAATCTGAGGCACAAATTACACACACAAACACACGTATTTTGGGGGCAAATTAAGGTCAGAGTCAAAAGCGCACACTGTATTAAAACCATAGGGGATACACAGCCAACAGCCAATCTAGAGTGGCAAGCTCAAACAGCCCAAAGGCTGGAATATTAGCTTGTCCAAAAGTGCCTTGGCTAACAGTAGAAGAGTGATTTGTCCTGATGTTTCTGCCACACCCTTGAGTGCAATTTCTCCTAACCCTTCCTTAGTTGGTCTTGCTAACCCTCCCCCGCACTGGCATCTGTCTGCTTCTTTCTCTTTGCCTTATCTCTGCCATGTCAGCCTTTGCCATCCCTTTGCCAGAAAGGCTGGCAGCCACATGAGAGCAGAATGATGGGCACCCCTGTGCTCTTACACAGCACAAACAGAACAGTGTTGGAAGAAACCCAAAGCCAGTTAAGAGTTAATGAAAAAAAGCACTGTGTACAAGGGCAACCCTCATTCTGTGTTCATTCCTGGGAATCCTCCAGCTTGGGAGGATACACACTGAAAACAACAGCTTCAGTCTGACATTTGGCATCGAGGAGCAGGCAATAGCTGCAGAGGGCCCAAACCTTTTATGCAGACAAGAAAAGCAAATATGTTTTTTGTAACAACCACATACATTACAGAATGAAGCTCCAAACACACTGAAGAGCATACATCAGGCTGGGTACAGTTTTTGTTTCCATTTTCAAGAAATGTATTCTACTGTTTCAATCATCTTACTTCATAAAGAAGCTTACCACCCTAGTGACTTCTAATCCTGAATGGAAAACCATTAACATGCCTATTCACTTCTCTGTGTATGCCCACAGATCAAAGCTACTCCTGGTGGTAGCTACCAACATCCTCCGAAGTCACAGGTCTTTATAAAAAACACCACCAATGTATCCTCCTAGCACCCCTGCCTGGTAGGTAGGCATTACATGGTAATTCACTTTATAAATAGAGGTGGAACCTAAAGGACAATATGATTTAGCCAAATGCTCAACAAGCCACTTAAAAGGGGAAGAGAACACAGGTTGTTCCACCTTCAATTCACTGTTGTCACTTCAATATCATCCCCCGCTGACCCTCAAATATATTCTGGGTGAGAACCAAGGAAGTTTCGAACAGCCACTCCCACTAAAATTAAATACTCACAAATACAAATGTAAACAAATTTAATAACAACTCATTATAATGAAATACAGGAAAGAGATAAATGACTAAACAGTACAGATAAGACATATCACACAAGTGATTAAACATTTCTGAAATGCATGTTTATCTAAAAGCATAACAATTTTATTGATATTTAAATACAAATTAGGAAAAGGACTTTCACCTAGGTTTCATGTTAGAGTTCTTATCTTAGTTCATCTGTAAATGGGCTATTCCTCATGAACCAGAGTTCACAGCTAAAGAGCAGATTCCTAGATGAACCCAGATTTTTTTTATTCTGTCACTTAGTTAAAATTTCAAAAAGCTTAATAAATAAGGTTAAAAAAAATACAAAGCATTCCTACTAAGCGTTTCTCTAATTCAGGGACATAAAAGATATGGCCTATAATCCAGAACTGGCTCACAAAGCCCTGCTGTCCAGCCCCTGACTCTGGCCCTGCGTCTAAGCTGGCCCACAAGGGACCCAACCTCATGTCTGTTCCAGCTGCTCTGGGACCTGTCACATCCATACACTGTGTCATTCCAGGATGCATATCATACATGGCACCTGGAACAGGCACCCCCTTCCCTCCCCACCCATGCAGCACAGTTCAGGGCCAGCTAGAGGGACACCACATGCATTGCAGAACCTGAAGTGGCCAGAACAAAGTGCTGTGTGCAGTGGGTCCACCATGCAGGAGACTGTAGGGAGGACAGGTTACATGGCCCAATCCAGCCCACAAGCTGACTCCTTGCCACTCATCTGGCCCCAGCAGCCAAATGAGCTTGATACCCCTGCCCTAATTAACAATCATATGATTGTTCTTATTGTATCTCTAAGCTATACCTTGTCTAAAGTTAGACTTGTGTAACCATTAAATGCACTTTAAGCAACTTTCACACAACTTTTAACCTAGTTTTTTTCCATTCCATCTTTTTCTAATTTTCTAACATGACTCATGCTTGCTCACATCTTATGGCCTGATCATTTCATTTTCCTCTTCTCTTACGCAAACTTTGGTCAAGTAAATGCAAACAACTGCTATACCATACCACCATTAAGCAACTTAAGACCAACTGAGTTATTAAAGTCTAAACCCCTTATCTCACTGGCCCTCCACCACAACTTAACTAATTAGCCTTGCTGTACTTAAGAAATCAACAAGACTTACATCAGGGAGGAGAAAAGGATCGTTTTGAAGGAGTAAGACCCGTAGCTCATTCTCATTGAGGCCAGAGAGATCATGGGTCCTTAGAACCTTTCGGTTCTCTTCTGTGGCGATGTCATGGCTGTACTTACAATACCTGGGAGAGAACAAGCAGAAAAATCAAATACTTGGATTTTCAATGTGTGCCAGGGCTTACAAAAGCAACCACATGAAGGTAGATGAAGGCAGAAAAGAAGAAATCTATCTTAGGTATTTGCTAAAGGTCTTCTACCGAAGTGTCTGAGCATCCTGGGCTTGCAGTGGTGGATTATCAGACACAATTTGTCAAAAGCCAAAAAATATACACAAAGATAGAAAAAGGAGCAGATTATGTCACACAGCTTGTTATCCTTGATGACCTTGGAAGACAGAGAAGAGATTAAGAGAAAGTGTCTGAGGAAACATGGAACATCCCCAGCAGAGTCCTGCATAAAGCTGAGAAGCAGAAATGATGGACAATACTGGGATGATACAGCCCTCTTTTCATTCCTTATCTCAGGGTAAAAATTGGCCTTTACACTGACAAAAACCAAAACAATTGGGAAGGCTAGAAGAACCAAGCCAGATCTAAACAAGAATGAAAACACTAGACCAATGCTAATCATTAGTCCCACTCTTCTGAAAAGTGATGAATTGTAACCCAAAAGTGACAATTGGGTTAAAACCCAACATGGGATGGGGGTGTTAAAACAACATGGGGAAAAAAACTGGGGTCTGAAACATTTTCTGGTTGGGGGTTAGAAAGACCCAGCTCCTCAGAGTGAGCAAGCACTAGAAGCCAGCCACTTGTGCTGCATCTCCCTGCTACCTGACTGGTGCAGCAAAGGGAAAGCTCCCCCCTCTACCAAAGCTCCCCCACCCACTATGGCACAGCTTCAACAAAGCCCTACTGCCAAATGCAACCAAAGCCACCACAGGCAGAGTCCAAAAGCTCCACAGAATGTAGGTTGTTGACCCCTGAAAACCTTCTCCTGTTACTGCTCAAATTAGCTAGTCTTTAGAGCAGTGGTTCTCAACCTTTTCAGACTCAAGAATACACCTTGTTAGAGTCATAGTGCCCCCTGGGAAATGCCAGCACGTAACTTTCACTTCAAAAAATAAAAGCAAATTTTTCTGTTGCAAAGAATTCAGATGACAACAGATCACAATGGTTTTGGTGCTCCGGGTTTCTATTTGAAATTTCTTGTGAATCAAGTCCAGGTATTTGCATGCAAAACAGTGCTAATATTGAGTGGCACCTAGCAGCACTTTGGTTATGAATCACTGCTTTGGAGATTACCTTTATAGGCTGTGGCTGATGGTTGAACCTTGTGATTATATTTTCCTTCATGTTGTGATTAATCATTCTAACCCCTCTTCTGTACAAGACTTTGTTTTGGCATTTTTTCTCCTAATCCCAAATTAACACAGCACTCTGGTTTTGTACACAGCTTTATGAGCAAATAAGGTAAGACCTCTGCCATACAGAATTTAGGAAGGCCCCTGGTCCTGTATTGGGACTTTCCAGTACAAACTCCTAGGCCTGTAACTGAGGGCAGTGAAGTCAATAGATCTGCACAGTTTAATTAAGAACAGAATGAGCTTCACACTGTGGTGACACTTATACAGGTTTTGCTCATGGAGTCACATTCCATTCTAGATCTAAAATAGCAAATAATGAAATTTACCCAAAAGAATTTGAATATTTGTTGTAGAATAGGCCATCGCTAAATTTGCCATCGTAAGAAAAATGATGCAGTGCCTAAAAAAGAAACTATATTCAGGACCCGTTATTTTTCATACCTTCACCAATATGTTATGTAGGTCTGCATTAAAATGCAAAAACATGTGAATATCTATGGATAGAAATACCGTATTTTTCGGACCATAAGACGCACTTTTTTCCCCCCAAAAGTGGGGGGAAAACGAGGGTGCGTCTTATGGTCTGAAGGTG
>NW_017728931.1:16349936-16360326 GCF_001723895.1 Crocodylus porosus | reverse complement strand
AAATGGCCGGCCGGAACAGACGGGGCAGGAGTCCGAAGGAGGGACTCGCTGCCGCGGAGACTGAGGCTCCAGGAGGGGCGCGTCTTATGGTCAGGTGCGTCTTATGGTCCGAAAAATACGGTAAATCAATAAAATACAGGCTGTGAACCTAATAAACGAAAAGCATTTAAAAAACTCCACACCATAGTTTTGCATATGGTGTATATAGACACCCAGTACATTTTCTTTAAAAGGAATAATCAGAAAAAATAGATTTGCCAATTCTTCTTATATAGAAAATTTCCCTGCCAGGGTATCATAGTGTTTTTTCTTTCTGGTGGGGTAGATGTACAAGCCTGGCCGAATTATCCTACACATGAAATATGGTTGAAGGGATGAAGTGAAGTGACGACAGGGAAGGAAAAATAATGTCACCATTCAAGAGTGTGGGTTGTAGCCGTGTTGGTCTAAGGACATGGGCAGACAAAGGTCTTTGGGTAAATCTGGTATCTTTTATTAGACCCGCTCAAATAATCTGACATAGTATTCAGATTCACAAGAAGAGTTCTTTCTAGGCTCTTTGTTCAGCTGAGCAGGCTTCCTATAGTGGATGTCATCACTTCCCATCCCTAGGGCTAAGAATTAGATCACATTCCATTGTCACCAAATTCAAGTTAACCCTTCCAAGTCCTCAATTAAGTTTAGGATTCACAAGAAAGTCTTACAATGCTTCACCAGGGCAGGAACATCAGGTTAAAGTTTTGGGGCCTCAAGAAACAGAATATGTTAAAAAACTTCAACTCAAAAGGGCTGTTAATCCCAGCCCTGTTAAAAATTTGCTAATCTCTTTCAACCTCCTCCACTGCTTTCTGTGATCCAGGCTGAAAGAGAGTAATCCAGAGAGTAATTTCAGCATAAATGAAAAAAGCCAAGATCAACTTGGAAACTTGTTTTTCAACACAGTTTCAACCTGGAAACAGACCACTTGGGGGCTTTATCATGTTCTAATGATTTATTTGGACCCTTGAATGTTTTATTATTTCTAATGTTAGGGAGTAAATTAAACCAGGGCAAGTGATAAAGGTCAGGTTGGCTTGTAGTGGGGGAGGGATGTTTATGCTGTTGTATGCAATGTGCATATTGGTCCTGTTCTTTATTTGTAAACTGTATGCAATGTTGCTTTGGTTTTGTACCAGGATTTCACTAAAGTGCCTTCAATCTCAACTCTGAATTAATCTGGGTAATTCTCTCATTTATTTGTATTTATAGAAGATGGAAAGGACTGATTCCTACCACCACCAATCCCCAGAATGATACACATTAAAAATCTTTAAGTGCTTTTTATTTTTAATCTGGAAAGTTTTAAGCATTGTTTTCCTTCATAAAGAAAACCTAGATAAAAAGATTACAGCCCAATTCTAACATGCCTGGGGAGGGAGGTAGGAAACAGGTAGTTTTCAATAAAATATAAGTAAAGATTTAAAGAAAGACATTAAGATTTTTCAAGATAAGAAAAAAACATAGGGTTCCCTGTCTGGATTCTAAACCATACAGATAAAGCAAGAGATTGACCAAACACAAATGTGTCTTTTAAAGGGAGAAAATGCTATCAACGAATATGATTTCCAGAAAACTTATGTATGTTAATAAGGTTTTAAAAAGTTAAAAGCAATAAGGCACTCCCTCCTGTAAAATAGCAGGTTCAGTACTGGCCCCTGCCTCTTAGCTATGATACTGTAGTATTATAGAGGTTTAAAAGAGTCTTGCATACAGAAATCCCCATAGGGTAATTTCCCTTACAGTTTGCATAAAGAAATCCCTCATAGGGTAAAAGAAATGGGATTACTTATATTAGAAATCAGAGGAACAGGAATATATAAAATAATGAAATTAGGTGCAGAACACTATTCTCTCACAGCAGAACTGAATAAGGGGACACTCAATCAAGCCAAAAAATGGCAAGTCAAAACCTGATCAAAAGAAATTGCTTCTTTCCACATAATTTATGATTACACTGTGAAACTCTGTTACCGGATGTAGATGAAGTCAAAAACTTAGCAGGAGCCAGAGGACTGGACTTTGTTTTGGAGAGAAATACCCAGAAATCAGTTATTCAGTTGATGTTGCTATTTTAATAAAAAATGGGAAATAAAAGAGTCTCATCATGCAACTATAAAACCGATTTAGCCACTAGAGTTTAGAATGAGCCCTAGGGTGGGGGTAGATGATGTGGCATTGGCCTTCTGCCAGCTTCCTGTGCTTCCTCTCAGCTTTCACTTCTGGGTACAGCTGAGAGACAAGCTCTTGGCCCAGATGGCCTAGGCCAGTGGTTCTCAACCTTTTTTGTACCAGGATCCATCTGTAAACATCAATGGCCAGTCCCAACCTAGTGCCCCTCACTCGCAACCAGCTGCCCCCAGGTCCCACCCCTGTAGTGTGTCGGGTAGGGGTGGTCACAAGCAGCCCCTTGCAGCCCAGAGCTCTGCTGGCCTGCAAGGGAAAAGCACACAGTTTCCCACATTTTTCTCCTTTAAGGGAGAACCCATTTTTAAAGTTTGTTCATGACCCTTTCATATATTCTTGCATCCTACTTTTGGGTCACGACCCACAGGTTGAGAAATGCTGGCCTAGAGTCTGATCTAGTAGACCGCTTTCTACCTTTTTACTCACAGGCATCCCTAAGACCCTCTGTGCCTGGGGCACCAGCTGGCCTCCAGCAGAACAGCCCAGGGGTTTTCACACCATGGATGGGGTAGTCGGATGTTTGGCCCCAGAACATTTGTGTCAGTGACCACAGGATGCTGGGATGTGTGATACTACTTCAAGTGTCCCTGCAGGAACATTCAAGGCTGGACAAAGGAAGGGCATCCAGCACTGGAAAGCCCATCTAGCACCTTTGCCAACTTGGTCACCTAGGTGTCAACCCTTGGGCTCAATCCTCTAGAAGTTGTGACCCTTTGGACTCAATCCCCTAGAACAGTGGTTGTCAACACTTTTTGTACCAGGGCTCATTTGTAAACATTGATGGCCTGATCTGACCCAGTGCCCCTCACTCCCGACCTGCTGCCCCATGCCCCCGAGCCCCCAGTGCATAGGGCTGGGGGTGGTGGAGTGTGGGATGGGGGTGTCCCAAGCAGCCTCTCGCAGGCTGGGACTCTGCCAGCCTGCAAGAGAAAACCCACGTTTCTCTCCTTTAAAGAAGAATTCAGTTTTCAGGTTTGTTGATCCATTTTTCCAGTTTGTTCACGACCCTTTCATATATTCTTGCCATCCACTTGTGGGTCGCAACCCACAGGTTGAGAAACACTGTCCTAGATGTCAGCACTAGGGCTCTGTCCCCATGAAGATGTTACCCTTGGGCTCGATTCCCTAAAAGATGTCACCCCTTGAGTTTGGTCACCTAGAAGATGTCACCAATTGGGCTCAACCCCCTAAAAGATGTTACCCTTGGGCTTGATCCCCTAGAAGACATCACCCTTGAGTTCAGTCCCCATGAAGATGTCACTCCTAGGTTCAGTCCCCCAGAGGACGTCACCCGTTGGGTTCGGTCTCCTAGAATTTGTCACCTTTGGGCTCGATCCCCTAGAAGGCATCCCCCCTGGCTCAGTCTGCTAGGAGACATCAGCAAACACAGGCTGCTCCTAGCAGAGCCCCTAGGTCTCGGCAGGCCCGCCGCGGGGGCAGCACAGGAGGCCGGCGAGGGGGAGCGGAAGGGCCCGGCAGAGCTCAGCTCCCCCGGCAGCCCCCGCCCGGGGCCGCCCCCCAGGGGGGCGAAGTCAGAGGCGCCCCGCCCGGCCGCACTCACCGCACGCGGCACCTGCCCATGAGGTGCAGCTTGCAGAGGTGCAGGCGCTCGCAGCCCTTGCACTCCTTGCGCACACAGAGGCGCACCGATGTCACGGCCAGCACCCGGCAGGTCCCGCCGGCCTGCTTCAGCAGGAACCGGCCCGGCCCCGCGTCCCTCACGATCCGGTCCAGCTGTGACTCGAGCAGCTCCACGTGCTGGGGCAGCTCCCGCAGGTCCAGGCTGCCCCCGTGGGCGCACAGGGTCTTCGTGAGGAAGGGCCACACGTCGCGGTCCGACATGCTGGCGGCTTCCCTAGGCCCGGGCTGTACTGTGCTCGGCTGTGTGGCGGGAGCCGCCCCCGGGCCCGACCCGGCCCGGCTCCTCCCCCGTCACTGCCCGCCGCTGGGAATCGAAACTGAAGAAGGCAGCGGCTTGCGCGGGGCGGGGCGGGGGAGCGACTGCGCTCTGCCTCGCCGCTGCCTCCCCCTCGGAAACGCCCGCCCCGTCCTGCCTGCGGCTTGTCCCGCCACCCGGCACTGAACTTGTGGCCTCGGGGCGCAGGGAGGGTCTCTCTGGGCAGTGCCCACTTGGAAGGGGTCGCTGGCCCCCGTGGCACTCTTGTTATGAAGCCTTGACCTCCACTACTGTCCCCTTTGTGTTAGTATTTGTCCCAGGGAATCAATTGGCATCTTTCCTGTAGCCAACCCACCTGAAGGAGGCCACTACGTTCCTTGGTGGGTCTTGGCCCACGTCACTGAAGATGACAAAGAAACCGGTGTGCTCAGTGCCCCCCTTTATGCCCTGCTTTTGGACATTTGCTCTCAGCCCTGCTTTGGCTTTTATTTGTCACATACCCCCTCTGTGAACAGGCTAACCCTTGGCCTGTGGGCATACGGCCTGCGTTCCCCATATGTGTCAAATAGGCAAGAGGCAAAAGAAAAAAAGCTTTACCGCTCCATCTGCAGACACTTCCTCAGCCTGATGAAGTGTGTTTGTGCCCAAAAACTTGAGTTGGTCTAATAAAAGAAACCAAGTTTACCCAAAGAACTGAGAGAGAGACTTTCTTCTTATAGCCAGCTAGTAGGGCTGTGTGAAATTTCACCAGCAGTTTCATTTCGATGCTCTTTCAACTTGTTTTGAGCTTGAAACAGCAAAATCGAAATGAAACTGAGAACTTGAAACAGCCTCAAAACAAAACAAGGCAAGTCAAAACAAGGAAACAGAAACTAAAGTGTGGGGGAGAGGAGTGCTCTCATTATTGACTGTATAGCTGGCCTGTGACTTATCTATTCCTGAGGTCCCTTCCAATCCCAGTGCTCTGGGAGAGGGATGGAAAAACTGCATAAAAGGCAGCACTGTTGAACTGCCCTGCTTTCTGCCTTGGTGTCAGTTGAGTAAGAGTGCACTTTAACACACACACAGCACCACCCAAGTCACGAGGTTTCCTTGTCAGCAGCTTGAGGTGCAGTTTTCCTGAAATCCTTGCACCTATCTCCTTGGCAGCTGGCAGGCTTTGTGGCCTCAGCAGGGACTAGCAAGCCTGCAGCTTTCACCCTGCTGCACCTTAACACACAGTGTCACCCATGTCACAAGTTTCGCTTGTCCGCAGCTTGAGGTACAGTTTTCCCCAAACCCCTGCACCTATCTCCATGAAACTCGGTGGGCTTCACAGCCTCAGCAGGGGCTAGCAAGCCTGCAGTTTTGACCCCACTGTGGCTTAACACATATACATGACATGAGTGTTTTTGCTTTCAGGACTTTGAGGTGCAGTTTCCCTAAAACCCCTGCACCTATCTCTTTGAATCTTAGCAGACTTCATGCCCTTGAAAGGGACTACCATTCCTGCAAGTTTCATTCAAATCAGGCCAGAAATGACAAAGTTATAGGCTGTTTCGAGCTACTTCCCCATTATAGCCTATGGGTGAAACATCGAAAAAGCGAGCCTACGAGTGAAATGTTGAAACAGCATCAAAACAGCAAAACTGTTTTGACAAAATGAAACGGAACAGCAGTTCTGAATTGAAACAAAACTCGAAATGAAATGCTACTCCATCGAAACTTCAGAATGCTGGTCAAAACAGAACAGTGCCGTTTCACGCAGCCCTACCAGCTAGTCCTTCGTCTCTTGTGGTAATTCCTTCTTGGCATGTGGGGCTGGGTCAAATTTTTCTTGTGTGAATTGCAAAATGTATGTAACATGTAGCAGAGGCCTTGAGAGAGGTAGGGAGGGAGAGAGACTTTCCTCTGAAGGAAAGGAGAGAGAGAGAGATGTCCCAGTAAAGGAAGCGGGGGGGATGAAAGGGAGAAAAAGGACTGTCCCTGTGAAGAAAGGGTGTTTGTGTGAGAAACTCCTGATGAGATCAGTGGCCATTCAAGAGTTCTTCACTTGACCATTAAAATCTGGGGGCCATCTTCCTCTAGCCAGCACTCCCTTCCTCCTTCTCCCCCTACCTCCACACAGCAATGACCAGATGAGCAAGACTACCCAAGACACAAATGTGGAGTTCAAATGGGTTAGAGGAAGCAGCAAGAAGAGGAACAAGGCACAGAGGAGCCAGAGGAAAAAGAGATGATTCATGTGGGGCCAGATTAGAAATTTCAACTAAATTCACAGGGGAAAGGAGAAAAATGCAGCGTGAAAAGGTGAAGCAAAGTAATGATAAGACAAACGCTGCTCAGGCACTGAGGAGGTTTGCTTGTATTTAATTGCCTATATTTTCAGCCTTTAGAGTTCATATCAACAAGCTGGGTTAACAGCATTCATATGATTTGATACAAACTGCTTGACCTACCTACATGATCTGAAATGATGCAGCTGCTCTTTCCTGTTTGTCTTGTGAAGTGTTACATTGCAAATTGCAGAAACTCAACAGTCCCAGAAAAAGATGCTAGCTTGCCTCTGACTTTGTTTTTCCCTGTTACAAATTAAAGTTATACAAAGACTTCTGTCTCACTGACCTTGCCTCCCTGATGCAGTCTAATGTAAAAAGAGTCATTTAAACCTAGCAATGGATTGTGGGAGGTTAGGAGGAGGAGTGTTTGTTACATTGATTCTGCTAAGAGCACATGGTTCAAGGGTGGGTTGCATTCCAGAAATGCCTGTGTACCTTCTCCGGGTGTCTTAAGAAGGTATTATTTACTACTGGTGCAGCAGCAGAGGCAAGAAACAAGGCAAAGGGGGCACCTGAGTCATACTGAGCTCCAAGTGAGGGTATCTGAATCCCAAGACCTCTGGGCTTGGGCCTGCATATAGGACGCCTGCCAATGGATTTGGGAGTTTCTGAAGTCCCAGGTGAGAACCTGCAGTGGAGGATGCTCTCTTTACCACCAGACGTGGTGTTTAGAATGGTTGAGCTCTGCTTGCTCAATCCATATGTTTAAAAAAAATACTGGCAACTCCAAATGCTAAAACAATCATGACTGGGCCATCAAAAAGGGTTACTTTTATTTGTCTTCTGTATTTTCAGGTTTTATGGTTCCTAGCAACAAACCTTTCTCCACAAACAGGAGTTTTGACTTTTATTTGAAATAAATGAATAAAAAGTGAGATTCTCACATAATCAGAAGCACACACAAAGTATGAGCTATTTTGCAGTTTTGCCAACTTTTGCAATTTGTTCCTGATAAAATCTGATGATATTCCTTAAAATTTTTATATACACCCCGCTGCTCCCCACAGGTAATTTTCTCATAATTACTGGGAAATAAAAACTTTGAAAAATCAAAGTGCTTTTGAAAGATTAAAAACACAGAAGAAACAAAGGAAAATAAGTCAATGTATCTCTCTGCAGATAACTAGCGAGATTGGATTACAAATAAAAGACTTTTTATCACATAAATCTGGGCTCCTGACATTTGAATGCTTGGAGTTGACTGCTATTCGTGACAAAAATCACTAGGATTTGAAATATTATTGTTCTGCCATGCTCTGACAAGTAGGCAAAAATGCCTGTTTCTAAATTGAGTCCCCTCCACACTTGTGTTATTGTCAGCAGTTAAAAATCCCGGGTTAATATGTTCCCACTGTAACCTCAGGCTGTATTTTCACTGGACTTTATGTTCAAATGCCCTGTTATTGCATTCCTAACATTGTAGCTCAGCTAATGGCAAGATTAACATGTTCTAGCCAAAGATGTTTTAGCTGAGCAAATGACATCAGCAGGGATTTTCAGAGGGGAAAAAGAGGTCAAGTACCAAAATTCTATTGCATTTTAATGGTGTTTGTATTTCAAGCTCCTTTTGGCTCCTTTGAAAATGACTGTTGCCATTTCATTTGGTTTGGTAAGTTTTTGAAGGAATGTTATTGAATCCCTGTCCCTGGACGTTTTAAACTTCTGTCATGACTTCACTAGTTATTCTCGATCCTCCCTCAGAGCAGAGGGATGGACTAAACTGGTCTTAGATATCTGTGGTAAACTATACAAATGTTGTCAGTCAGAGCATTAATGGAGCTCAGCAAGACACAGGGGACTATCATGAATCCAGGTACTAGTAAACTACTGCTCTTAATCCTAGAATACACCAATCTCTCTCAGGTATTTGGTAGTATACACAATATATACACAGTTACTTCAGAGGCTATTCCCAGTAGGCACTTCAAACACTAGGCACAATGCCAGACCTGGAAAGCTTCCTTCTCAGTCTTCTCTCATGCAAACCAAACAGGGCAGAGACTTTTGCCTGGGCTGGCAAACTCGATGTGGGAGAGGAACTACTTAATAAGTTCGATTTTATTTAGAAGATTGACTGTTTTCAAGAGTGAAAAAACAAACCTTCTGAGTCTGCCCTTGAGCGTCCAGAATCTGTTGCTACCTGTAAAAGCTAAATGATCCTCCAGAAAAAAAAATCTAACGGGCAGGGACAAAGACAAGATCTCAAAATGGCTAGCATGCTATTGTGGTTTGAGAAAGGTTTGCTGGTGCTTGATACAGACTATGGTTTTGTTGTAGTCTTTCTGATTTAGGTGTGTAAATATTATAATAATGTTAGAAATATTATTAAAAATGCATTATCAATAGTGTTGTTAGAACAACACAGCTGCCAGCTCTCCCTGTCTCCCTCCGTGGAAGAAGGGGGGTTGGAGATTGAAAAAAAAGCTACTAAGGGCTCTTTGTATTAAGGTATCACTCTCTCTTTGTTCTGCAAATTTACTATCTCTTTGTTACACTAAATCACACTTCCTTTCATGCCCCCTACATTTCTCAGGCTAGATAAGAGTAATTGCCATCTTGTCCTTGGGTTTGAACTTCTTGTAACCTAAAGTACTTTCTGAGCAAGCACAATTAGCTAATACATATAAGCCTATCCGCCCCGCATACTTAAGTAGTTAATTATAATACACATGCGATGTATGACGTGACGTCATTTCATATATGTTTATATGAACCGGAAATGAGTTGTAAGAGTTCCTGCTTCTGTACACGTGCTCAGGAGAGAGGGGATAAAAGCCTGCTAAGAAGTGTTCCCCGCGGGCAGAGAGGGTGGTCTTTTGTCTTCTCTCTCTGACCCTATTTGCAAATATATACCTTTTGTATCACCAACAATGTGTGCCTGAAGGATCATTGAGCCTCCAAAGAAACGAACCGTGATTTTTACATCAATAATGTGAGAGCCAAGGATTTTCGTGGCTGATACCTTTCACTGAACAAACTGCCTGGTTGGGAATGTGATGCATTCTTCTCCAGGTCATAATGTTATAATAATGTTTGCCTTGATTTCCCTGATTAGCTTGTAACCAGGGAAAGAAGGAGTTAACTTTGTCAGGAGATAGACCTGTGGGAAGCTGCCAGGGGGCTGTATTAGTGGGGAATGGGCCATCAAGAGAACAAGGAACTCATTTCCATATGAAGACACAGCATGGCTCCAAGTAGACTCTGGCCTCAGCTGTTGTGACTCCCTGCTGGTTCTTGTGTCAAGGAAAGACTTGATGCAAAGGCTGGTTGGTTAAACAAGCTTGGTAGAATGCAAGGAGATATGCATCTTATGTACTAACTAAATAAGATATATACAGAGAACAAGCTTTTGTAAACTTGAATTCACTTAATTGGATGTTTGAGTTTGCCCAGAGTCATGGAAAAGGGCAAGAGATACAGGCAGAGAACAACAGAGAAAGAGAATGTGCTATTTTTCAGACAGATTGCTAGCAAGAGAAATGGGGACTTCTAAAGCCTGATGTGTTCTGCCAGAAAATACCATGGCCACTTAGGTGGTTTTCCAACTGGCAAAGGAAAACCACTTTCTTGGCTGGAGATAGTAGCTTGACTGAGGTAAGGTATAGTTAGCCTCCCACTTTCACTTCCAGTGGGAAGATTTTGGCTATACACCAACATTATGGAAATGGGGGACTCCTCCCTAGCTTGCTCCTGCAGCCATATGGCTGAGGCATCCAAACTCCCAAGTCTCCAGGCTTGGGCCTGCATGTAGAAAATTCACCCACCTGATGCAAAAAGCGGTTCGTTTCTTTGGAGGCACGCGAAGAACTCTCGGACACACACTTATTAACAGCACAAAAGGTGTATTTGCAAATAGGGTCGGAGCAGAGTCAAAGGACTCAGATTACTCCGCCCCCTGAGGAAATTCTTAGCTGGCTTTTATCTCTTCCCTCCTGGGCACGTGTGCAGAAAC
>NW_017728931.1:16348377-16349436 GCF_001723895.1 Crocodylus porosus | reverse complement strand
TGATTTAGCATAAGAAACAAGGCTGGCCAAGGAAAAAAGTCCTTGGCAGTGTTTTTTTCTTATCAGGTACGAGATGCAAACTGTGCAGTTCTAACAACACTCCATTTCTAATCATATTCTAACAATACTCCATTTACTGTGCATTTCTAACACACCAAAGGATTTGTAAGTATCTGAGCCCCCAGGCAGGGGTGGAGGATGTTTGCAGGTCCACCCATGTTTCTTGAATGACTCACAGATTTGGAATTAATTTGGCTGATTTGACTTGAGACACAAAAAATTTTCCTTAACAAAAAATAAATCTGCCTGTTACATTGTGGTTGTTCAGTAATAGTTATGTTGACTAAGAAGAGCTGCCTGCTTTGCTGCATGTGACTTTGGAAGCACTCCATCCCCTCAAAGAGGTAAAGTCCTTCCTCAGGAGCTAGGTCAGAAGGGAGGCCGTGGATAAACAGGGGTGTCAGGTTCCCATAGGCCTGGCCTTGGAATCCAAGGAACAATGGGCTCGCCCATTCTTGGAGCTTTGCCTGAGCTGGCTTCAGGGGTTACCCCAGGAACTATACAAAGCTGGTGGGTCCTAAATTAGAGCTCCTTTGGTAAAACCAGACAATGTTTGTGGTTGTAACTGCTGCCATTCCAGTTGTTAGAAATATTGTTAAAACTGCACAGTTTGCATCTCGTACCTGATAAGAAGAAACGAACCACTTTTTGCATCAGAATTGGCGCCCAACGTGGGGCACTTTTTGGACTACCCCGAAATCCAGTGACAAATCGCCTCCGGCACCACGGGGAGTGCGCACCAAGCCGACATTTTGGGCTCGCCCTGGGGTCTGAGACGTGAGTCAGGATATTCGGGAAGTTAAAGGCTCCCGTGCAAATTTTTAGTTTCTGGAGTTGCCAGACACACACTCCGGCATTCTGATCAAGATCTCTGGGGTATCTGAGTGAGTATACGAATTCCCTTGCCCAATTTGGTGTCTGGGTCCAAAAACAAAGGATGTGAATGATTGCTGAGAGACTTTTGGCTTGGCTCTCATTGTAAATCATCTGTTGTTAAGG
>NW_017728931.1:16335622-16348366 GCF_001723895.1 Crocodylus porosus | reverse complement strand
TGCAAGTCGCAGCAGTCCCCCTTAAAGCACAGACTGCAGCAAAAGTCATGGTCCTCAGAAAAATTCCTCGTAATTATCTTGATTTGCCTAAATGAAAGTGGGGAGCAGAAAGCATCTTGAGGGGGGATATTGTTAGAAATATTGTTAAAACTGCACAGTTTTGATCTCGTACCTGATAAGAAGAAACGAACCGCTTTTTGCATCACAGTAAAGAGATATTTTAACTCCTTTAGGTTATAATAGTAATCTCCAGAACAACACAAGTACTGTCTAAAGGCAAAGGTAAGCCTCATTCCCTGCAGCTTGATTAGCTGGTTCAGTCCAACCTAATGAACTAACTAGGACCAGCTGAGGCCTAGCCCTTCCTGCAATTGGTTCTGGGTCTGATTTTAAGAAACTCCTTCAGCAGTTGAACCATGCTGCAAAGCTTACTGGTCTCTAGTCCTTGAGCAACTCCTGTCCTGGTAATGTTTCTGACTTCTGCCCTGGCATCCCAGATTGTGTGTCCAAGTCCTCTGAATTTTGGTTTGAACTCAGCTTGCCCCTGCTTCTGGTTGGTCCCCTGGTCTGGTGTTTGGTTCTTGACCCTTGGCTTCTTATTTCCCCTCTCTTGGCTTGGAACATAGATCAGCCCTCGGTTGCTCCAATACATGGCTCATATCTGTAATCCCTGGTCCCACTCCTGGTTGTATCTACTAGGCTGGACTCCCTTGTGGACTGTGACTGGGACATGCCTGGACCCAGAGCAAAGGTTTTTCAGGTGCTGGCTGAAGGATGTGGTTCTATTAGCAAGAAAGCTGTCTGCTGGTGTCTGATTCCTCCTGTGGTCTGAGAAGTATAACTTTACAACGGTTGTCAGTGAAACATGCTGTATGAAAGTCTCTATCTCCTAACTAAAAGGAATCTAACAAAAACCTGAAACCTTGCCACTTTTATCATGTCCAGGGTTCTTATCTAGTTTGTCTGTTTTTAGAAGGCAATAGAGATTTTAACCACATTTTAAACTGGTTCCCTAAAAGTAGGAATCCTAAATCCATATTTAGGAGCTGTGAATGCTCTGCACCATTGCAAAATCAGACCTCTTTATTTGGGTGGCTAATGGTAATTAGTTTTAGAACAACTACATTTGAAAACTTTGGTCTCTGGTCAGAGGTATTTGAGATCAGTTTCACCCATCTTGGGCACCTATACACATGATGGACCTCTGCGCCAACACCTGCTAATTAGCACACATCAGAACAGACTTGATTAATTGAGTCTGCTGTGAGTCTGCTGGAGTGTGCTAAATAGCATGCTCTAGCAACCATACAGTTCACTCAATTCATGTAAGTTGTGGAGGGGTGCCTTGAGTCCAGTTTTATGTCCAAAATGGTTGAGAACTACTGGTCTAGGGACACAAGTGAGCCCTGAGGTTAAAGGGCTATGTCTTAACTGAAGGAAGAAATAGCATTTTCCCTTTGCAGCTGTTTACTTCTAACCCTTCCCCCCACCCCAATCCCCACACACACCACATGGAACGATTTGGCCTTGATCTTACAGTTCCCCTTACAGTACTTCAGAAGGCATTCACTCAGCATAGTAGATCAACACCACCAGATGTGTAACTGTTTAATATTGTGCCCTGGGCAGTACTGCATCCCATTCCCTTCCCTTCCCCTCCCCCCACAGCCCTGCACCTGTTAGCTACAAATAACCACCTCCAAGGATCCTTAAAATTCTGGTTTATTAGATGGAATGTGCAAAATTGATAGAGTCATAAATCAAACCTTCAAATTATGAGGGGTACTGTCTCTCAAATCCCCCCCCTCCTCCACCCACATGCAGATGCACACACACACATGTAGCAGCTGCAATAGAGCACCAGTGTCAGGTATACCTATCCTAAGCATTGGAGTCTGCCATTGATAGCTAGTTGAGGTTTCCTCCAAGCAGTGTTGTTTCCAGAAGGGAATCACTGGCTGGTCCTTCTGGCTGGGCAGGTAGGGTGCTGGTCAGGTCAAGACAGCACCACAGAGGGTCACTTTTCACTGCCTCTTATCTTCCTTTGGCAGACTTCCATGCTCCCCCCAGTTTTCAGATGTGCCCAATCCAGGGGTCCCTGACCCTCATGGGACATCCCCTGGGCGGCTGCCAGGGGACAGCTGTCAGCCCCCGGGGTCATGTCCTTTGGTACCTGCAATTCCGAGTGCCCATTGGTGATTTTGATTAATTTAGTTTTTTGGCATTGTCCGGGCTCTGAAAGCAGCAGATCAGGAGGTATTATGCCATGGTACATACAATAGATAGAATACCAAATACAATGAGGGGATCAATACAAATGCATAATACCATACTACATCTATACAAGCCCTTATCAAATGTGATTTTAGAAAGCATCCATTTTATAGAATACCTAAATAATTCCATATCCTTATTTTTATAATGAAAACAAAGAAGAGAAGGGAGGGAGGAAGAAAAGGCAGAAGAAAGAGAAATACCCCAAGGAGGAGCAGGCAGTGCAGGCAAGAAGCCTTTGCTATGTGGAGGGGGAACTTTATGGTATTGGGGCAGGTAAAAAGGGGACTTCTTGTTACACACCTTCTGGGCTCTGACTCTGGCAGTCTGGAGGGTGGAGAAGTGGTGGCAGGGGTGTGCAGTGGAGGAGCAACCAAAGGTTCACTGCAGTGGGGGTGGGGGAAGATGTCACCCTCTTCTTTGCCACTAATATGTATGTTAGACAGGCAAAACCCGCCACTGTTTTTGATAGCAAAGAAGAGGGTGTCCCCTCACTTATGCCTGCAGTGAACTTCTGGCCCTACTTCTACCACTACTGCTTTTCTGTCCTTCCCAATGCTGAAGCTGGAGCAGGGAAGGTGAAAGGTGTGGGGGGTGGGTAGAGACAGAGGAATGGGAGGGTGAGGCACCTCCCCAGCTTCATTTTGGCACCCTACCCACTTTGGCATGCAAAATGGCAGAGCAGCACAGAGGGCTGCTCCCGAGCCACTGGGAACTTGAGATGGGGGCAGCTTGCTCCAGAGCCACAGCAGTGCCACAATCTGTAGCCTGCATACTCAAGCCAAGGGTATGCAAGCAGTGCATCATGACTCTGCCCCAACTCCTTGCAGTGGAGAGCCAGAATCCACAACTGCAACCCTGTTTAGATGGGACGAGCTGTTACACCTCTGTACCAAACAATGAGGATTTCCTTTCCTCAATGTATGAGCCCTTTATTAGGTAAGGAAACTCCACAGACCATCAAGTTTAGTGTGGCAGTGCACCTGTGGGCACTTGCCACTTTAAGGGCCTGAGCAGGCTGTGACGCAGCCTGCAGGTGACTGCAGAACCAATCAGGCGGTCACACAACAGCCAGGAGGCCCCCTGATTGAAGTAGGGCTGCACAGCCTCAGCATAAGAGGCAGGACCTGAGGAGCAGAGCAAGTAGCTGCTGTAGGGATGCAGCCAAGGAACATCAGGAGGTTCAGGGCAATGGGGCTGGTGGGGGTTCCTAGAGACCCAGTGGGGTCCCAAGTCCCAGGGAGAAGGCTTTGGGCCTAGGGAAGAGTGAGGCCAGCTTTGTAAAAGGGGCTTAGAGTTGTGGGCCTACACAGAGGCTAGGCACCCCCCTGATTAGAACAGCAGAGGTGAGCCATGAGGCTCAGGTGAGCCCAGCTGAGTGAAGGGTGGCCTCATACAAGATCTCTGGGGCTCTAGGCAATCCTAGGAGAGCTGACGGATTTATGGTGGGACCCAGAGGGGACCCCTGTGGAGTAGAGAGGTCACCTGCTGCTAGACTGACTCTCTGAACCCTTGACTGGTCAATGCAAGAGGGCCAAAAGGCTGAAAGGCAGTTGAGCCCACCACAAGGGGTAGGCCAGGGCTATGGAGAGCTACTGGCACTCCAGCTGGCCTGCAGGTGGGGCCAGAGCCTAGATGATCCCAATGATCCTTTTTGGGGGGTGACGTCACAGCCAAAAGAGGGTAGGGGTCAGCCAACATGCAGGTTGCTATCAAGGAGGCTGAAGCTCAGCCTCCGGATGGGAGGCATCCTACAGGGGGTCTGAGTGAGTTGGGCCAGGGATTAAGGACATGTGATGTGGAGGAGGGTGTAATAGAGGGCTCAAGAATGAGCTGCCCAGATGGAGGAATATTAGGAAGCCGAGTGAGGGGAATAAGGACCAGGGCAGGTAGGCCTGCCATTGGTCCTGGGAAATGACCTAAAACTACACTCTACTGGGGAGAATGTTGTGGTGGGGCTGCTTGTGGCTGGGCAATCCTCAGGAAATGCCACACCAGTGCCTCCCTAGTGTATGGGGGCATGGATGGGGTGCTGGAAAGCTTCAGCCCCTTCTGCCTTGTAGGTGACCCTGTGGAGGGGAAAAGCTAAGGGAGAACACCCTAACAGAAATGCACCAGGCTTGGCCAACAACATAGAGGCCAGGAGGGCCTGAGGCCCAAGGCCTGAGAGTGAGGCTTGGGTGACAGTGCAGTGGCCAGAGAGGCCCAAGGCCTAAATGAGAGTGGGGCTTAGTGGGAGGTCCAAAGGTGAGTAAGGTCTAGGTATGTCAGCAGACGCCTGAAGCCTGAGTGGACCATAGGCCAAGAGTGAGGTCCAAGACACATTGACAGACACTTGAGGCCTAAGGGACATAAGGTCCCGTAGGCCCAGTGAGGGGGCAGAGTAGTTACCCCAGTGAAAAGCCCGAGTGTGATGGGCTGGAAGCCTAATGAGAGGCAAGGAGCCCAGCAGGCATGTGGGAGTTGAGGCCCCAGTGAGGGGGCATAGATTCATAGGTTCATAGAAGTAGGGTTGGAAGGGACCGTGTAGATCTTCAAGTCCGACCCGCCGCCTGGGCAGGAGAAAAACTGGACTCAAATGAGTCCAGCCAGGTAGGCATCAAGCCTCTTCTCAAAGATCCCCAGGGTAGGAGCCAGCACCTCTTCCCTTGGAAGCTGGTTCCAGCTCCTAGCCGCCCTAAGTGTGAAGTAGTTCTTGCAGATGTCTAATCTAAACCTACTCTCCAATAATTTGTGTTCATTATTCCTTGTCATGTCAGGGGGCGCTAGGGGAAACAGTGTCTCCCCCAAACCCTTCTGGTCCCCCCCTAGTGAGTTTATAGACAGTCACCAGGTCCCCTCTCAGCCTTCACTTGTGAAGGCTGAACAGGTTTAGGTCCCACAGTCTTTCATTGTAGGGTCTGCCCTGTTGTCCCCGGATCATGCGTGTGGCCCTCCTCTGGACCCTTTCAATATTGTCCACATCCCTCCTGAAATGGGGCGCACAGAACTGGACGCAGTACTCCAGCTGTGGTCTGACCAGCATCGCATAGAGGGGAGGATCACCTCCCTGGCTCTGCTTGAGATGCACCTGTGGATGCACGACAAGGTCCGGTTAGCCTTGCCAACTGTGACCTCGCATTGTCGGCCCAAGTTCATCTTGGAGTCAATAATGACTCCAAGATCCCTTTCTGCCTCCGTGCTCTCAAGAAGGGAGTTTCCCATTCTATAAGTGTGCTGCTGGTTTCTACTGCCCAAGTGCAGCACTCTGCACTTATCAGTATTGAAACACATCCTGTTTATGTTAGTCCACTCCTGTAACGTACCCAGATCTTGCTGCAATCTTTCCCTCCCTACTAGCATGAATTGAGGCCCCACTGAGGGGCATGTAACCAAGGTAAGTCTCTGGACACTTGAGGCCAAATTTGGAACAGAGGCTGAGTGCAGCCCAACACTGGGGCCGGAGGGAGTTGGAAGCCATGATGGATGTCATCTGCAAGGCATGGGACACAATAAAAGGGAGGATGGAGCCGTGTATTATGCCCTTGACGTCATTGCATTAAATGGGCAGCCTCCCAAAGGGTTGTCATTTTTCCGTCTGGTATTACTACATCAAGGCATGGCTGGCCAATCAGGGCAGACTGCCCAAGACTGATAGGCAGGCCAATACTGTGACCAGCCCCAGGATGGCCCCCTATCACATTTAGCATACAGGCGAAGTTTATTATCCTTTCAGAACTAAAACAAATATAAAGCAATACAGTTACCTTTTATTGCAATATGATCAGATTAATGTACATAATCACCATCCTAAGACATAACAAACATGACATCAGCAGTTGATAAGTTTGTGAGGTCTTGTCCAACGGCTCCCAACTCCTATGTTTAAGTTCTGCACAAGGTAGACTCTTGGTCCAAGAATCAGTGTTGAGGGTCTTCAGAGCAAGCTACCCATGAATCAATGCTGGCTTCCCAATTTTATACCCATTTTGTTTACGTAACTCCATTTCTCATCTTAACACACACATTTTTCTGTGGTTGTTTATTTATGTTACATACTTCTATAGCAACATTATATCTTACTTGACAGCTATTTCTCATATGGTTTGCCTTACCTTATCTGCCTAAGACTCTGTTGTTGCTTTTCTGTTCTTAACCAATTTCTTAGTATTCTTAATTTATCCTGACTTAGCAAAAACTGCAGTTCACATACACAACTCCCATTGCTGGATGAGAGTCTAGCTACTTATAGCAAGAGGACTTTATTTTAGGCTAGCAAAGTGAGAGGGGAGGAGGAAGAAGAAAACGTCAGCATTGCTTCAAAGCCTGTATCATAGGGGCATGAAAAACTCCTGACAAAGGGTTGATTGTTCTTTCTGTCTCCTCGATACCCAATCTGGTCATTAAAGGATATGTGATTAGCCTAAATCCCTTTTAAAATTATTCTTTAACTACAAAGGCCAGTCAGAAAGGTCTAGGAGAGATCTCCAGAGGTCCACGCCAAGATCCTAAAGAAACTAAAGCATCACATGCAAAGAGCCCAAGGCAGGCAGGTCTGAGCTTTTGCTTCTGCATGAGAATGCTTTCCCACTGACCAGCTAGCATGCAATAGAGGCTTATCTCTGTGTATTGGAAGAACTGTTGCCCCACACTCTCTACAGCCTGGAGAATGAAGGGTAGACTGTGAGGGTGATGGTGTTGAGATGACAGCAAAAAGTGATGGAGGCTGTGCAACAGTTGCTGCACAACAAGTATAAGAACTTTTACAATGTCAGGATGCATGCTCTTGTTCACTGGTGGAAAAAGGCCATTGATAGAGAAGGAGACAGTTGAAAAAAAAATCTGTCTCTTCAGTGATAATGAACACATTTTCTGTGCTGATATAATATTTTTTCCATAATATTTGGCTGAGAAAAAAAATAGGAGATGCTATTTCTGACTGAGCCTTGTAGAAAATTCTTGGATGCAAATGTAGCTACATAATTGGTGGAATCCAAGGGAATGAGAGCACGGCTTGATGCATAGATCAAAGCAGAAGGATTCTAGAGCATGAGAGAGAGCTACATGCTTCATACTCAAGATCAATGGTTCACCTGAGCCTAGCAGTCCATTGGGCTAACATCGTCATGGCATACCAGTCTCTGTAACTAAAGGTATGTGAGGAAGAAGTGATGCAGCCAGCATCTTTGGTTCCCAGCCTAATTTGGCTCTCCAGGTATAGCTGGAGTTTTCTTCAGCATTATTTCAGAATGAGACATCAACTCCTGTCTCTGGAGCTGTCATGAAACATCTTAACTGTTGTGACACTGCAACCTGACAAGCTGTATATTACAAAAGGGAGAAAGCAATACCTTTACCTTTAAAGTTTTATACGTCAGTGCTTGGGGTTCTTACATAACCCTTTTCCATAAACAAGTCCTATGACTAAAATACAGTCTGTGATCACCATTGCTTTTGTTAGGGGGTGAAGATGAAGAATGGTTGCAACTTCTAGGGACACCTCCACTGCTGCAGTTTTGCTGGTGAGACACTAGAAATCAGCTAGTCTTTAGTCACTGTCAGTCCCAACTGACACTGGAGATATGACAGGCTACACACAAATCCCAAGCTTTCCACAAAATGTACATATTTATACATATAACCATTCCACTGCTAGTGAATGCATGGATGCACACAGTCAGCCTTCCTCTTGTCTATGAGTATATTACCATTCCAATCCACCTTCCATATTCTTTGACTATCTGTCTGACTTTCAAATCATTCAGGAAGCTGCACCTCGATTGAGAACCACTTGACACTTTGGCATCTCCAGGTCCTTCCAGGATATTTACTATATCTTTTGTTGCGTTCCTGGGATGAGTCTGGTTATCAAACAATCTTGAGACAACCAATGTATATCACTAATTCTTATAAGCAACATCTCCCATTGCTCTGACTCTGAGCATGTGTGATGATATGGGGGGGTATATATTTTTCATATATATTTATGTACAGACTCTGTTTGATACTAAGAATGCTGTGTGTGTAAAACTACAGACATCAATTTGAAATTTGCCTTCTTGCCTGTTGAGACAGACCACAAGTGGTAACAAGATAAATTCATATGTTTGGCAGAGGGCAAACAAAAGTGTGATTATCTCTTCAAATGGAGCACCTTTCAAGGAAGGGATATTTATGTACAGAGCAAGTCAGTTTTTCAAATTTGATATCCAGAGGGAGGTACATAAGCAATGGCTGGAGGTTGCAAAAGTGAGGTTGTTGATTGTTGTAAGAGAAGGGGTCTGTCACTAGCCATTTTTAAGAGAGAACCTGGAAGGAAATTGCAGAGGGAAAGACGCTTGTGTGTGTGCAAGCACTCTCGCTTTCACCCTTTCCCCTTCTCCCTCTCTGTCTCTCTCTCTCTCTCCTCCACATTTAGGAGGGCAATGTATAGATAGGCTGCTAGTAAGGGCTGGGGAGGAGCTGGTGGTTGTAGTCCATCTGGGTACCAACTATACGGGTAAGGGTAGCAGAGAGGTCCTGGAAACTAAATTTAGGCTGCTAGGTAGGAGGTTGAAGTCCCAGTCCTCTGTGGTAGCATTCTCTGAAAAGCATCCTGTGCCATGCCCAGGGCCAGGTAGAGTAGACAAGCAGAGCTCCAGAGTCTCAATATGTGGCTGAGATGATGGTGTAGGGAGGAAAAGTTTAAGTTTATTAAGAACTGGAGGACCTTCTGGAATGGGGAACCTGTGCAGGAACAATGGTCTGCACCTGAGCCAAAATGGTACCAAACTGCTGGCATGTAACATTAAAAAGGTGGTAGAGCTTTTAAACTAAAAATGGGATGGAAAGCTGGCAGGTGCAGAATAGCACGTAGTTCTGTTTGACATACCCTATAGAAGTGAAACCATAAAAAAATGGAGATAAGAAACAAGGCAAGCATAAGCAAATACCTTCACTGATTAAAAGGCCACACAAGTAGCCAACCAGGCAACAATACAGAGTATGCATGTCAAAGGTGGGAGAACTCAAATGTTAGCCGTAAAGAATTATATTGACGTAATAGGTGTCTCAGAAACATGGTGGAATGAGGAAAATCAATGGGATGCTGTACTACCAGGTTACAAATTATACAGGAACGTTAAAGTATGTCGTACTGGTGGGGGAGTGCCCCTTCACATCAAGGACTCTATTAAGTCAAATAAGGTAAATTTTTCAACCTATAGGATAGGTACTATAAAATCTCTGTAGATAGAAATTCCGGGTTTCAATAGAAAGAAAGTACTTCTGGGCATATACTATCGACCCTCCAGACAAGGATGGCAGCAGTGAGCTAGAAATGCTAAGGGAGATGAGAGTGGCTGCAACAACAGAAAACACAGTAATAATGGGTGGCTTCAATTATCCATAACTAGATTGGATCATCTAACATCAGACCAAATTTCTTTGTTATAAACATTTGCTTTCTGGAGCAGTTGGTCCTAGAATCTATAAGAGGAAAGACCCTTTTTGACATAGTCCTAAGTAGTACACAGGATTTGGTGCAAAGGGTAATGGTTACCACTCTGCAATAGCGACCATAGTGTAATTGGGTTTGACATCCATATAGGAGGGGAAACAAGAAGAAAATCTACCACAGCCATCTTTAACTTTAAAAAGGGAGATTACACCAAAATTAAGAAGCTAGTTAGATGGAGTTAAAAGGGGCCCTGTAGCAGGGCACTGGGGTGCCTGCTACTGGTGTTGATAATAGGGCTTAGCTGTCAGTCATCAGGGCAGCACAGCCGGCAGTTGCCGAGGCAATAGATTGGGTCAGCTGACCATCAGGGGGCGGGGCCTGGCCCATATAAACAGAAGAGGCTGAGGCCAAAGTTAGTTCCCTTCTGGCAGCCTAAGAAGCAGCAGCTCTGCTGCAGGGCAGGGCAGGGCAGGGCAGGGCAGGGCAGGGCAGTTACCATTTAGCAGCCTGAGGAACAAGAGCTTTTCTGCTGAGCCAGCCCAAGTAGAACAGCCAAACCATCTGCCTGAGGATGCGAGTAGAGAGAGCCCCGGGCAAGGAGGTATTGCAAGAGGACCAGGGTGGCGCCGGATTTATGGTATAGCCACAAGGCTCATTCTGGGGTTACAGCCGGGTGGCTTAGAGTTGCGTTAGAGCCAGGAGTTGTGGTGGTGTTATAACGGGTTGGCTTATGGTTTATGTTTGTGTTACACCGGAGGACTGGGTGAGGCTATAAGGGGACGGAGGAGGCCTCATTAGGAGCTCCCCAGTAGAGTGGGGGTGCTCCCAGCGCGGTAGAGAGCACTGTGTTTTGGGGTGGCCCAACCCCAGCCCAGTGGGGGGCGATTATTGGGACAGGCTCAGGGGAGATCCCCAATAGCGTGGGGTTTTCCTGGGTGCCCGGAGAGGGCACAGCATTTGGGTACCAGAGTAAAGGCATGGCAGTTGGCGCCGGGGGCGCTGCATTTGGGGTGTAGTGACCCCAGCCCCGTGTGGGGCGGTATTTAGCCCAGGGCGAGCGAGCGCGGGAAGCGTGAGACATAGGCCCCAGAGCAGGCGAGCAAGTGCGGGAAGTGCCAGAGAGGGGCGTGGGCCAGCGTAAAAGCCCGAAGTCGGGCAGAGCGCGCGGTTGGAGGCCTGAGGCAGGGCGAGTGCGCGATTAAGCCTGAAGAAGGGCGATTAGACGAGTAGAAGCCTGAAGTAGGGCAGAGCGTGTGGTTGGGGGCCCGAGGCAGGGCGAGTGTGCAACTAAGCCTGAAGTAGGGCGATCATACGAATAGGAGCCCAGAGAGGGCAGGGCACGCAGGACAGAGCCCGGAGAGGGCGCATACATATTAGGGAGCTGGGAGAGGGCCTTCATCGAAGACGTCCCTGTGAAGGGGTGCGTACATAGAACGCACATAGAGACATAAGAATGTCCGGTACACCTGCGAGGCTTGGGGCGTGCTAAAGGGGAGGTCGGAGGCACGTGTAGCCCATAAGGCTGGGGTGCACCAGATCACTGCACAGAGTAGGGCCAGTACGAGAGCACCGTGTCCAAGGGGACAGAAGGCAGCCTTCCGTATAAAACTGTATATAAAACCAAGACGTGGCGGGCGAGAAGGAGGGTGCGTTTGAGACCCAACTTGGCACGGTAGGGGCGCCAGGGGAGATCACGGCCGCTCCTGCGCCCCGCCCCGTGACAGGCCCCTAAGGAGGTGAAGAATGCAGGCAGTCCTCGGACATACAACTCAATTGGTTCCCGAAAACTACGACTTAAGTCGAAACATCATAACTCAAAACCAATTTTCCCACAGGAAACAATGTTATAAATACGGGCTTGCTTCATGAACCAAGGCCCAATACCCTATTTTCACAAAAAATAACCCAGAATTTTGTACTTAATTCATTATAGACAAGTAACATAGCTACATTAATTTTTTATATTGTAAATAGAAATCATATAGATTTGGAAGGACTTATTTGGGGTGACTTTGCTGGACTCTTTGAAGGGCTCTTGGTTGGATTTTCTGAAGGGTTCTTGGCTGGAGTCTTTTCAGTAGTCTTGGCTGCAAGATTTTCCTAGAGTCTTGTCTGCTTTTTAAAGAAAGCATCCAAGGAAGTTTGGACAGGCGTTCTCCAGGGAGATGGGTGATGCAGCGAGCTTGTTCACTGGCATGATGTGGCATCGTATCAAGCATTGTGAAGTTGAAACTGATGTCAGAAAGTTGAAACAGGGTGTCAATTTATAAACCTTGTAAGTGCAAAACATTGGAACTCAAAACATAGTAAGTCAAGGACTGCCTGTATACAAACAGCATGGGAACTGCTTAAGAACACCATGTTGGAGGAACAGATCAAATGTATACTTCAAATAAAAACAATAGAAAGCAGACCTAAAGAAAGTCAGCATGGTTTAATGGTAGGGTTGCTAACACAATAAATAAGAAAAAGCCTTTCTTTCAAAAAGTGAAAGTCTAGTCCCAATGAGGAAAGTAAAAAGCATAAACTCTGACAAATCAAATGTAGAACTGTAATAAGACAAGCTAAGAAAGAATGAGGAGAAACTTGCTAGAGACACAGAAGATAACAACAAAAACTGAAGACCTGCCAGGGAATCTGTAGGGCCTTTGGATGATCAGGGTGCAAAAGGAGCACTAAAGCATGACAGCCATTGCCGAGAAACCAAATGCATTCTTTGCATCTGTCTTCACTGTGGAAAACATTAGGTAAATTCTCTCACCATATCCACTCCTCTTTAGGGACAAGTCAATGGAGCTGACCCAAAGTGAGGTTTCAATAGATGAGGTTGTAGAGAAAATTGAGTAACTAAACAGCAGCAAATCACCAGGACTTGATGGCATTCTCCCCAGGATCCTGAAGGAGCTCAGATCAGAATTTGCCAAACTCCTAACTGCAATATGCAATCTATCACTAAAAACAACCTTTCATAGATTTCATAGATTTCATAGACATTAGGGCTGGAAGGGACCTCGGGAGATCATCGAGTCCAGCCCCCTGCCCAAAGGGCAGGA
>NW_017728931.1:16317280-16334857 GCF_001723895.1 Crocodylus porosus | reverse complement strand
CCACAACTGGCCAGTTTGGCCAAGAGGTGATCGTGGGATACCAGATCAAAGGCTTTTTTGAAGTCAAGATATATGACATCAATCTCTAGAAGGGACACAAGGAACTACAGGGTAGTAAGCCTAACCCTGTTCCTGAAAACCTGGTAGACACAATAAAAACAGTAATAAAAATGGCTTGTGCAGCACATGAATGAACATGACTTGCTAGAGAGGAATCAACATGGCTTTGTCAAAGGGAAATCATGTCTCACCCACCTATCAGAGTTCTTGAAAGTGTCAATAAACAGGTGGATCAGGGCAATCCCTCCTGGCTTAATAGGGACATTGCAGTCCTCTTAAAAAAGAAAAAAGAGGTCTACACACAGTGGAAGCTAGGGATGGTCCTCAAGAAGGACTATACAATAGTGGTCAGTACTTGTAGGGAAATGATCAGGAAAGCCAAGGCAGTGACTGAATTTAGGTTAGCCACGGGAATCAAGGACAATAAGAAGTCCTTCTTTAGGTATGCAGGTAGTAGAAGGAAAACAAATGGAAGTGTGGGGCCCCTGCTTTACACCTCGGGACAGCTGGTAACCAACATTCAGGAAAAAACTGAACTCTTGAATGCCTGCTTTGCTTCGGTATTTCACCAGACCAAGGGGAAAGACAAGCGAGATAAGGCTCATAAGGGGCATGCTGGGAATAGCAGCCTCCCCACTGTGGGTGCTGAGTCAGTGCAAAACCAGCCAGAAAAGCTAGATATTTTTATAAGTCAGCAGGAACATATGGACTCCATCTGAGAATGCTGAAGGTGCTGGTTGAGGTCATCGCAGGATCCCTGGCAAAGCTCTTTCAGAATTCCTGGCACACAGGGGACATCCCTGAGCATTGGAGGAGGGCCAACATTGTGCCCATCTTCAAGAAGGGGAAGAGGGAGGACCTGGGCAACTATAGACCAATCAGCCTAACTTCTATCCCACGGAATATCCTGGAAAAGCTCATTAAAGAATCTATGTGCATGGCTTTGTCACAGGTAGGTCTTGTCTTACCAATCTCATCTCCTTCTACAACCAGGTCTCTCACCTCCTGGACATGGGAGACAAGGTAGATGTTATATACCTAGACTTCCAAAAGGCTTTTGACCTAGTGTCCCACTATATCCTTGTGGGAAAACTGGAAGCTTGTGGGCTCAGCTGTTCAACAGTTCAGTGGGTGGGAAACTGGCTTCATGGTAGAACCCAGACAGTTCTTATGTGTCGTCCTGGTGTGAAATGGCCAGTGGTGTCCCTCAGGGGTCCATGATTTGGATGGGGGAGTGAAAAGCTCGCTGGCCAAGTTTACGGATGACACCAAGTTATGGGGCAGTGTGGCCATACCAGAAGATAAGTCGCAAATACAGGCAGAGCTGGACAGGCTCAAGAGTTGGGCAGACTGGAACCAAATGAAATTTAACACTACCAAATGTAAGGTGCTCTATCTGGGGGCAAACAACCCTCAACATACATACAGGCTTGGTGGTGACAGCTTGACTTGCATTATGGCCAAAAGGGACCTAGGGGTAATGATTGATCATTGCATGAATATGAGCTGTCAGTGCGAGGCGGTGTTCAGCAGGGCAAATAACATGCTGGCATGCATCAATCGATGCATCTAATGTAAAACTAAGGAAGTGATACTCCTGCTGTACTCAGCACTGGTGAAACCCCAGTTGGAGTACTGTGTCCAGTTCTAGGCAACGCACTTCAATAAGAACATGGAAAAACTCGAGACAGTCCAGAAAAGAGCCACCCATATGATCAGGGACTTGCAAGGCAAGCCATACGAGGAAAGGCCTAAACAGAAGAAGGTTGAGAGGGGATTTGATAGAGGATTACTGCTATATCAGAGGAGTGCATCAGGAGCTCGGTGAGCGACTGTTCTCTAGGGCACCCCTGGGGAAGACCAAGACCAGTGGATACAAACTCCTGGAAGGCTGCTTCAGGGTCAATACCAGGAAAAGCTCCTTCACAGTCAGGGTGTCCAGACTGTGGAATAAACTCCTTCCAGAGGTGGTGCAGTCACCTACCCTGGAGGTTTTCAAGAGGAGACTAGACAGTCACCTCACTGGACCCAGTTGTCTTTCTGCTTAGAGCAGGGGGACTGGACCTGATGATCTGCAAAGTGCCTTCCAGCCCCTAACAATCTATGAATGTATAAAATTCAGTGTAGATCAGTGTAAAGAGATGCATATGGGCAAAATAGCCCAAACTGTACCTATACTATAATGGGCTCTACATTAGCTGTTACCACACAAGAAAGAGAGCTGGGAATCATTGTGGACAGTTCTCTAAAAACATCAACTTTTGGATGGTGCTTGATAGCCATCAAAAAAGCAAACAAAATGTTAAAGAGTATTAGGAAGAGAATTGTAAACAACTGAAAGTAACATTATACCCTTTTATAGAGCCATGGTGCATCCATACCTTGAATACTGTGCCCAGCTCTGTTTCCCACGCCTCAAAACGGACATAGAAGTACTAGAGAAGATACAGAGATGGACAACAAAGCTGATTACTGGTATGGAGGGACTTTCATATGAGAGAGATTAAAGAGACTAAATCTATTCAGTTTAGAAAAGAGACACTTGAAAGGGAACATGATAAGGGTTTACAAAGTACTAAATGGTGGAGAGAAAGTAAATAGAGATTTTATTATTTACTCTCACAAGACAAGAACTTGGGGTCACAAAATGAAACTAGTAGGTAGTAACTTTAAAACTAAGAAATGGAAGTTCTTTTAAACACAGTGTGTAATTAAAGTGTGGAATTCACTCCAACCAGATGTTGTGGAAACTGAGTTTAGCCAGATGCAAAAAGGGATTGGACAAATTCTTGGATGAAAGGAGCATCAGTAGTTATTGAGCACAGGAGGTAGGGATACAGCCTCTCAATAGCACTTCCTAGACCTGAAATGCTGGAGGCTGCAAGTAAGAGAGGAACAGTGGAAAAAAACCCTCAGCATACCCACTTCTCCCTCTCTTTCAACATCCACTCTCTGACATTGTGTGACACAGGTTATTGGGTAAGACGGATCTATGGTCTGACCCAGTAAATGGCAATCCTTTTGTTCTTATGCACGTTGCTTTCCCTCATAAGACTCCTAGCAATTATAAAGCCATCATTCTGAAGCAGCAATTCATAAACTGTAGAGCGGTGCTTCTCAACATTTTTAGACTTGATGCACCCCTCTGAAAATGCTGTTCTTAGTTTTCACTCCTGTATTGGACCACAGAAAGATAACAGAGTAATTCTTCTGTTGTGAAGAACTCAGAAAGACCACAGCAGGTCAGAAATGTTTTTAAACCTATGGATTTGCATTTGAAATCTCCAGGTTCATCTTGTGAATCGTTTTGGTAGCACCTAAGAGTGCTAACAGTGCATGGCACTCTCTGGCACACCTGACAGGGTCTCAAGGCACCCCAGGTGCCATGGCACTCTGGCTGAGAATCACAGCTGTAGATAGCTTGCTGGTGCTGTGCAAGACTGATTGGTCCCATGGTGCTGCTGATTTTCCATTACAGAGGTTATATCACAATTAGAAGAGCAATACTCTGCCCCCACACAAAAGGTGACTCTTCGTTTTGTCATCTGTGGCACTTTATAAAAAAAAAATGTTAAAGTTAGGACTTCTTTCCCCTGAATGCATCAGGTGTATCTCTTAATAGGAGATATCAATCTAAGCATCTTGTAGATTTTGACATCCAATACAACCGCTTTTGCCTTATCAGTCATGTACTGTTGTGCTCTCTTAGTACATGTGAGCCACTAATCAAACCTAGCAAATAAGTCTCTTTTTCCCCAAACGGCTGTTTCTAGTCCTCACCCACCCTTCAAATTAATTTACTCAGATACAGTGGCTGAAGCCTCCAGCTTTGTCTGTACTTCACTGCATTAGGATCCCAGCTTTGTTACCAGTTTTCTTCTTCAGACAAGATGCATAGAAACGCTATATGCCCAGGCCTGTTTTAAACAACCATGGTTACTAACCATATATAAGTATTCATAGCCTAAGTGCATGCTGCTGCTCTGGCTGACTACTAGCATTGCACTGAAGATACCACTGGAAGGTTCTGGGCTGGTCAGTACTACAGAGGTACTGCTATTATAGATGTCCCAAGAGCACTCCAAAGTGAAGACAGCTTTTATCCGCAGAAGCTCTTCTGCCAGTGCAGTCAAACAATATCTGAATACCACAAGCATTACTAGTTCCAAGAAGCAAAGGATTTTTGTGGGTGATATATCTTTTTATTGGACCAACTGCATGGTTGGGATAGACTTAGGCAAGCTTTTGAAGCATTCCTCATCAGGTGATCTTATTCCTTACTACTTTCATAATTCCTGGATCATCATGGCTAAAACATCATTCCAACACTACCTACCTCCAAGGTGGCATTAGTTATATCTACATGAGGGAGGAGGTTTGCTGCTACAGTTAATAGGAATAGGTTCTTAACACCTCCTTCCAAAAAATGACTTCTAGCCATGCTGTATGTCAGCAGCACATTGTGCTGTAGACCCAGCTTTGGGTGATTTGCTGCTTTACTCTTGAACTCCTATTCATTGCAGAGGCAGAGAGAGGAGAGGTAGGGCAAGGAAGACAAAGTCCACCCCATGGAAGATGTCAAACTTCCATTGCTTTCAGTCCCTACCAGTGCTGTATTGCCCTAACTTTCACAAAGTCTTTCTATGACTTGCCTTTTCATAGGCTTTTTACAGCTCCTCTCTTGGTTTCCTGATACTCTAACTCTCTTGACAGGGGCTCTTCCACATCTACCCCAGACCACATGGTACTGTGATGTGCTCTCTGCTTCTCAGACTCAGAAGGACAATCTGCTCTATAACAGTCTAACAGTTGCATCTCAATTCCCTCTTGGTCATGTGATGAAGGACAACAAATCCTCTCCAGGGGACTGCATTTTGTAGAATTCCATTGGGTGACAAGGGCCATGCCACAGTCTATTGCAACATGCTATTAAAGCACATGGTATGCCCTGCCACAGTTACTGACCAAACATCTCTGCATTAGCAGCCCTTATCAACTTTTCTAAATACTGACCAGCTGTTGATGTATGCTCGCAGTAGACAGGAGTTAAAAGTACAATGAAACATGCTTAGCCCCTATGGCAAGAAGCACCTTAATATCTCTTCAACTGTCCTCCCTTGCTGAAAGATAGTGGGATACTGAAACCTTTTTTGACCTAGAAGGAACAGTACCATGATTTGGGGCCTGAGAAAAATACTAACAATAGTGAAAGAGACAAGAATTTGAAAGAAAATAGAAACGGAAACTACTCCCAATGCATAAAATGTGTACATAATGTCATTGCTTATGGACAAGGTTCTAATAAGTGATGGGAGCTGACTTGGGTGGGGGGGAATGCAGAAATGACAACAGAGAATAGAATTATTCTCATTGTAAAATTCACCAACTCTGCTTACATTGCAACTAAGGTTAGGATCCAGCCTTTTGTAAGCACATAGTGAGGGACAGTCTCTGCCCCAAGCAGCTTACAGCTCTAGTCTGTACTTGTAGGTGGTGAAGGGGAGTTCATGGTTGAAGTTGTATCATGTACTGTAATGCCTAAGGACTTGTATAAAAAAGGAGGCTTGTATGAGTATGCCAGAAGCCTAAGGCTAGTTTAAGTAGATGACGGGCCAGTGACCAAAGGGTTATTACTCAAGAATATAAATAAATCTCCCTAGAATAGTGCCATGGGGAAGGTGTAGAGAATTTCTGAACCAAGTTGGTGATCATTTATTAATCCATAAAGCATCAACCTGTCTCTCGTACTCCAGGTCTCTCTAACCAGTCAATGGATTATATGAATGCTGGTTCTGGCTCTGTTCAGCCTCTCTGTGCTTTCTTTAATAAAGGTGTGCAGTTTCACTTGGGTGCCTCAGAGAGCTCCATCCATTAACAATCTTTGTAGAATTCAATCTGGAGAATAAACGTTGCTAGATCACTGCATGCAAAATTTGAGTCAAACAAATGGTATAGAAGTGTTAATTATAGATTATTTTACAACAGTGGTGCTCAACCTTTTTCCCCAGCAGGCTGGATAGGCAGTGCCCAATCTGTCCATGAGCCAGATCTGTCTGGTAGTCCCACTCTGGTGCCTGCAGCAGGCATGGCAGGCACCATCCAACCATGTGGCAGGGGGCAGACCAACTCCAACCGCAGCTCCACAGGGGACAAACTTGACTTGGCCCCACAGGGAGGGGAGGAGGAACAGGGTGTGGCCGGGTCCTGGTCCAGAAATGGGAAGGAGGGGTCAAGGCCTGACTCCAGCTGGCCATGCAGGGTTTGGACACTGGGGATTTGATGGGTGAGAGGGGGGCCGTATTAAGGCCACCAGTCTTCCACCACCAAATTTCTGGACCTGTGGTGGGAGACTGCAGGCCAAATATGATGGCTCTGTGGGCCACATTTGGCTTGCAGGCCAAAGGTTGAGCACCTCTGTTCTACACAGTCTAAACTGGAAAAGATAGACAAACAGAAAGAGAATGATAACTTAACAGAAACATGGAAAACAGTGGCTTACTTTAGATAGAAGCCAGGAATACTAAATAATAGGCCATATCACCTCTCCATCTTAAAAAGCATGGTCACTTAACCCACGAGAACTCTAACAGGACCAGAGAGTGGCTGGTTATCTGTAGTATGGACCTGAAATAGAAGCAAATAACCACAAAAAGAGAAAGGCAAAACAATTACAACTATTGGAAATCTAAAACACTATCCAATATTTTGATGGTGATCCATCCAATGAAATTGAATGTCAGAGGTGCACTGCTTCTTGGTCAGGCCTCTGCTTTAGGAATGAATCTATTTAATTTATGACCACTAGATGGAAGCAAAAGGCTTTCCATTGCCTCTTAAGTCTGCAGTGGAAAAAAATACTGATTACAAGTATAATGTTGCCTTTAGCAGATTCACGCAATGTCTGCTCTCAGTACAGAGTAGTAGTATGGCCTGCACAAAGCACAGGATAACTAAAAAATGTGTGTTAATCAGCCAGTCTTCTATGCAGGCTATATATACTTGGGGATCTTCTAATGGATTATGGGCCAAAGAGGTTAAGGATATCCTGTAGTCCAATATTATTGGAGTCAGATGACCAGCTATTGGGTATTTATAAATCATGGGTATGTGAAAACTATAGAAAGTATCACATCTAAAGAAAAGACCTGGGGACATATTCTGCCTCAGATTCACTGTATGACCTGGTCCAGGCCACTTAACCTCTCCATACTTCCACTTCCCCATTAGCAAAATGAGTCTTAGCAGCACCTCTGTCAAAGGGGTACAACTATTACCCCTTTAAGCCCCAACTATTAAAATGCTGCTAAAATGATTTGATGAGCCACATACTCCACTGGAGGATACATATATAATGTTGTACCAAGCAATCGCCTGGAAATTCTGACTGTTGCTCTGCTTCACTTCCTGACCTCGCAGAACTTAATGGGAGCTGAAGTGGCAGCATTCAGACCTTTGGCCTCCAGAAGCACACCTAGCAGCACAGAATTTCCATTAACTCTGCAGCCCCAATACATTTGAATTATTATCAACTGATTATTTCTATGGCAGCAGAAACTGGAGGGCCCAATCAGGATCAGGGCTCCATTGTGTTTGTAAGAGACCATTTCTCCCTCAAATTGCTTACATTCTTCATAGGAGAAACCATATAATATAGGGGTACAGCCTAGGAGTGCCCTGCTGTTATTACACAATCAAGCCTTCACTGTACACATGGGGAACTGAGACAACAGAGGAACAGATCTTTTGATAGCATATATTATTGTGGCTCTACTAATGTCACTGAAGGTATAATAATTTCTATCTGCTGATGACCTGTCCAGCATTGAGATGGGTCTAGATTCACAGCAGGACTTAGCTGTGACACTGAGCATTGTTGTGCCTAAATTGTAGGAGCCTGATGTTGGGAGCAGAATTCACAACCATGAGTTAGGTGTGCAAGTTCCTTATACAGTAAATGGGGAGAATCAGGGATAGAAATAGGATTCACAATGCTCAGTGTACTGATCTGGAAAACACATTTAAGATAATCTAGCGATTACAACCTGCAGGATGGATCTGGCCTGTGGAGCCATGTAGTGTTGCCTGAAAGGCTTGTAGAAGGGCTGGGAATTTGGGCCTGCTGCCAAAGTCTCCCCAGGTGATACCAGTGGCAGGGGCAAGTAATTGCTATGTTAACCCTGCAGCCACCACTCACCTCACTTGTCACTGCTGCCATATCCATTTCCATTCCACAAGGAGCCCCACTGTCTGGATTTATCCCAGGGGATGGGATGGGTTTGATAGCCCTGAGCTAATCTTTGGAAACATCACGAAGAGTGGTATGCCTGAATCCTACCTCTCTCTTGGATATAGATACCTGGTTTCCAAGCTCTGAATTAGGCACCAAAAAGAGACACAGATTCACAGCTAGGAGCATCTTCATGGCCTTAGCAAGCGAGGTGTCTTTGAATATGGATAAATGACTCACTTCTGTTGCAGTGCAGATTGGAGAGTGATTGGTTATTCCTTGCTTCTGGGCTTTGCTGATTGCCACATGGGGCTAGGAAGGATTTTTTTTCCCCTCTCGTTATTAGAAGGTGTTAAGATTTGTTTATTTTTCCCCCTCCCTTCCTCAGAAGCATTGAATGTTGGCTGCAGCAAAGGTTGTGGAGTTTGACTGGGACTTGATATTCCTACCGGGACTTAAAAATCCCAGTCTCTAGCTAGAGGGTCTTGCTCCTCTGCTCAGGGTCAGACCAATCACTACATTTGAGATCAGGAAGGAATTTTAGGAATTCCTGAAGTTACGCTGGCCTAGACTGAGTTTTTTGCTTGTTTCCCCCCCTGCCCACACTTCTCTGTAGTGGGGGGCATGATGCTACTTCTTAGCTGTCTTGAGCATATTGTAACAAATATGCCTATCCTTGCAATGGCAGAACACTGATATTGCCCTCATCCTTGGGTATCGTACTGGTATCTGTGAAAGAGAGTTGTTTGTTAAGGCTTTAAAAATAGGTTAGAAAAACACTTGTTTAGAATGGTTTAATTGGGGATGATCCTGCCTTGAGCAAGGAGCTGAACTAGATGACTCCCTAAAGTCCCTTCTAGCCCTACTTTTATGTGATTCTACAACATGGCTGTTAGGGCTGTGTGAAATTTTGCCAGCTGTTTTATTTCGACACTGTTTGGACCAATTTCAAGGTCGAAACATTAAAATGGGAACAAAACAAAGGCTGTTGAAATAGCCATGAAACAAATGAGGTTGGTTGAAATGTTTCAAAAGTCAAAATTTTTGACCATAGGCTGGGGATGGGAAGTCAGTCCAGCTCGGCTGACTTCCCATCCCAATGCAAGATCTGGTAGGGGGTGGCGAGGCAGTCCAGGGGGCTGCTTGCAAGTCTCCTGTGCTAGATCACACTGGGGATGGGAAAGCAGCCCAGATGGGGACCAGGTAGCAGTGGGATTCTCATAAAATTGTGTTTCTAGCATGGGGGGGCTGGGTAGCAGCAACAGCTGGGCTGCCTCTCACCCCTGGCCCAATCTAGTGTGGGGGACTGGGTAGCAAACAAGCTGAGCTGCCTCACCACCCCCCGCATGATCTAGCATGGGGAATGGGGAAACAGGCTAGCTGGGCTGCCTCCCACCCCCAGCATGATCTAGCGGGAATGGAGAAGCAGCTGAGCTGGGCTGCCTGCCACCCCTGGCGCGATCTAGTGCTGGGGATAGGAAGTCAGCCCAACTGGGCTGACTTCCCATCCCCAGCGAAACATTGAAACAGTGTTGAAACAGCCTTTCTGTTTCGACTGAACGGAACGAAACAGCTGTTTCGACTCAAAATGAAATTCAATATGAAACACTTTTCCATCGAACCGTCGAAACAGAATGGTGCTGTTTCTCACAGGCCTAGTGGCTACTACCATGTGCCTTCTAGGCAATGGCTTGATTAAGTTTGCAGTCTGCAGACTTTATTCAACAGCTCATTAGTGAAAATTGCATATGCAGCCCCTAAGGCAGGGATCAGAATTCAGAACCCGCTTGTCCCATGTGAGTACCTTTATCACTGGCTAGAGTCATGCTCCCTCGTCCTTACATAGTCTCTCTCTCGAGCCCAGGAAATCTTATGCTCTTTTCTACACAGAGGTCATCTTCAATAGGAAGGACAAAGGGTGAGAGCACCTTGCCCCCAGACCTCTCCTAGGAGGTAAGGTGTGTAAGTTTGAACCCCTTCTGGCTGGAAGAAAGCACTGAACTATATCACACCCTTCATGTACTCTTTCTGGAAAAATGCTCAAACAAGTAGGTTATTTTGTTAAAACTGGGTGACACCATCGCCATCCATGTTTTAGAATGCTTGATGCAGGACTTCATGGGCATGTCTAATTTGCAAATCCCAAACTGGGGTGAGACAGGTGGTGACACAGTGAATTTGACCAAAATGGCTATCATCTCTGGCCATGCTCAGTAGCAGAACTTCAGGCTCTCAAATAACTTTACTGGCAAAAACTTCAATAGCTACAGTCTCCTAAATACCTAATCAATTATTCAGCTTTTCTGTGGATCATTCACATGGGTGCAGGTACCTAAAGTCAACAAAATTTGTACTTTAAGTACCAGGGAGCTATTATGGATTCGTCCTGTAGTGACTTACTCAAGGTCACACACTAACTCTGTGGGAGAGTGGGACACTAAACCCAGATTTCTAGAGCATTAATCCAACATCATAATCATTTTATTCTTTAATGGGCTTACTTCCATGCAGTCAAAGGTAACAGTCATGTCTTCATAAAACATTTTCTTATATCTTCTGAGAATATGCTCTAGAACTCCTTTTAGCTAGACAAGATTACATACCTGGTAACTAGTGTTCACTTAGCTAGTTTTTCATATAACAACCTGGGGAAAGACCAGCTTAGATCAGACAAAGAAGAAAAGCTAGGAGGTCATGATTTGAAAGTGATGCTTTATGGATCTAAAGCAGAACTGTCTATATTGCAGAATGATTGATTCCATGTAACAATTAATGACCCAATGCTGTTTGCCTTCGCTTGCTGACTATAGTGCACTGTGCAATGTACATTATTACTGTCTCCCTTTGGTCAGATAATTGATTTAGTTATTAATTGAGGAAATTGCTCATGATGAATGAGAAGCCTGCAGAAGTCATTAAAGATTATTTCCCCCCCTCCACCTGGATAGATATAATATTGTAACTATATTAATAGCAATCACATGGTATAAAGGGATGTGAAAATATTTGATTGCTTAAGACCCACGGGAGGCAGAAGATGCCAAAATATTGATTGATATCCACTTTTCCTTCCAAATGAAAAATACTTGTAAGTGGTAACTAATATGAACAACTCATCTGAAGTATATTGCTTTTTTCTTGAATATATGTATTTCAATGATTTATAATAGGGGTGTTAAACTCATCTGGTCCCATGGGCCAGATGAAACGTGCAGGGCTGGTCCATGGGCCAGATAAGTGGTGGGGCCTGGATAAGTGGTGGGGCATACCAGATCCAGTGCATGCTGTGCTTACTCTGGCTGTTCTAGGACTGTCACACACACAACTTGCACAGGGCCAGTCCAAGACATACCTTGCATGTGGCACCTATTCTGGCTGGTCTGGAACCTCCACTGCAAGTAGCTGTCACTCTGGAGAGGCCAGATCCTAGACCTGCTGGCCAGATCCTAGACCTCCACATCAGAAGCAGCGTGGGTCCTGGGCCAGAGTGGGGGCCCATGTGCAGCACACATCCCAGTCCTGCACATGGGGATAGCTTGGCCCATGCTGTATGTAGCATGTGGGTCAATATTGGAGGCCAGATAATGGGAGTCTGCAAACCTGATCTCTGATGTTCCTGATTTAAGGATCCTCAGTCATACTAATAAAGTTACATTACTGAAATATAGCAGTGCAATAATCCAACATTGGTATATGGTCAAATTGCTTGAAACTATGGATAAATTTAGCTTGGAACTTAGAAGATTTTTAACTATCAGAGGAGTGACATTTTGGAAAGATATTCTAAGAAAGTGGTAAGGGCAAGGAACCTGCACCACTTTAAGACTGAACTGGATAAGTTTATACAAGGGATAGAAGAATAGGACAGGGAGCTCTGGCTCAACAACTAGTGTGCATTATGTCAAGTCACTTGTTTCCTGTTTCCAGACTGGAGTATACAGGTAGCTCACATGTGTGGGATACATGAATGTGTTGAATCTGCACATGCAAATCTAAACTTACTTTCTGTTGAATCTGCTAATGGCAATGAATATATAGTTTTACGTTATGTTTACAATGTAGCCCATGCTTGCCAGTCTGGCAACACTTTTTCCCACACTTGTGGCTGGAGTAATTTATTTATGAATGTCCTGGACAAATGTGATAATATGGTGTGGAAGGTGCCAAGTAATCCTATTCCTCATGGCTTTTGCTGGTTGCCTGTTGGTTTTAAATTTCAAAATTAAAAACATTTTTACCTTTCATGAATGCTGTTGGCTTCTAGGAGTTTTTTTCATTTGCCTCTCAGGTATTGTGATGCTGACCACAGCAAAGACTGGGAGGCTTTGACAGGGGTGCACTGATGCTCCTGCTGGTCCTTAGAAAAATTAGAGGCTCCTGACAAGTTCTTACTCTTCTATTTGGGGTCATACCACTTTCCAGATTTGGAGTCAAGAAGGATTCTTTCCTCCCTTCCCCTAGGTCAGATTGGCAATGACGGTGGGTTTTTGACTCTCATCTGTAGCAAGGTGGATGTTCCTCTTCCTAGAATCATCTGAGCATGTATTAATCAACTTCTTCCTTGTTGCAGTGGCAGGACATGACTGGCGTCCTTATCTCTCCTATGGCATGGCATTAAGGGTGCTTGGTGTGTTGGGTACTGTGCCTCAAAGTCATGCACTAAGGTTCAAAGTTGTGATTTTGGCAATTCTTCGGGTTAACAATTGCCTGAATGCATGTGACTAGACTCGACAGGCCAGGAAGCCTCCTTTGAGAACTACGTTCCTATTACATTATCCTTCCCTCAGTGGTAGCTATCATCTGATATTTCAGAATAAGAAAAACAACCCCTCCAAAATGTGTCTAACCAGTCATGCAACCTTAACGAGACAAAGAAATTGCTTCCAGACCTCATTGCTAATAAACATATAGCCGAATCCTGTGGGTTAATAGAATGGCATAAGACAGTGACTTAAAGTTAAGAGAATTTGGTATCTGTTCCTCCAACAGAATAAGTTGTGTTTTAATAAGAATAATGGAGATTCTTATTGCTAAATCTATTGGGTCAATAGAAGACTTTCAATCCCCTTCAGTACATTTTGGATCAGACAGATGAGTATTATCCATAGATGAAAAATGCTTTGAAAGGAGAGTTGTTATTACTTCTATTTTACAAATAGGAGAATGCATGGACAGGGACTTAGTGCCACACAGCCAGATCTCCTTCTACCCAGTCCACATCCCACATTGACTTCTTCTCGTGTTGTTCAAGTTCTCAGAACTAAACAGGCCTATTTATTTTACATTGCCAGTGCACCACAACCCCCTCTCCACCTCAATGACTGGAAGGAGGTCACAGCTACTTTCACCAGTGAAAGGATGATAAAACATGAACAGGAGTCCAGATCAAAGGTTAATAACTAGGACACCAAAGGAAGACACCCTCAGAGCTGAACAGGGAACTCTACTTTGTTCTACTTGGAGCCAGGCCTACATTAGTCAAGTGCTTCCATATGGCTTGCCATGCGTGGAAGGATACGTGTATAAGGAGCTTCTCCAGAAAATGCTTTCAAGATTTTTTTGCTCCAATCTGTATTGTGTTCTTTTATTTTTCAGTGCTTCCATTATCATAATTCCTTTCTTCATGCTCTAAAAGGGGGTGGTTTCTCTTAAGAAAGTCTATCTTGAATTCACTTAGGAATAACTAGCACATGGGTGAGGTCAGAAAGTTGAAATGATTTGATAAGACGGGAAAATCTTAAAAGCAAACTGTAAAAGATCCCACAACCCCAGTAACTGACACAGAAAGTTAAAAGAAAGGGTTCCCAATTTTATTTAGAAAATGCTGGGGATTAGGGTCACAAGCCAATGGGCTAGGGTGGAATAAACAAATATGGGTAGATAAACATGAAACATTACAGTATGTATACTTAGGATCCAGATAACAGGTAATAACAGTGACACTGCTGTGAAATCCCCCAAGTGCAGATAGCAGCAACAGGTAAGAAACACTAATGTTGTTGTACATACAATTGAGAAACCTTAACTCCCCTCTGGTGGAAGGGCTCCAAACCAGTCTCTAGTCCCAAAAATGCTTAGTTTCTCTCTGTGTGGGCTCCACTTGAGGCCACTGCTGCCGTTCTGCACTCATGCCACACATCTCTCCTCTGTCTACCTGTGCAAACCAGGTCTTGTCCGCTTCCTCTTTCTTTGTCTCTCTGCCCCCAGCATCTCTGGCAGCTGTAGTCCAAATCCAGCCAGCAGGGCTGCTCCCCCTGCTGTAGCTCATTCAAACTGCAATGGCATTGCATTTAGTTTAGGCAGCATGTTACACAAGTACAACTAACAAAGAGGCCCTGTCGCACCATTACCAATACTAACTACTAAGTAGTTAGCAGAGGGAACTCAGTGCTGTAGCAATGAAGTTTGGTGCCTGGGCAAAGCCTGCAGTACAGATCCTTGCCCTGCGCACAAATCTGGGGCATACATGCCCCCCATGCTTCCCCAGGAGTGCATACAGCAGCAGGAACCACCCTTCCCCTATTCCTGCCCCCTCCCCACCCCCCCAAATGAGCCAGTAAGAACTCCCAGCTCCATCCCATGTCCTGCCCTGGCTGGGCAGCGCTTGTTGGTGCCCCTTTGCTTTGGCAGCCAGGGCAGTCACCCTGCTCGCCCCACCTGGCTATGGCACTGAGGGAACTCCTGACTCCTTCAGCCCTCTCTTCATATGCATTACACTGGCTGTCTTTCATTATGTTCTTCCTCAACTCAGCTCTGTTTAAATCTCACACACAACCATGACTGATGTTTAATTATCAAATCCCTGTGGTTTCTGCTGGAGCTGGTCTCCTGACTAGCGTCTGATTCATGCCTGCCTATCTCAAACAAGAATCCACTCAGTTTATTGAGAAGCAAATCTATATTGTATTGGATAAAATGCAGCACTGATTTAAGAGTACATCTACACTTGAAAGCTAATCTGAAATAAGTCAGAGTATGAATTCCACATGTTGACCCTCTTATTTTAGGGTAATCGTATCTTTTTTAGCTTAATCCACTTTTTTATGTATTGTAGAAGTTTATGTGGCTTTATCTGATTTGAGTGGCTTCTGTGAGGTGACGCCAACTGGCTTTCTACCCCAGGCACCAGCTCAGCTACCCAAAGGAGGGAGAAGGACCTGGCCAGCAGGCAGCCTTACAGAGCCAGCAGAGCCCCTATGTGGATGAGAAGTAGCAAAAGTTGTCTTGTAACTGGATGCCAGCAGTGGGTGGGAGGTGTGGCTGGGATTGGCAGGAACATTTGTTCTTGTGGGGGTTTAGGTAGGAAGTCAGAGTTTGGGGGAAAATTGGAGCTCTCAAGTTGTAGGGTGGTGTTTGGGAAATCCTGTCTGTGCAACACTTGGTTATTGTAAGTCACTCTGAGCCATTTCATAGATTTCATAGACATTCAGGCTGGAAGGGACCCCAAAGGATCATCGAGTCCAGCCCCCTGCCCCAGGGGCAGGAAGTCAGCAGGGATCATAGGATCCCAGCAAGATAAACATCCAAATGTGTCTTGAAGGTGTTCGAAGTGGGTGTTTGTGAATAGGGTAGGATATAAGTCTGAAAATAAAGAAATGATTGGAAATTATAAAAAAATAAATAAATGATTCGGAAGCCATTAGGCAAATATTAAACCCTTAAAAAAATCCCTCCCTTATATTACCAGGTGTTTCAGTCAAAACAAAAATAAACTAAATGGTAATTAAATAAGACAATCGAGCAGTTGTTCTCAACTTTTTAAAGACGTGGCACCCCTTGCCAGGCTCGAGGCACCCCTCCATAACTTTTATGAATTGAGCGGCACCGCATTTCAAAACCTAATATATTTATTACAGGGCTTACAGAGGAGGCAGGCAGTGAGGACAGGGCAGCAGCTAGGCAGGGAGAACCTGAACCTGCCCTTCTCCAATTATTTCTTCACACCTCACTTATCTTCTTACACTTCCTGTGACACCTTTCAAAGAAGTTTGTGGCACCCCAGGATGCCCCAGTACCCTGGCTGAGAATTACTACAGTAGAATACCAAAGTACTAGAAATAAGTTTATTTCACTGACAGTACAGGGACCAACTAAACACATTCACAGGAGACATACTCAAAAGGACAGCAAGGGTGTAAAAGAAAAGTTATCTGGAAATGGTGACTCAGGGTCCAAGCATTGCCTATTACCAGACAATTAATAACAAAAGCACAATTCAGGTATCAGAACAAGAAATTTGTTTGTGTATGATAGAAACTTGTGGTGTCATCTAAGCCATCAAAACCACATCTGGGGAAAGATATAGTGAAAAGCAAAGATGTCTTTATCAAATTATTTATCAAAATTCTGTGGTTAGGGAAGTCAGATAGTAGCAGATAGATAGCAATTTTACTGAAAAGCACTTCTATTCCCCTTAACTTCCAGCTGTCACAAGTTCCCTACGTCATTTCATCAGTCATTTAAGGGATTTAGATGCCAAAAGATACCTATGCATTTAACTTCAACAGTTAAAGGACCTATTTGTAAGCATATTGTCATTGCTTGTATACTGACAGCACCTAGAAGGTCTGTTCAGAAAGATGGGCTCAGTCACAAAAACTGTACAGACACAAAAGGATTGTCCTTGCCTGTGGATGCACATAGCAACCCTGCCCAACACCTTCCCCCCACCCATTTCCCATACAGGGCAGCATCTCCCTACTCATACCCTCAAGGACACAGCATGGCCTTTCACCCCTACCCTAACCAGGACAGTTTGTTTTTTCCAACAGGGCAGAAAAGCTCTTAAACCTACAATACAAAGGTCATCCGTTCAACCATGCATGGTCCTTAAATATCTGCTAATTATCGCCTCTACCCTCACTTAGTCTCTCATCAGGGAAAAGTCATCAGGATTTCTACCAGGGAGAGGGCTTTTCTGTACCCTGGTACAGATAGCAGACAGGTCCAGTTTTTAACACTCCCTCCTTTACTCCCGACAGTAAGGAAGCCCTTTTACTAGTCAGCTATCTCTCAGGGCAAACCCTTTTTTTGCCCGTTGACTTATTTAGGCAGAAGAGCGCTTTTTTTTCGCTTAGCCATCTCATTAAAAAGCCCACAGGTAGGTCCTTCTGCCCCAGCCCTTTGTTTAAGCTCCAACTAGAAAAATGTTCCCTTCAAGAACCACCTGTACATACCTAGCTGGACTCCTTTCATTAACATATTCATTAACGATGTGGACATTGGAGTCAGGAGTGGACTGGCCAAGTTCGCCGATGACACCAAACTTTGGGGCAAAGCATCCACGCCAG
>NW_017728931.1:16303012-16316715 GCF_001723895.1 Crocodylus porosus | reverse complement strand
TCCTGCCCTTTGGGCAGGGGGCTGGACTCGATGATCTCCCGAGGTCCCTTCCAGCCCTAATGTCTATGAAATCTATGAAATCTTTATTGTTCTCTCTTTCATCACTTATTAGTCGCAGGGGCCACCTGACCCTCTGAATAAGGGTCAGCTGGGCTACCCCTGCCATGTCTGAAGGAACTGAACCATTTTTAAGGGGCCCAGCAAACCTCTGAGATAGTCCTGAGAAATTTAAAATCTATTTAAACAAGGAGACAGATGAGTCTGACAAACAATGCTCCTTTTAGCACCATTAAGGGGAAAAAAGACTGGTATGAAAGACTTCCTGATTCTTATGCTTGTGATGGTTGTTTTTCTTAAAGCCTCAGCCCCTGAAGACTCAGGATTTTTCTTTTCTTAAGGTCCAAAAAGGTCCTGGGTATGACCATAAACTGCATCCAACTGGAGGGCTTGACAGCAACGTGGTGGAGCTATTCATGTCAGGATAGTGTCTGTAAAATACCATAATGTTGCAACCTCCAGAGTAAGGCGAGCATAGGGTGCCTCAAAACCCTAGCCCTTTGTGGGTACTCCTTTGTTGGAGTAAGGCTAAAGGAGACCACCCTGACAAAAACATGCCCCGCTAAGATCTTATGCAGTCAGCACCAGCCTTAATCTGTTGTTCTCTGGCAGAAGCTATGACCGTCAAGGCAATGAACACCTGGACTCAGTCTGAAAAGGGGATGGTAGGTCTAAGGCAGTGGTTTTCAACCTGTCTATGGAGTCCGTGAAAAATGGCAATCATTAAAAAGTATGTGAATACCCACACTTTCAATTCAAAAGGGTCCACATCTCCATTCAAAATTTTTTTAGGAGTCCACAAAAAGTTTGAAAACCACTGGTGTAGGGCAGCCTCCATTCCTCCATATCCTTGCCTGGGTATAAATGCTGAAGGTCTTGCTGTGATGGTTGCACAGACCTCCTGTGACTACACCATAATTCAGAGGATCAATGATTGCCAAGAAAGTCTAATGGCAGTGGAGTAAAGCTTGAAATGTGAATCCTAAAGGCTCATTAAAAAACTAGAAAGAAAAGAAAGCCATGAATATATTACCCTTTATATCTTACAACTTACAGCAAGACCTCCTAATTTTGTGGAGGGGAGCTAGATTCTTGGTTTAGTGGTTAGCAGTACTATGGACCCAATAATGACATTGTTGTTACTTAAAAGTACTATTCCAAAGGGTGAAAGAGCTAATTTGTAGTATTTGTATATATATGCACACAATAAAATATGTTTGTATATATAAAATAAAATAAAAGTATTTGTATATATATACACACACAAATAAAATTTGGTTTTGCTAAGAGATTGTAAAAAACCTATAAATATAGTGTGTCTCTTTCTTCCATCAGAATCAATCTAAAATTTGAACTGGAGCTCAGATGCCAGTTTGTTTACAGTGAGCATCTATATATAAGCAGCAAGGCTGCTCTGATGTGCTATAATTACAGAGCATCAGAGCAGTCTTGATTAATTGAGTCTGCTGGAGCATGGTAATTACTGCGCTCCAGCAGACTCCAGAATCTCATGTATCAACATCCCCATGCTTAAAAAAGGTGGTGGGGACGCTTTAGAACTTATTCAATAAGCTTTAGTTAAAGTGCTCCCAACTGCCTTTTTTAAGAACAGGGAGATTGATACATGAGATGCTCCAGGTGCTTCAATTAGAGCTTTAGGACCGGTGCATGCTTTTAAGTGAAACTAATGTTCAGCATTCCCAACAACTCCTGGAGCACGTGTATAAACCTCTAGTGAGGGTAACTAACTACTGGAACAGCTTAGCAAATGAAAAAATTCATCATCATCTCAATATTTTAAATTGAGAATGGCCTTATTTATTATAGAGCCTGCAGTGTCAATCCATCATAGGCTGGTAGGGCTAGATGCATGGGTTGCTGGGTGGCCTGGACTATGTTATACAGGAGGGCAAGCTAAGTAACCAGAATGGCCCTAAAATTTATGAATTAATGAAGTCAGTGGAGTTGTTCCAGATTTGTGCTGTTATAACTGGGCACATATACATTTTTATTAATGTGCATAATTACGGTGCATTGAGTTTCGTACCTGTAATCACAGGTACTAGCTTAATGTGCTGTAGTCAGTGTTACTGTGCATTAGCACCAATGCACGCTTTTTAAGTGATGCTAATATTCAGTGGACTAATTCTACTGTGCATTAGCACTTTTTTTTGTTCCACACTAATGCCCAGTAGAATTACTCTGCTGCACCATTAGCATCTTATGTAGACATGCCCACTGGAAGTTTTCTTAGTTCTTCCAGGCTTAGCCCACCAGCTTCAGTACAAACCAATGGCTTTTTCTTGGTCTAAATTGTACCTAACCCCTTGTTTAAGAATGGGCAGCTTTGTAGAAGTTGGTAAAATTATGAAATATCAAGAAATCAGAATGAACAAATGGTTTTGTAACTAGGAGTTGCTCTGTGTCTCTATGTGTGCATGATAGATCAGCGGGGTGATATTACTGTTTTAAAACTTAAAGCAATGCCTCAATTGATAACTGTCCCCAACACTGTTGTATGGACACTCCAGATAATTTTGTAATTATCAGACGAAACACTTTCCCTTTCTTGTATTAGGTAAGAAAAATTCTTAACACATTGAAATTAACCAAATCATATGATGGTAAAAACAAAGAAGAGATGAAACTGTTCAATTTAAAATTAAATCAACTGCCTTGTAATGTGACGTGGATAAATTCTTTACAATTATTCAGTGCCCCTAGGGAATTATGGAACAATGTATTTCTAATGCTAGGCACTCAGGAGACTCTTTATTTAAATCGCATAGATATTTGCATTTGACTAATGTTTTTATAAGCCATACATGACAAATGTGGAATAAAGTGCATCATACAAAAAAACCCTAGACTGTAGGAAAGTCTCAGGGACATTTGTAGAGATGCTTTTTGTAATAGAAGGTTAATGAGCACATAATATTTGGTAACAGCTAGATTCAGAAAGGAATTTTTATAATGGTGTCAGACTTGTTTAGCAAGTGGTACCTAATTTCACCTGCAAGGTCTCCATACAGACACCATCACCTTTTAAATCGTTTGAGCAGGTTGTATTATATTCAAGGTAGGTAGGAGGCTGGATTGAAAAGTGCTAAACTATGTCTATGCCGGTGTTAAAAGGAGTTAACATAGTGGATCTCAAAGAACTTTACAAAGAATTTCACTACCATAATGCTATTTTACAGATGGGAAAACTGAGGCATATGGAGGTGAAACGATTTTCCCAAGGTTACTCAGCAGACTATCAGCAAAGGTAGGAACAGAATCTAATTCAAGATTCTTTATTTTTTACTGAACCAAGAACAGGTTTTGATGTGTACTTATATAGCCTCAAACAAGTGAACTTAGGCATTATAGGAGCCTTCAGGCACTATATTAACACTAATAATAATAGTTATAGAGATAAGTTTGCATTGGGTTTCCTAAGATATGATAAACTCATTTGTGGATGAGTCTACATTCTTGATGAACAAATAGGCTGATGAAGTGTAGAACGTAGTGTAAATATCTCATCTGGTTTAAATCAGTATAGCTCTGTTGACTTACTAGCTAAGTATAGAGGTTGAAACACCCTGAAGCAAAATCAGTTCAATCTTCATAGGTTTTTCTAAGCTGCCTAGTTTGAACTGGTAACAAACTGAACTAACATTCAGTATTTGGGTGGCTAAAACAGGCAGAAGCCTGAGCTCTGGTATCATCTCAACCCTGCTCCTTACCCAGCTGTCAGACAGCTGAGAAGGGGGCCAGGCTGAAACTATCCTAACACAGCTTTGAACTGTGGGAAGACGAAAAGCTTCCATGTGGATGCTTTCCACCCATGCCAGGCAGACCCCGGCTGGGAGAGCTGGTGCCGGGCCAAGGGAGTTCATTTCCTCCACCCCAGCCTCCCTCCCAGAGGCAATGGCTGGTGAAGGGACAGGGCTGGGAAATCCTACCTGGGCTCCAGCTGAGGTGGAGGAGGTGAAAAGCCCCCCTCCCCCCACTGGTTGGGTGCTTTTTCCTCTGTATCATTCAGAAGTCAGCTGGGGGGAGGTTGTTGTGGGGGGGTGGTGTTCCCACCACCTGCTCCTCACCTTCTCTCAGAGGCAGAGGGCTGGGGAAGGACCAGGTGAGCTGCCCGGGTAGGATGGGCAGGCAAAAAGCTCTTGGCTGGGGGCTTCCTCCTCCAAAATCCAGCTGGGGGAGCAAATAGGGAGGAGTGTAAGGTGGGCGTGGGAAGGGGTGCATTATCCTCTCTAGAAGGTGGAAGATGGGGAGAGGGCAGGGCTGAGTTGGTCCCTGCCCAGCTAGCTGGGCTACAAGTGGGGGAGCAAAAAGCCCACACCACAGGGGCTTTTCCTTGCCTTGTTGTACAGCCTGAGGCTAAGGGGGACTGAGCATCCATTCCCCTGCCCCCCACCCTGCTGGGCTAACAGGCCAAGGCAGGAAACAGGCTGGGGAGCTGAGGCTTTAGTGCCTCCGCTCTGTGACAGCTGGGGGGAGGGGGCAGCTTTGCTCTGTTGGAGCAGATGGCATAGCTCAGGGCCATCCTGGGATGGTAGGGGACTGAGTTAACTTGAACCAGGAAGGGATCTGGGACAGAAGTTCCATAAACCAGTTCATCCTAAATATACTACATCCAACCAGGTTTATCTTATATTGGTTTTGGCCATCTTGAAAGTGGTTTATGTGCAGTGAACTTCTGTTCTGTTACAGGTTTAAACCAGTTTCCAGTTGCCATGGCTCAAGCTGTCTGCTTCAGCCAAGCAGGGATGCATGCTATAGCACCCCCAGCTTCTGCCCTGGTCCATTACAGGCATGTGGCTGCATTTCCAGAATCAAAACTCTGTTCACTTGCTTATTGGTTCATTTTATACAGCCTAGACTAACCTGCAAAAATTAAATCATTTCAAGCCTCAGGCTGTTTTGATGGCCTGGACTTAGCCAAACCAGTTTATGTGTAATTTCTGTGCCTAGCCTTGAAGGAATTATCCTTCTTTTGGCAAAGTTCAGAGAAATCTACTTACTCTCTGCTCCATTCTGCTTCCAACCTATGAGTTCTAAGAAGGGACCAAACTCTGACTTCTTAGAAATTCTGGATACCCTTTATTTATAACTGAAATTAGGGAAGTGATAGGAGATGTTCAGGGTTAGTCTTTATTCTCCCATGCTTCTGCCAGGTCACAACGTGAAGGGGAAAGTCCACACACTTTACAGGAGTGTGTCTGTATTTTATGAGAACCAAGTAAAGACATTTTTAAATGGGAAATGAAACTTTTAAAGAACTGAGACCCTGTGGTGGAACTAAAGGTAAAAGGAAAGTCCGGGAATACATTAATGTACAACACTTGGAACATAAAAAAATACCCCCTTCTTTCTTGGGCAGGTCTGTTTTCCCCCTTCTCCCTTAGGCTTCTTCTAAGCAGGAGTTGAAGAAATCCACTTGTCAGTTGTTCTAGGCACTGAGACCTAGAAATAGAAAGAATGCAGTACAGGACTACAGTATTAATAGTGAGGCACCATTTATCAAGGAATAATAGATACATCACTGTCTGACCCTACAGTATTGGTAAATGCATCTGGCCAGCAGTTAATCAACCAGAAGTTTTCATATTAAAATTATCATAAAGTTTTCAGAATTAACACCCCACTGAAATGCCTGAGAAATAGTTTCCATGTGGAGCCATATTAAGGGTAGGCAGGAGCTGATGTGCTTTTCTGACACTGTAACTTATTCTCTGATATGATCGACTGCATCCAGCACATAAGTTTTTCCAAACACAGTTTTATCAGACATGCTGGCCCATCCATCTTTATCCTGCTGCATAGCCACATTTGCATCAGTATGTCCTGGAACACTTGCACAGTCATTTTCTACTGCCTTAGCTGCTGGTGCCTGGGTCAAAGATTTCAGATTCAGATGCCCTCGTGCACCTGGACACATTCCAACATAACCAGTGCTGGAACACAGAATACCAGTGTGGTTAGGAGACAGTTCATAACCAGCATATGTGTGGAATCAGATCATGTATAGGATAAATCACATTGAAAGCTACTGACAAAGTCACCAAAGGCCGACATTTACGGTAGGAATGACAATGTGGTCTTACTGAAGGACACATTAAAAACATTGTTTGATGCTGTTCAGAGTGGAAATCTTCATGCTTTAAATCTAATTGGCACTTCTGTAACTAGGTTTGCCAATGTGCCTGCTGCTACTATAAGGTAGATCTATGATAATCTTTTGGAGACACTAGAAGGTGGAGTTATATGTCAATCTATTTATGGGGTTAGACAGAGTCAGGGATCAGCATGTGGTTGACATTTGGAAGATGTTCTTCACAACCAAAAGATCCAAACATTCAAGTAAAAAAAATTAATTCTGCTAAAACAGAAATGCAATTGAAATTCTGTGAGCCCTGCCCCACCTATTCAACATCCATTACAAAGGCAGCTGATTAGTAGTGTGTTTCTTGGAGTTTTGCATTCTGCAAACCAGTTCTTAGGCCAGAAATCATCACGAACCATTCCCCATCCCATCACTGCTGTGTTTTCTACACATTACTTCCATAAATCAACAGGGAAAACTCCATGGATCATTTATAATTCAAGGACCACATTTGAGAACCGCTGACATAGAATATGAATTAGTTGAGTGGTTCTCAGCCATTTTTATACTCAAGACACCCCTCAGTGGGCTCAAGGCACCCTTTGGAAAATGCTCTTAATTCATTTTTTGACTACAGAAAAATAGTAGACCAATTTTTTTGTTGCAAAGACCTCAGAAAGACCACAACAGGTCAGAATCGTTTTAATCCTATGGATTCCTATTTGAAATCTCTGGGTTTATCTTGTGAATCATGTTTGCAAGAGCTAATAGTGCTAATATTATGTGGCACCCTGCAGCATTCTTCTAAAGTTCTCAAGTCACCTTAGGGTGCCTCAGCACTTTGGTTAGGAATTGCTAATCTAGTTGATCAATGCACTTGGTAGCTCATCAGTATTAATTGCTAAGGAATTTAGGAAGGCACATTCAGCCTCTAGACAAAAACCCACAACATGATCATTCCTAATTCAGCAGCAGGCACGTATTGGCCTCATCCAGGGACAGTAGCAGAATGATCATTCAGAGAGATTTCTCTTCCTAAATTAACAGCAGTTCAAGCCTGTTATGTATATACATACTCATACATATGAGCATTATGTATGTATGTTATGCACTCCTGTCAGTAGTGTTTATCTCCCTTTATTATCTGCTGTTATGCTTGAAAAGCATTGAGTTAAGCCCTTGTGTTGGTACAATGATAATGGCTGCCCTGTTGCTCCCTTTCTGATCTTTCTGAGACAAACAAAGCCCTGCATTACACTAATAAGAAATTCTCCAAGTAATTACTTACTACAGTAATACTAACATGCTGTACCTTATGCAGAGAAAAGAATCAGATGACTTTTAAAATTGCTTTAATAAGGAACACAGAGCAATTTAGACTCAGTCACATATATGATAGGTATAAAAATACTTGACTAGGTGAGCTATTAAAACTTTTCCTTTCTAGAAACTAATATAAGATTATATATAGCATTTTTCTTATTCCTCTCCATTTTTCAAAGTTTAATTTACAGTATCCAAACTGCATACTGAATTTCCTCACAGCATCCCCTGAGAGGATCTTCATAAATTGATTTAAGTGAGGGAACTAGCCTTTCACTGTCAAGTCAGTCAAGTAACCAGTTACCATAAGAAAGAGGACCAGAACAAAATTCTAAATAAAAAATATACCAAACTGAAGAGTAAGAGTGAGTTTGGAATTGGAATTTCTGTATGGATCAACAAACTGCAGTTGTCTCAGTTATACCTAAAGAATATAGTTAAGAAGCATGACACTAGTGCTCTGTGGTTTGTCACACACAAATTCTGGGAGAAATGTAAGGGTTTGATTTTGATTTGAGCTGGTGATAATTTCTCTGGCAAAAAATGGTTTGTCAAAGCCCCTGTTTCAAAGAATGCAAACATTATCACTGCAAAGGTTCATAGCATTTGACATTTTTTAAAATGAAGGTAAAATAATTGTTTTTTGCTTTGCTTCTAATCAAAAGAATGTTCTGGGGTTTGTGGTGATTATTGGTGCTTTTTGTGCTTTTTTTTATTCCCACCATTGCTAGGAAAAGGATGGCAAGGAAAAGCAGGGGGAGAGGAATTGAATCAAACTGAAACACCCATTTTTTTCATTTCAGCTTGAACTGAAACTAAATGTTTCAGTTATTTCAAAAAAGTAAATATTTCCCCAAAAAGTACTTTTTTTCTTTCAACATTTTTTTGCAGAAAAACAGTGTGATTTGTAGCAGTGCACCTTTAGGACTTGAGCAGGCTACAGACCAGTCTGCAGGTGGGAGCAAATCCAATCAAACAGTCACATGGCAGTCAGAAAGCTGCCTGATAGGAGGAGGGTTGGGTAGCCAGGGTATAAGACCAGATTCAGGGACCAGGGCTGCTAATTGCAACTGGGGAGCTGAAGGGTGAACATCTCTCAGCTGGAGTTGCTGCTCCCAGAGCACCTGGAGATCAAGGGTAGGAACTATGGGAATGGAGGAGATTCCTGGTCCTGGGGAATGATTTAAAAATATACCCTAGTGGGGCTGGATGGTGTGGTGGGGCTGCCTGTGGCAGGGCAGTCTCCAGGAAATGCCAGACCTGTGCCTCCCTAGTGAAAGGCAAGTATGGGACACCTGAAAGCCTCAGCACCCACTGCTTTGTGGGTATCCTGTGGAGGAGAAAGGCTAGGGGAGTACACCTTGACAAAAGAGCACAGGGCCCAAGCCCATTGAGTTGGACCTGAGGTGGGGTTCAGGCACATTGACAGATACCTGAGGCCTGAATGAGCTTTAGGCTCAAACACATCTATGGACACCTGAGACCCAAGGAGCATAAGACCCAGAAGCCTGAGTGAGGGGGTGGAGTAGTAGCCCCAGTGAGGGGGTGAAGTGGCTGCCAGAAGCCACATAAAGTAGGGTCCAAGGGGGCCTGAAGGATTATGCATAGACCAGCCGGAGCAGAGGCCCCAGTGAGGGGGCATGTGGCCCAGGCATATCTAAGGACTTGAGGCCCAGGCATATCTAAGGACTTGAGGCCAAGTTTGGGCCCGAGGCCAAGTGCAGCTGAACATTGGGTCCAGGGGGGAGTTGGAAGTCATGATGGATATCATCTGCAAGGCATGGGACACAGTAAAAGGGAGGTTGGAGCCGTGTATTATGCCCTTGGCATCAGGGCATTAAATGGGAAGCCTCCCTCATTTTTCCACCTGGTATTATTACATTAAGGCGTGACAGAACAATGAGGGCAGACTGTCCAAGACTGGTGGGCAGGCCAATACTGTGACCAGCTCCAGGCTGGCCCCGTCACACTTAGCATACAGGCTAAATTTATTACCCTTTCAGAACTAAAACAGATACAAAGCAATATGGATAACTTTTACTGCAATACGATCAGATTAATGTATATATTCACCACCCTAAGACATAACAAACATGACATCAGCACCCAAGGCTGCTGCCACACTCATCCCACCCTCTCACCCACCACCGCTGGGTCATGCCTGCTTCAGAGATTGTCTCTCTCCCTGAGAGATAAGGGCCCAGCTGCAGTCAAAGAGTTTGCACTGTGCTTTAAACAGAAGGAACTTGTGACTAGACTCATGGGGTCACTTTCCTTCTTTGCAGATGGGATGACTTTGAAATTGCATTACAGATCTTGTCCACTTTCCCCATCGATGGGAATTTGGCCTAAACAAGTAATTCAAGACCTGGCCTTCAGTTCTGGAACCCTTAAAGACCAAAGATACTATGCAACATGTTATTCCTGTTATTAGGGTATTACTAACTCACATCTTGGTAGTGAGGTTTCTTTCTTTAGTTCTATAATATTGGAATGGGCACCTGTTAGGAAATTTAAGACATTGTGGGGTGGTAGTTGGGACGTCATGCCCTCCTTATCCTTGCTACATGTGGTGGGTACAATGGTGGGTATCTCTGGTTCTGCTGGGTATAGGTTCTGTCATTTCTTAGCAAATCTGTTCTTTACTGTAAATAGTTCTTTATATAAATTCCTGTAAATAAAGTATGTTTCTATATCACAAGCTGCATCAAGGTACTACCAGCAGCTCGCTTGCTGCTTCAAGCACAAATTACAGTGCTCAGATAATGGCTGTGGCTGTGAGAGGGCTAACACAGGACTCTGCCATCTTGGCAGTCATCTTGGCAGTGGCCTGGCATGCATGATATCCAGGCTTGTTTCTTTTCTAGCAAAGAAAATAGCTTCTCTGCTTAAAGCACACACCCAAATTTGAAAAGGTATGTGTTGTCCATGAGAAAATATGGTAATCTCTGTTAATTGTTAAATCTAATATACTTATTACGGCAAAGGTAAAGGAGATGGGACAGTGGAACAATAAACAGCAGCACAGTTGATTTGCTTCTGATTCTGTTCACAGTTTTGATAAAGAACTTGAACTCTGACTGGTAGATCAGTTTGTGATTTTCTTAATGCTAAGACCTATCTCAGAAACAGTCTTTTCCCTATTACAGGGGTTGGCAAACTTTTTTGGCTGTAGGCTGGAATGACACATTCCAGGTCAGAGATGGGTACGAAGGGAGGCACTAGGACCCTGCTACTACCACCACTTGTCTCCCCCCAGCACAGGGAAAGTGCCCACAACTGGTCCTTGCTGCAGCACAGGGAGAGGATTCAAAAGTTTCCCTCTGTTGCCAGTGGGGCCGTCCATTGGGGTTGGGGGTGAATCGGGGAGACTGCCCTGGGCCCTGCACTTTGGGGGGCCCCATAGAGCTGGGCGGAGTAGCCACAGTGACTCCGTACCACCACCATCGGCATCGGGTCTAGCCACTCGCTATATCCCTCCACCACCAATGCCACCGTTGCTGATGGCGGTGGCAGCTCCTTCGGGTCCGGGGCACATGGGATTGGAGTGGGGGTGGGGACACACATGGACTGATTTGCCTTGGGCCTGCTCAGGTTGTTTGGTCTTTAGGGCTGCGCAAAGCTTCGGTAGTCAGTTTGATTCGGAGGAGATTTGGCTTGATTCAGCAGCCGAATCTTTGAATCCAAACTGAATCAGGAGACCCATTAAAAGGTACAAATCAAATCGGAAACCTCTGAGTCGATTCAGAGAGATTCAGGGAGATTTGGATGGCTTGCAGCAAACAGAAACTGAGAAGAGGGAGTGGGATGGAGTGATCTTCCATATATGGAAAAGGCTGAGCGGGAAGAAAGACTGCTCAGATATTGACAGCTGTAGCTGGCCAGTGACTGTGATCTTTCTCTGAGTTCCCTTCCTGTCACAGTGCTCTGGGGGAGGGACATAGAAACAACATATCGAGCTGTGTTTGATGTGATCTGTGCCTTTTGTGAGCTGTGTCTCTCTTGGAGGAGCAGTGTCTGAAAGGCTTTGGCTTGCTAGCTAGTCTCTCTTTTTGTAAGTTGTATCCAATACTTTCCTGCTTACCCTTGCCTAAAATCCTTGTTGTTATCCCTATCCGTTTCTTTCAACTTATTCTTCCCTCAAAATCCTCTTATTTATTCTTGTTAGTCTGTCTTGATTCTTTCCTCCCACAAAAATAAATCAGTGTTTTCCCTGACAGTGTGTCATCACTGTGCAGGAAAGCACAACATATATTATGCACACATTTTGCAGCGCACCAAACTTTATGAAATGTACTGGAAAGGCAGGTGCCAGGTCTTCTGACAAGGGAGTGAGAGGGGGCCAGAGAGAGAGCTGCAAGTTCCCCTCACCCCAAACATAGACAAACCCTCATTCCTTACAGTGATGAGTCTTCTGCTGCTAGTGGGAGCAAGGAGGTGGTAGCAATGCCTGCACCTGTGCCACCACTAACCAGCAGCAGCATGACATTCTCCACCCCAATTTCAGTTCCCAGCATGAGCCTTCCAGTGCCAGAGGAGGAGCTGGATCTGAAAGCAGAAGAGCTGAGGGCCATAGCAAGAGAAATTCTGGGGAAGGAGTGGGAATCTGAGTTTGTGGTCCACACATCTCCAAGTTCCTCTACAGGCAGGTTTCCTTCTCTGGAATGTACTTCGGAAGAGGTCGTGGGGGCAGGTGGCTCAGCTCCTCCTGTTGTTGTGCCTTTGCCTGCTGAGGAGGGGGATAAGGGAGGAGCCCCACCCTCAACCCAGAAGCAGTGGGTAATATAGTGTGGGTTCATTTTGAGGTGACAGATGATTCCAGGTATGCTACCTGCTAGCATTGACAAAGGCAGGTGAAACACTTCACCACCACGGCAATGCTGCTGCATCTCAGGAGGCAGCACCACCTTGCCCTTGTTCCTCCTCAGTATGGCACAAGTTGGGAGCATGCCAAAAAAAAGAAGTCTCCTTCTTGCTCCAAAGTCCCCGTCCCCCAGAAGCAGAGGCAGACCACCCTGGACCAGTGGGGGAAAGGCAGAGACAAAGAGAGGCATGTTCCGAAGGTGTGTGAGGTCACCCAGAGCATTGGGGAGATACTTGCTGTGGATGGCCAGCCCTTCTCCTTAGTTAAGCAACCAGGGTTCACGCAGTATGCACCACCTTTAGCAGGAAAGTGGTGCCCTCCCTGTATGAGGCATGCGGGGAGTATTTGAGGGAGGAGCTGTGCAAGGCAGGACCACAGGCAGCCTTGCACTTCACCTTGGGCATGTGGAACAGCTGGGGTGGAGATCATGCCTACCTCCCCCTCACAGGGCACTGATGCAATCAGTCAGGGTGTCGGTGGGCTCTCCTTCAAGTGGAGGTGATGGGTGAGTCTCACATAGCAAGGGAGATCATGGTGGCCATGAACCACATGGTGCAGGGGTGGCTTGTTGGGCAGGGCGAGCTTACCCATTGATTCATGGTCATCAACAATGAGGCCAATGTGGTCAAGGCAGTGTGTGATGCCAACTTTGTTGTGGCATACAAGTTTTACCTCATAGTCAGGGATGCCTTGGAGGTGGACAGGCGTCCTGGTAATGGTGTCATCACTACCAGCCAGCCCATTTCAAAATGCAGGAAGGTGGTGGGCTACTTGCACCAGAGCATCAAGGAGGGCAAGATGCTGCAGGACAAACAGGCAGAGCTGAGCACCCTACAGCACAAAATCATGCAGGATGTGGAGACTCAGTGGAACTCCATATATCTGATGCTGGAAAGGCTGGTTGAGCAACAGAAGGCATCCATGAGATGGCCTTGGTCAGGGAGCTTGGGGTCAGCGGCGCCCTTAACAAAACTGAGCAGGATACCATCTCACAGATCTTGGTGGTCCTCAAGCCATTCCTCAAGGCTGCTGAGAGCCTCAGCACTGGCAATGCCCTCCTCAGCCAGGTAATCCCCATAGTGAAGGAGCTTGAGAATCAAAAGGAGAAGTCCCGGGGGTTCGATGTTCATGGCTGGGGCAAGCCACTTTCACTAGAGGTGCAGGAACTGGTGAAGCAGCTGAAGGAGGGCATCAAAAAATGCCCGGATCTGTTGCAGTCCAGTACGGTCCATGTGCTGGCAGGCATGTATGACCTGAGGGTGAAGGTAAACGTCTGCTGCAGCAAAACCCTTGATCACTGGACAGAGGTGCTGGTGAACAGATTCAGGAAGGCAGAAGGGCAGAGGCAGGGGGACA
>NW_017728931.1:16284582-16302594 GCF_001723895.1 Crocodylus porosus | reverse complement strand
GCTTCCCCAAGCTCCACGTGCAGATGGAGTGAGTGCCACCCTCTTCACTCCACACCTATTTGCTTACAGAACATGGAGGTACACTTTCACAGAAACCCCTGCACTACTCTGCCTGAAACCTGGCAGGCCTTATGCCTGCATGAGGGGCTACCATCCCTGCTGTTTTCATCTCGTTCTGCCTTAACACACACAAGTAATACACGTTTTGCTTTCAACAGTTTGAGGTGCACTTTCAAAGAAACCCCTGCACCTATCTCCTTGAAAGGGGCAGGCTTCATGTCCTCAGAAGGGGCTACCATCCCTGCTGTTTTAAATTGAATCTGCAAAAAAATGACAGTTATAGGTATTTTAGTAATTCCTCATTATAGTCTGTGGCCAAATCGACAAATCTGAATCAGCCAGATCAAATCGAATCACTGTCCCTCCAAATTGGCCGAATCCAAAGCAAATATTTGCTATTTTGCACAGACCTACTGTTTTTCTGTCCTTGGCATTGAACTTAGTGGCAAATGAAAAGAGCAGGCACAATAGACCAATCTCAGCTCTGAAATTCCCTCCTACTTGCTGTCTATGAAAGGCCAGATTTGACCACTAAAGGATGTGATGCTACATGCTTTCTTCGGCTTCCTCTTAATTTAGACCTGTAGCCAGACTCTCCTTGGTGACTGGAGGCAGGGTAAGGGAGGGAGAACTCTGATGTGTCAAGAGTTGTGGGTTGCAGTGTTGGCAACAGTTGTTTGTTTTTAATTTTGTAACACAAATTCATCTACCAAGACAGTGGGCACACTGTATGTTTTCTAAATAAATGAATGCTTGTCTGTGGGCAAGGGGGTAAACTGTGGGATGGGGATGGGTGGCTGGGGAGTTTATTTTTGGTGAGTGAGGCCATGCTGCTGGACTTGTCTCCTTTGTTGAGGGGGTGAGTTGCGGGATATTGGGTACTCAGATGTGGGTGGTGACTGATTGATGTCTTGTGAGCTCAAGTTCAAATAGAGAAGTCATCAGTTTTTTTTTAATGTAAGCCCCAGCTATGGATATTTTAAGCAGCTGTTCCAGTGCCCGGATCTTGTGAGAGGATTTCTAAAGAAACAAATCAATGCTTGATGTACAACATATAGGCTCTGAATCACCAATGCCTTGCACTTTCCATAGTAACTTTTATCTATATGCAAGGGACTCATTTTTTGATCTCTGTTACATCCATGTAAACTTGCAGTCAAGTCAGTCAGTGACTCTTGATTTACTCGGGTATAAATGATATAGGAGCCTAGTCCAATGCACAGAAGTGGCATTAAAACCCATGACTCTGATTGGGTGGCTTTTTATAACACTTCTGCACAGGTACAAGTGATAATCCAATACATCAGAAATCTTCCAACAGCCCATCTGGCCAGCATAGCTAGGGCAGAGTGGTTTCGTAGCTATTGATGAGGTTAATGTCATGCCCAACAACTTTTGAATTGAATAACCAGGTACCCATTTAAAGCTAGGCTAACAATGGACTTCCATCAATACAAGTGTGGAACAGGCCTTAAATTCACATGGCTAGACCTGTAGCAAGACATCATATAACATGCTGCCACCGCGCCCCCAGAACCATACTACCCAGGTTGAATGTCGGTGTCCATCTCACTTTAACTAGGTAAAAGTGAGGGCTACTTTACTTAGAGGGCTCTGGGTTTCATCGTGGTTAACCAAATTGGTATCTGTAAGTGAGCACCACAGTCATACAGACTGCCAAGGTGAAATCTGAACTCCTGTGGGCTTCAGCTATTTGAGGCACATTTGTCTGGAGTGGGGGAGGAAGTATATAATATTTGACTTAGGGATTTCAGTCTTGCCTCCTTTTGGGGGCTGGCACTAGGGGCTCTATAGACTCCTAGTGTCCTAAAGCTAACAACATTCTCAAGCAATAAGGATTTATGGTACTGATGGTCCCACACTGGACCCCTGCTGGCAGTTATGGTCAGATATTGTTCATTTTGAAGAGCAGTGAAGAATTGAGACCACTGTGAGAGGGCAATGAACCACTGCTACACTACCAATAAAGTGTAGTAACCTTTCCTCCCATAGCTGTCTCCTTATCCTTTAAGTTTGGGCTCTGATATGGATGTATTTGGGCTAATATACAAAAATGGTATTTGAACTCTTTTCCTCCATACTCCTCTCCCTTAAGGCTTAATCACAGTTTACATGCAAGTAGTCAGGAATAGTAGGGTGCATGTAAGCCTCAGAGCTTGAACTGGTAGCAGCACTCATGTATTTTTCATCTGTACAGTTTCCAGAGGGAGGATCCATTCCCATTGCTATCAAATCTGAACATTTGAGCTGAGACCTGAAAAAGATCACAAAAGACTTTAAAATCACAAAGTTTTCAAAATAATACATTTTAGATTTTTTTACTTGCCTTCTATTTTCTTATCTTTAGTGGTCCTATATTCAAGCTTTTTCTCTGTAAGCATGAGAGGTAGAAAGTTACCTGTTTTTTTTTTTTTTTTGAATAATAATAATAATTAAAAAGAGGAAACTGACATTCTCTTCAGGACCTCAGGGGTTGGGACTCATGGTCTGACTCATTCTGAAATTCAGAGAGCTGGCAATCCTGTGTTCATGGTACATTGTGCAGATATTCACTGTGACTGGCCATGCTCTTTGAGCATCCTTGGTTTTTTTCCACTTGGCTTACCCTGGATGGGGTTTGAAGATGCCCAGAGGCTTTTTGAACTGTTCTAAATCAATGGTGGGAGGAAAAAAAAAGTGGTGATATTTCCCTAACCCAACTCTGTTGTAGAACCACCATGAGATGTCATACAATTAATTAAGGAGAACTTTAGGGAGGACTGTGATCTTCTTTCTCCTTTCCAACCTAAGAAATGAAATAGTTAATGATGTTGACAATTGGGTCTTGTTTACGCACAAAATTGCAGCACATACTGGTATAGGTAAATTGGTACAATGCCTCAGAGTGGATTCAGTAACATCAGTATAAAGGTAGTTATACCAGTGTAGCTGTTCAAAACCTCAAAGACGAATAAGCTATAAACATTTTTCCATCAGGATAACTGCATCTCAGGCTTGTACTTGCATAAATAGTTCAGTAGAAAAATCATGTTTCCAACCCTACTACCTGTATCAGTTCCAGTATGTCATGCCATACACACTAATCCAGTACTTCTTCTAGTCCCATCACAGCTGTTTCTTGCAGGGGTGTGTCTGGTATAAGTATAGTAGAAATTAGCAGCAAGCAGGACTGGATATTGCAAGGAGATGATAACAAACAGTAGAGCTTTCTGACTCTCATTTAGTAGCGTGGATCCAAGCTGGACACAACTGAAATGATCCATAAGAATTTCTAGAGATATGCAACGTTGGCAGAATGTTACATGAAAGCAATTGTATGTTGTGTCCTAGGAGTTGCCTTCCCTGTAGGACTCTTCAAAGAGTGGGATATTTCCCTACAAAAATAGCCAGGTTTGAACTTGTGTTTTGAATTTGTGCCTGTTTTCTCTTGGAAAGCTAGCTTTCACTACGTACTTTCTTGAGTAAAATGTGAGGAAAGTTCTAGGGAGAACAGACTCATTCTTTTGAGTTCAAAGCACTATGCTAGATATTCTAAGAACTTGGGCCTTGTGTAGCAAATACTTTGCACTCCTCATGTCATTACTATCCAGTTTGCTGTGTAATGTTTGCTGTAAAATGAGCTGGTGGTCTTAATACAGCTCCTGGTGAGCACCACACACCACCACTACCATCATCCCAGTACTGGAAGTGTCAGTACAGACACAAAGAACTGAACAAGCGCATAGTGACATACAAACAACTTACCATGGAGTAAAAGTGGATGAACCTTTACCTCATTTCAGCTGCTCCATGATAAGTCCTTATGTGTATGCTTGTACCCAGACAGATTACTTGCAGTAGCCGCCCCCCTTTCACTGAGGGTTAAGCTACTGTCGTTTAGCTTCCACATGTTGCAGGGTGAGAGCTTGCATGGGGCAGTTTACCCCAGATTAGTTGATATATAGCAAATCCCTTTGCCCCACCCTCTGCCTTTTGCCACCCTAGGTAACTAATTTACGTGCCCATACTCTGACCTGGAAACAACACTAGCAGGCAGTTTCATGGGCTACATATCTGTACTACATGAGAGCACCTCACAAGTATTGATGAGTCCATCCTAACAACTCTTCTGCAAGGTAGATTAGACATATTATCACCTATATAATACTTCCAGCACTGGGGCTATAGTACTGGTGGTGTATTTGTGCTGTGAATATCTGTTCACCAGAAACTGTCTTAAGACCACCAGCTAATTTTCAACTAACACTGGAGCACTGAAGGATGAAGTGAGTTGCTCAAGGTCACAGCAGAATTGGGAGAACAGCAAGGGTCTTTCATGTGCCCATTCAGTGCTTTGCCCTATTAATCTTCCCAAAAGAGAATTCAGCTTCTTTTGCAAGAAGGCAAAAGGAAAACTGGTAGCAGTTGCCTGTGCTGCACTGATGAGGAATTTCACAATTGAGAATGTATCCTTCACCAGTACTCAATTCATCTATAAAAAAACAAGCAGTCAAAGCAGTTATTGTGTGCAGCAGTCTAGGTGGGAGTTAATCATCTTACTAAGTGCACTGAAAGGCAGCATTTATCTTATCCTGGATATAGATGAGGTCGATATTGGAGTTCAAGTCACTCCTGCTGAATGAGCTATGCAGTATTGAAGTTAGCCAGAGGGTGACAGCACTGTACAACCAGAACAGTGGTTTTCAACCTTTTTTTCATTCGCAGACCCCTAAAAATTTTGAATGGAGGTGCAGGCCCCTTTGAATTGTAAGTGTGGACATACTTTTGATTGACCATAGTCACATTTTTGGACCCCTTAGACATAGTCTGCACCCCCCCAGGGGTCCATGGACCACAAGTTGAAAACCACTGAACTTGAGCAAACCAGTCCCCAGAGAAGAGGAACAAGCAGGATGTAGTGAGACTGAGATGCTCATTTGGTCACTGGAGGAAGAGAGAGGAAACATGCTAATGTCTGAATAAACAGTGGAGATTTTAAATTCATTCTCACCTGATATTACTAAAAGAATGCTTCATAAGGGGCCTCTCAATGGTACTGTGCTTCTCACTAATTCATTCAGGTACTACTTTTTCACCCTTTCTCACCTTTTATTTTAGCAGGTATTTCTCTGCCCAAGCCAACAAAGAGCAAGGACTGCTGGGGGTTTCTTTGGAGAGGGAGGGGGTAATATTTTTACAACAAAGGCTAAATGACCTACAGCTGGCTTAAAAACTGGGAGTGCAGGAGTCAGGGGATACATGAACAATTGTTTTCTTTGAGGCAGGGGGAGGAGTTAGTAGTAACCATGAAATGTGGCACCTCCCAGACAAGAATTTCAAAGCATTTTATGAACCTGAATAAAATTAGCCTTGTGAAATCACTGTGAAGTACAGAAGTGGGTGAGGGGTTAAGTGACTTGCCTATGGACATGCAACACAATTGGTGGCCAAGCCAACATACATTTGCATGTATCTTAGCCTGTAGGTTAAGGCACGAGCATTCCAAGCCTCAAACTCCCACTGGTCATTTTAGTTGGCATTGTGTATGTTTCTATAAAAATAGTTTTTGGCTTCTCACAGCAATCCTCTTTATTACTTTTCTTTCCCATGCCACTTAGGACTGCACATCCAGGACTTCTCTATTCAAATTTTAGGTTGCATTTATAGGAAAAACAAAGGTAATGGCATTTGCCACCACATTGATACAATACAAATGCAAAGTGTACCACTAATAAAGCTATGGTACGTGATTCTTGCCATCAGCCAAGAAATAGGAGGCTCTATGTTCAAGCTAATAGCATTTCCCCATTTGCCTCTATTGTAATAACTTCTGAATACCACACCTCTCCTTATTCTTTCCTCTGGCATTTTCTCTTTCCCCTTGCTCCTCCTCTTTTCCCCTCCTCCTCTGCCCCAGGCATTTCAAAAACCTTACCACCCTTTAAGAAATCCTTTGACCTATTTTCTCTCCCTTTTATTTTGTTCTGGTTTGTCAGGCCTGCTCCCTTCATAATTACTCATATCAATAATTGTTGCATCATTAATGTCTTTCCTGAATCTTTCCACATCACTCCTTAGAAATTCACCCTCAGCTTATGGCTTTTTCTTGGCAAAGTGTCAGGGCTATTTCTAACATTTTTTCTCTTGTGAAAAAGCACTTGAGACACCATCTTTGTTTCATCTCTTATCATGAAGGGTGCTATGCATAGTGCCTTTAGGACCAGAGTGGGAGCTAGGAGGTCCTCAGTTCCACGGTGATCTCTGCCATTGGTTTTCTACATGGCCTTGAGCACACCATTTCTCAGTGTTTCACCTTTTTTTAATTGGGAATAATAATTATACACTTACCTCATTGGGGTATTGCAAAAATTCAATTACAGCTTGTATGATACTATTTAAGAGTGAAATATTGTTTTCTGATCTCTCATCCTTAAATTAAGAGTTAACTTCTGGCCACAGCACACCAAATTGTCTTCTCCATATATTTGGTGTCTGTCTTCTTTCTACTTGGGAAGATTGCTTTTTCATGCTCGTATGCCTTCATCACAGGGAGTGATGTTGTAGACTGTTCTTTCCTCCAGGATGAGATACATGTGGGTATTCTTAATTTCTTCTTATCAAAGTTTTATTTATACCTATTAGATGCTCCTCCTGCCTCTATATTTGTTGGAAAGGCCTCCTGTGAACTGAGACCCCTCTTTTGTGCAGTTCTTACAGTTTTGTTTCTTGATTTGTCTCCTCTCTTTACTTCTTCCCTCTCAAGCGTTCCAGCTCTGCCTTTCATTTCTGCTCCCTTCTTTATGCTTCTTTTTGAAGGATTTAAGTTGATTTCCCTTAGCTAACTGCCATGGGCAGATCTAGGCTTTTGAAAAGGGAAGTACAGATGGTGTGGTGCATCACCACATATGTAACACAACACAACATTTTTCTCCAGTTTAAAAGAAACTAGAAGCTTCACTAATAAGTAGGGGCCTAGAGCTATATCATTCAAGACAAGACTGAAGCAAAAAACCCCACCTATTATTGGAATGTCCATTCATATGCTATGTCATATATTTATTGTATATATAAAACACAGCAAGCTAGGCAAAAATAATACAAAGATGTTTTATTATTCCTGGAGTCACTATAGTCAAATATATTTCTTTTTTTCATATTCATAAAACAAAAGCAAACCTTCCTGAGCATCTAGATGGTGCCTTCAATGCTTCATTGAAATTGATTTCCACACCTGAACTAATGTTCACCTGAGTTAATACTTCTGCACTTAAGTTAATGTTTTTAGCTACAGTTAAAAACAGTCTTCAGAACTGTGAAATGGAAGCTATAAAACTAAGAGCAGCTAACAGACATCAGCATTGCAGAAGTAAGGGTAGCTGGAGCAGTGGAACATTTATAGACCATTTGAAAGGAAAGAATCATTAATACCTGTGGAATGAAGAGTTTAGAAGGAATCAAACAAATTAGAATGAGTCATTAAGGCAATTGACTTCCTCACTGCTGTCATTACTAGGCAGTCAGCTTTAAACTTTGGATGGACCAGGAATCAAAAGGGGGTGCAGGTGCACCAATGCACTCCCTCTCGGATCTGTCCCTGGTAACTGCTATGAAGATCTGGCTGGTTCAGCTGAAGGTTCTCAGTTGAGGGCTGTAAACAGGTACTATCATCTAATTGTCCCAGCTACATGGGAGAGGGTCACCAGTATGGGAAAAGTTGAGATTATACCAGTTAGACATCTAAGGGAACTTATCCACTTAAGTGAGATCCTATGCCACCATGCTCAAGTCCCTGAAAAACCATTAGCATGCCTAATTTTGTAACATGCAGTCATCTGAGCTTCAAGACTAAGTCTCATAATAAAGCTGCAAGTATGAGGAGGACTCACCCAACCACCTTCTGCATTAAGAAGTTTTCAGGGACTCGAGCAGAGTGGAACAGGATAACACTTTGGCACCTAATAGTAGAATAGGATCTAGCTCTATTAGTCTGTGTATTTATACTTATCGCAGATTCCTTTTGAGCCCAGCTTGCTGTCCTTAGTCTCCTGTCACATCAGGCCTTTCATTTCCATGTCCTATCCACAAAGTTAAGATGAACCTTGACAGCATAGGCGATGTGTAGGTGGGACGTGTGGGGGGCACATGCCCCTTGTGAGATTGGCTGCCACTGGGTTCTGTGGGCGGTTGCCACTTACCACCCTGCCACCAACACCACTGATGCTGCCATCCACAAATTATGCCCCGCCCGGGAGGCACCAGTCATTCATGCTTGACCATTGGCAATGCATAGGGGGTGCACACTGATACACATGCACTCCCTAAGATTGGCCATGCACCCCCTGGAAGTGCCAGCTGCAAAACTGGAAGTGCACTTCTGGTTTTGCCCCTAGCTCGATGATCAGCTGCTGGAGGACCCTCCCCCCAGTCGACGATTGGCTGTGGGGGGACTCCCCCATCAGTGATCTGGTGGCCCCCCCCCTGACTTGGGAGGCACCAGTCACCTATGTGCTTGACTGTATTAAATGTCTACCTCAGAAATATGTAAGATGTTGCCAGTCAACAGAACAACATAACACTGCCTCATATTGTACTCTTGCCAACCATGGAAAAGTTCCCGTTGACTTTAGTGTTGGCAAATCAGGCCCAGAACTTCCTACTAAAGTCAAAGGGGGAATAAAAGACTCATAGTGTTATCATGGAGAACACAGAAAGGACCACAATTGTCATTAAAATTAGTGGAGTTAGGCTGTGTCCTTAAACTGTCCCAGAGGAGTAACATGCAGTTTTTGTTCCCTGGGGAGCAGTGGTGGCTGCCAACTTCGTGTCCCCACTAAGTTGGTACCTGGAGCTGGTGCCTTGCCCACCCACCCCTAATCACACTACTGAGCTATCCACTAGGATACCCATACCCAGACCCAGACCCACACCCATACCCATCCACTTCTGAGCTTGTTTGAAATCACTGCCTGTTTATAAATTACTGGCCATGACATCACTGTCCACCATAAGTTGAAGCCCACTTCAGTTGCCATTTGTAGTTCTGCTGCTGCTGTCCACAATGAAAATTATCCATCTCTATAGTGGTTTACAGCTTTATGCCTTTCAAACTAACCAGCACATTTTATTTCAGGGAGTTGTAAATATATATAAACCGAAAGGGGCTGTACTTAGTCATCACCAAGGCAGAAAAGGCCCCAGCAATGTTAGACAAAACTGCATTTCAGAGCAAGGCATAACTCAAAAGCAGTCAACAAGTCTTTCCCCTCATACTTGCAGAAATCTGGAAGTTTTTAGAGGCCTTCATCACAGGCAGCGATGTTGTAGACTCAAGGAATCGGAACCCATGGTAGAGGTGATAACTTTTATTAGACCAACTAGAGATTTGCACAAAATATATTTATTTGCAAACTTTCAGGCACACATCCTTCCTCAGGCATAGGAGAATGAAAAGCTTGTAAAATTTCTTCCAGATGGAAATGCAAATTCATATTTCACAGGAGAGCTGAAGGTCTTTACTGGTTGGAAAAGTTCAGTGTGTGCAAATTAGGCTCAGATAAAAGTTAGAGCAGTCTATACAAAAGTTAGAGCAGTCTTTGCTGACTCAGTATTTCATTCTCCTCTTTGTTAATTGCACCCAGGGCAATGTGTGTATTTTGATTTTTATTCTTTTATTTTTTTATAGTTGTCATTACTAAAGTAGAGTATCAGATAACATCTGCTTGGTCTTGCCCAGGTCAAATAATGCTAGGGTTCCCCTCCCTTTAATCATCAGCTCTTTCATATTTATCACTTACTACACATACAATGCAGTGTGTTCAGAGCTCTGAGATGAGGAAGGAACAGAGAGGGAAAGAATCCATAGTTTTTTGATGGCCAGTGGTTTAATTTGAAGGGAAATGGGTGATTAGGATGAATTGGAATGAAAGCCATGTGAGGAAAGGCTGAGAGAGCAATGTATGGTAATTTAGTCTGGAGTGGCGATTCTCAGCCAGGGTGTTGTGAAGACCTTTTAAGAGTGCTACAGTATTAGCTCTCTTAGGTGTGCAAATGCCTATGCATGATTCACAAAATAAACCCAGAGATTTCAAACAGGAATCCAAAAGTTCAAAAAAAATTGTCCTGTTGGGGTCTTTCTGAGATGTTTGCACAAAATAATTGTATTATTTTTTTGTAGTAAAAAAATAAGGGGAAACTAAGGGCTGGCATTTTCCAAGGGATGTCTTGGGTCTAATGAGGGATGCTTTGAGTCTAAAGAGGTTGAGAACCACTAGTTTGGAGATTAAACGCTGATGTGACAGAGTTTTCCAATATCTGAAATGGTGGGGGATCCAATATTTGGAGAGGATCTGGAACAGGAGTTCAATAAATCAATTTAATCTCACTCAGTTAAGTCTGATAGTACATCCATCCTGATTTATTTTTAACTTCAACAGAATTTGGACCTGTTTCAACAGAATTTGAACAGATTTGAACCAGTTTCTGATCACTTATACTGGTTTATATGTAATTTCTGTCCCTAGCCTTGAAGTCCTTTCCAACTTGAGGGGATTCTAACCAAGGTGAGGGACCATGGAAGAACTTGGTGAAGGCCTGAAAATAGTGCTGCTCTTCTACTCCTACCACAGCAGGGTCAAAATTCACAGTGCAATGGCACAGTGAAGAACTATACCTAAATCTGCTTGACCTTGTCCAGGGGTGTCAAACTCATCTCGCCCTGTGGGCTAGATATGCTGGGTAAGTGCCAAAGGGCCAGTCCATGGGCAGATGAATAGTACAGGGCCAGACTTGCAGGCCCACTAGGGTGATCACCTTTTTAAAATGTAAAGGTGGGACACATGCCCACCTCACCCATCACTTCCGCTGGCAGCACAGCTGGAGTGGAACAGAGCAGGGCAGGGGCAGGGGCAGGGGCAGGGGCAGGCTGCCAGCTGTGGACTCTGGGCTCCCTGCCCTAATGCGTTTCCCCCATGAGCCCTATGCTGGCCACATGTCCCCTGCCCACCTGGAAGCAGCAGGGAACACAATTCTGCACCACTGCCACCTCCATAGCTGCTGGGCAGGCAGGGGGCACACAGCCGGCATAGGGCTCATGAGGGAAAGGCAGCAGGGCAGGAAGCCCCGAGCCCGAAGCTCACAGCAGATCCAGTGCCCATAGCGCCCACTCCAGCCAGTTTGGAACATGTGCTGTGGTCAGTACTGCAGACAATGTGTCCCACACACGAGCCAAAGCAGGCACTGTGTGTCCTAGGTCCCGCACTCACTATTGGTCTGGCATGTGCTATGTGAGTCAACTCTGAGACCCAGGGGCAGCACTAAGGGGACAGATGATGGGTCTGGATCTGGCCTGTGGGCTGGATCTTTGACATCTCTGGCCTAGTCTATGAAAGGAAAGTTGTGCTCACACCACTTTAGCTACGCAGGTGCTCTGGATGGTAGTGGCCCTGTGGTGACAATATGCTGGTTGCTGCTGAAATACTAAGCACTGTGTCATGAAGGCAGGTATTACTGAAGGGGGATAAAACAGTCCAAAGTGCCTGTGGGCATGTCTGTACCAGGTCTGTGCAGCACCCAGGAGTGCTGCTGTGAAACACACCCTCATCACTTGCTCCAAATCCATGTGGGCCAATGCTAGAAATGAGGCCAGGGAGCTGTTTTAGAGCAGCCTTGCCTGTACGCTCAGTACTGCTCTCAAGCTTTTTTGTTTGGGTCCCAGCTTAGTGGCACGTACTGCATAAGGAGGCTATATTACCTCATTTCTGGGACCCGGCAAACGCAGAATGGGAGGGAGTATTTGCTTCCCAGAAGTGTTCCTGAGCACAGCACTGAGAGGCCCTATGCCCTAAGTGACTTAGGATCCTGCAGCCCAGTTAAAAAAATTACTAAGACCTAGAGGCACAAAAACATTAGGTGCCAAATTCTTATGTATGGGCCTAACACCAACTGATTTTAGCGGTGAGTTAAAAGCCTACATACCTTTGTGGATCTGGCCTTAAAGCTTGGACTACCTGCCAAAGGTAGACCAAAAAAAGGGCACTTTGTACTGGAAAACTTGTCCAACTTCTCTCTCAACTGAACAATTGGTCCAATAAAATAGATCAAGATAAAAGATATAAAATATGAAATCCTTGCCTCCCTCACCTGCCAATGTCATATTGCTTCACATATCCAGGTACAGTGGAAGCAGTACAATTCACAGTGTGGGCATGGTCTCACATTTGAACAAGAACAGTTTTATATCCAGGTGGTAGAAAGGTCTTTAAGTAAGTGTGCCTAAATTTACATTATAGAGGTTGCACTTGTATAATTGAGTAAAATATCACACCCAGTAAGTATCCGGGTACAAAACCAGCAGGTATGGTAGACCACAGACATTTGAAGGTCAAGGTCATATTGGCTTTCAACATGAATTGGTTTCAAGTCAGGTGAAGAATTAAAACTACTACAGGTGTGAGATGCGAGCTGTAGCCTGCAGCAGTCCTTACCTTATTCAGGCAGTGTAAGAAGTGCTTACTTTGTCCTGACTCAGACAGCAAGAAATTCTTCGATGTAAACATCATGAATCAGGAGACAAGAGATTCTTAGCACCAGAGATATCCTGGATAAATCCTTTTCCAAGAGGGAGTTACACGTGAGTGACCTATGAAGGTAACAGGTAATCTCTCTGCTAGCAACTATGAGGAATCTCATTATGGCACAGTGAGTTCACAGGGAGGTTAGGAGCACATTAGTAAATTCAGGAAAGTAAACCAAGGACAATCTAGATGCTGAGTCTGCAATTGGACTTACAAAGGCAGACCTGTGCCCCAATGCAGAGCTTCATTGTCTTACTGTTTTACCTCAGGAGCTGACGCCTGTTGCTCCTTAACTACAGGTTATACTTCTGTTATCACAGTTCTATTACACACTGTTAAATAAGACCCTGAACATGTAAATTAATTGTTGTGAGTGGATCCTTGGAGAACATAATGGAGTTCAATGGGCCCAGGTTGCAAGATCAGGGTCCTTCTGGGTAGAATGCAATAGGTAAAAGTTTTAAACCTGCCAATGAAGATAACAGAACTGACATCTCTTTAAAAAACATACTACAAGCCCCCAGGAACTATTCAGGAACAGAAAACCACAACTGTTTACCTTTTTATGAGTGACTGCTCAAAGTTCTGAGGGCAAAAAATAACTGGTAATGGAAATGGAGCAAGGAAGAAGGAACTAAAAATGAGTCAGTTAAGTTGTGCTGGGTAAAGATAATGGGAGGAGAAAGATAAGGACAGCTAAAGTTAATGATAACTATGGGGCGTAGAGTAATGTCAAGAGCACTGGTAAATATAAAAGAGGAAAAAGAAACAGTGGAGAAAATGTAGGTTCATAAATGAGAAAGAAGTGAAATCAATGTTTATTAATAAATGGCTAAGCTTCTGGACTACCTTGCCATGACATGGAAAAATAAAGAAATAAAAATGTGGACAGCTTAAGAAGAAATTAAAGTCTTGACTGGATATATGTTCCAAGTACCCAAGTCACTTTCAAAAATGAGACTTAGGTTCCTAATCACTCAATTCTTTAGAAAATGTTATCCCTTGTTAGTATAGAAAAGCAGGTAAGGAGACACTGGGACATGTGGGTCTATACAAGAGGTCTGGACGACAAAGCCAGTGTGCACTTATCTGCAGACTTATGTAAAGCCACAGAAGAAAAATTAAAAAGCCCAGCTAAAAATCACTCTATATTTCTGTCAAGGCTTCCTTTCAGAGCCAGAACAAATCAGCAGTCAAAGCATTTTTGGCTTCACCAAGGAGGGGAGAGAACACGCTCATCCTTTTCACCAGCTTTTCTATTCCTTCTAACTCCACCGAGGTCAGCTATGAAAGAGGTTGCGATCACCTTGCAGGCTGAAGCACCTTTACACCTTGGCTGGGACAGACCATTCCCTTGACCACCGGGGATTTGAGAGGACAGGGAATATGTAAAGCACCTTTGTGGAATTGTAGCCCACTTTGTGAGTTGGAGTGACTTTCCTTGGGAATAGAGCATGGGTTAAGGAATGGCCTGTAGGCGGGGAGAATAGGACATACCCATTGAAACCAGCTTAGAATCTGTTGAAGGGTTATTACATTTTAGACGCTTCTTTTCTGGTTGGCCATCTCCATTTAAGAGGCCTGAGAGGAGAACTATCATTAATGGAGGCCTATCATCACACTTTCAGAGGAGATGTGCCCTGTAGGCAGGTGGAGAAAACCAGAGATGCTTCTCTGAAATCTGTGGAGTTTCCTCTCACTTCTTCAGGCTTTTCCACACAAGGGAAAAACTAAGGACCTGCACCTGAGCACCTTCAAAGGGCTAGCTAGAAACTTAACTGAACCAGTGGAGATTATGTCTCAATGGCCAGGAAAAGGCCAGAAGAGGGAAGGAGGGAGAGAAGGAGAGTGGGTGGCATGATGTACTGCTGAACTTTACAACAGGGGAAAGGTGTGATCCTACTAATTGCTGTCCACTAAAGCTATGAAAGCAATGACACAAAACTCCCATGAAAAAAATGTCTAGAAAATAATGGACCCAGGGCCAGAAAATAGCTTACTAAAGTAGGCCTTGGGCTTCAGTGAGTACAGGCTGAGGCCCTCTGCAGTCAGTCAGCTGGGGAGAGTCACAAGTATCAATAAGAACAGAGAGGAAAATGAGTTTAGAGAGGGCAGAAATAAGGAGCAAATATTAAAATGAGATTCAGATTTGAGAGTTGCGAGCCAATGGATGTTGAAACAGGGCACAGAGGCAGAGCAGTTAAGATGTCTCACTGCAGGTCCAAAGACATGAGTTTGACCTTGCTCTAAACTAATCCCAAAGGCTGTCTCCAGTTGACCTTGCTGTGAGTGGGTACCTGGCCAGTCAGGCTGAGGCATCAAGGGGGCCCAGGTATGATGCTGGCCACATCATTCCTTTGGGTGCCGCTAGCTAGAAAAACTGTTACATATTCATTATGCCACCCTGTGGGCTGCTAGGCCTGAGTGGACTTTGACCTAACAGATGTGGAGAAATATAGATTAAAATTTAATTGTAGATGACTGAAAATTAGCAGTGCCAAAAACAAGTCAAGGGCTTTAGGGGTCAACAAGCCTTCAATGAGCCCGCTATACAATAACGAGACATTGTGATTTTTGGCTGTGTTTGCAAAGGCATCACATCACAAAACAGGAAGAGACAAGTCTGTGCATAATACTGTGTCCATCTCTGGGCACCGCTAGACTGGGAAGATATTGGCAAATTGGAAAGGGCTCAGGAAGGAACAAGAAAAATGACTAAGTGTCTGTGGGGATTGATTAATGAAAGAAGATGAACTATATACAATGACTAAAAAAGGATGTGGTAGCTGGGTACAGGTATTTGGAAGGTACAAACATCCAGAAGGGAAAAAAATGTTCAGGGGAGTACAATGGATGGCTATTTTTAGGAGTAATTGGGTGAAACCAACCAAATGAAAATATAAGCCAAATATCTTCCTGGCCAGGAGACCTGTTAGACCGTGAAATAGTCTCCAATGGGAAGAGGTAGAACCCCATTACCTGAGTCATTTAAAACTAAACTGGACAAAGCAATCAGGCATGCATTGTAAATCCTGCCCTGGCAGGGGAATGGAGAAGATGACCTAATGAGTCTTTTCCATCTCTAATTTCCATGTTTAATATGAGGAATCACTAAATACCTTGCCATGATAGGTAGAATAATGAGTCAGTACTTGGGTAGTGTCTGTAATCATGATGAAGGTAGAAAGAGAAAATGTCAAACAGATTAAGTGGGTAGAATAATAGGGGAGAGAGAGCTGTATTGTGAAAGCAGCAAGCATGCAAGGACTCTACTTGCTGACTATTTATCCTGAGGGGAGAACAGAAAGAGCCACTAACAGAAGGGAAAAGGGAATGTGAATCCATCCTGACTGATGTGGCCCTAGATTAAGGAAGTCGGCTATTCTTAAACTGAGAGGGACTTTCATTCTCCCACTGGTTCATTTAATAGGGTCTGGGTCTTTCAAAGCTGAAACTGACCCTTGTGAAACACAGATGCTCTGAAGTTTGTCCCATCATACAGACTGCAACATGGCCTAGCAGTGGTGGAGGGAGCCCCTGGGGGTGGGAAGGGATACCTCAGGGATACCAATAAACTCTCTCTGTCAATACTGCATTGCTTGTGGGGAAGCACTGCATTCCATGCAGAGATGCGACTGCCAGGCCAGGTGTGCATATTAAACCCAGGACTAAGCCAGCCTCTAATGGCAGGATTTGCTTTCACTCCATGCCTTTCACTGCACCCCATCAGTTAACTGGTACACAGTGGATTCAAACCTATGGTGCCTTAATCAGATGCTCCCATAGGAACTTTTGCCTTCCAGTAGCACGGGGATACACACACATATTTTTTGGCAAGAAATAACCTATTTACATACACATACATATGCATGAGCCCACACATACACACATGCGCATGGAAACATGTGTCATACCTGCCCACACATGCAATATTACCTGTCCCAGGCACTAAACAAAGGGAACTCTCAAGCCTCCCTAAATGCTAGGACCGTTCATAAACATCATGAGATGCCAAAACCAAACAACCAAGCAAAGGTTGGGCTCTTTATCTTGGCTTTAGGAGCTTGTTTGATCTCCAAGGCACACACAGGCCTCTGACATTTCCCTCTCCAGCTGCACAGGTCAGGATCTCTGTCACGGTGTGGGAGAGAGGAAGGCTCATGGACTTGCAGCCTTCCTGAGGGGCTTGTAAGAAAAGAGTCTCTGGAGCTGGCAACAGTGCCTGGAACGTCCTCCCCAGGCACTGATGCCTTTTCTGGCAGCTACACAAGTCCCTCTGAGGTTGGTACACGGGTGTAAGATGACCCAATGGCCTGCACAAGCCGGGACAGCAATAAGCACAACCCCCCTGGTTGCCCCCAGCTGGGGGCTGTGCTCTCCCTGCCCCGCAGGACCTGGAGGCAGCAGAACAAAGGCTCTTGTCTTCTGTCCCCTGGCCCCAAAGCCACATCAGAGCCAGGGAAAGAAGTGCTGCAGCGGGGATGCCTCCAAAAAAGAAAACTAACTCCAAGGGGGGAGCACCTCCAAGCATGCCCTTCCCCCCACAGCCCAGATGCTGCTGTTGCTGCTTTGCACCCTCTCCCTCCTGCCCCCCAGCAGCCCAGTGTGGATAGGGGGGATACTGCGGGATCTGTGGAGGCCCCTTCCAACCCAGCTGGATCTATAGGGATCTGCTTGTTTTGTCTGCATCCACTGGTAGAGCATCAATATTGAAGCTCCCCCCCCATCAATTTGGGCATGCTTTTGTGTCAGCAAATCCCCTCCCCTCCCTCTCCTCCTCCTCTTCCCCTTCCCGTCCCCACCGCGTCCTGCTGCATTTGTTTCCCCGCCGCCCGGCTGTAACACGAGCTTGTGTTTCCTGGTGCCGGGGCTCCTTTAAGAGGCAGAGCTCGGTGCTGGGAATTCACGTCAGTTTAGCCCTGAAACTCTCCAGATCAATGAGCAAAGAGCTTTCTCACTTCTGCCTTTCAGTTTCTCTCTTCCAGGAAGGAAAACATTCAGAGGGAGAGAGAGGGAGCGAGGGCAGCAGCAGCCGCCGCCGCCTCACCCTCCCGGGCTGGAAGCAGACCCCCCTGGCAGCCCCTTCCTCCCCAGCCAGCAGCCCCCCCACCAAACTATGCGGGCTGCCACTGCTAGGGGCAGATCTGCCGGCACCTTGAGCTCTTTGGGGAAGATGGTCGGAGTAACTTCTCCTTGAATGACTGCGTCTGGCTCTGAAGGATTTCTGGGTTGGGGAGAGGAGAGGAAAGTGGGGAAACCCCCCCCTGAGAACTTCCTGATCTCTCTCGTTCCCTCTCTCTCTGCCCTCTCCTTTTTTTTTTTTTATTCCCCCACTCTGTGAGACATGTCTGAGGCTCCTGCTCAGTGTTGCATCAAGGTA
>NW_017728931.1:16255616-16284312 GCF_001723895.1 Crocodylus porosus | reverse complement strand
GAGAGAGAGTTCTTTTTCAGTAGAAAACTGAATAGAAACATTTCTTTTACAGAAAAGGATGATTTGGTACAATGGGGAAAGACTTCTTTTCTGCAATGAGAGTAACTTGCTATAAATTTGAACACATTGTGCCTGCATTAGTGCTTGATATGCAGATGTTCTACATATGATCTCTCCATTGGGTGCAAAGTGTGTGTGTACGTGTACAACATATATATTTTATTCTCAAAGGTAATCAACAAGGATTTTTTTTAAGTGTGCGGCATCCTGACGACTGGAAAAACAAGTGAGAGACTCTTGATTAACACAAAGAGGAGTTACCTATGCAGTTTGGCACTTAAGAATGCTTGTGTGTTTGTCAATAGAGTGGGGAGAAAAACCCCACTGGTGTAGAAATGGCTTATAATTGGAGGCATATTTTTTTCATTGCTGGAGATAGTATGTTGGATCTGTTAAATTAACACTTAGTCTGGTCCTTCATAGTCTGGTAGTATTGGAGGTTTTGTCCCCTGCTGTAAAGTTTGTGGAAAGTTTGCTACTGTAAAGGAGGTGTAGTCCATATGAGGGATTTTTTGTAATCAAGGTGTTTAGTTGTGTCACTTATCTGTGAAGGTGTCATGCAATATTGTGGGAGTAGAAGTGCTACACACTAAACTCTTTGCCTTACGAGGGGCCTGAGGAGTGCGCTTCTTTGTGACTTGACCTATTGAACATGTTACACTGTGAAGTTTTTCATTTTAAGTGGAGGCAGTATAAAGCTGAGACAATGGTGGCGGGGAGACCAAATTCCATTTTTGATTTTTTTTGGCCAGACTGATCCTTCCTATCAAGCAAATCCATTGAGATGGGGATTTCCTTTTTATCTTTCTCCCTGATTTTATTTTTTAATTATTTTTTTCCCTTAGGAGTAATTTTGCTTCTCTTGCAACCAGGCTTAGTCCTGTTCAAATAAATAAACGCTTTATGGTTGTTTGTCCATGCCTACAAGAAAACAGGTGCTTTCCATTGCATTGTGAGGAGGGGCAGCATGCAATAGAAAGTTGTTATCCCACCTGAAAACAATGGAACTCTGATGGGTAAACTGAATTCATTGGTATGTCCCGTGAGATCTCGGGACTTAGAGAATCTAGTCTGATTTCTGTAATTGGGACAGACAAATTATATATTGTAATAGGTGTTGCGTGTTGGTTAACAGGATGGCCCAAAATGCTAGTATGGGGAAAATCTGCATTATTAACAAAGCAAATAAAATAGCTATTGGTTGGGTTTTTTTGGGGGTGGGGAGGGTTGTGGGGAGGGGAATTCCTAACTAACCCTACAAAAACACAATACTTGTTCTCTGGGTAGGAGAACACTAACTATTAAATAAGAACCAATAGTGTTGCTAAGTGGTTCTTTACCTTGTGTTAGAAATGCATCATTTTTACAAATAAATGATGCTTACTCCTACTCAAGTCAGTGGAAACTCCCATTGACAGTAGTACTAGTCCCTCACATCTCTGTTATGATACATTATGGAGTCATATTATAAGGAATTAACTGCATATGACTTTTCCCATATAGTCCTACTACATCATTTTAATAGTGTAAACATGCAGCTATTTCATTACACATAAGAGACATCATTAGCCGCCCCCCCCCTTTTTTTAAGTAACTAATGGTTTTAAGCATGCTTTGAATTTTGAAAAGTCCTTAACGATGTTATAAGTGTTTTCTGTTCTCATGAGATGAGTATTGCTTTATCAAGAGAGAAACTGGCTACTATGTAGGGGAAACGGTATGTCCACAGTGCTGTCCAATGCACAGAATACACAAAAATGAAGAAATAGGGAAGGTGGTTCAATTTATCTCATTCATAGACATTTTGGTTGCATGGATGATGCAAACTATTCAGCCAAAACTTAAAATTTTAAGTCAAAGATCCGCCCCCCTCCACCTTTTAAAAGTCACACCATTGTGGGTAACTTTTTCTCTTCATTTGGTTTTGAACGGTCATTGTCTTTAAACGTTTATTCCATTCAGAACAGATTGGAAGTCGGCAGTCGGTCAGTAGCTGAGGTAAAAAATCTTTAAGCGATGTGTATGTAACTCGATGAGGCTGATCTATTATTTCACTGTATTACATCTCAGCTTGCTGTGTTTGCTAGGAGTCTATACAGGCAAGAATTGTGCTGTGTTACAAATCTGCTACTTAAACTGATGTTGCTGATCAAGGCAGCATTTGGTTCAATGTTATTGTAGGAATAGCAAAACCATTCACTGGGAGGTTTGAGGTGGAAGTTGTGTTGTTTGTAAATGTATTCTGTTAAGGTGTTTTCCTCCAGCAACAAGGAACAAGTAACGTGCAATAAATTCCACAGCAACTAGTGGGGTGAACCATGGAAAGTTAGGATGGAGGCAGTGAGGGAAAGTGTGAGATTATTGTTGTAGAGTCTTTATATCACTAGAAAACACTGCTTGAGATTTAGGAGACACTTCTGGGGATGATGTGGTGGCATTATAGTGTGTGTTTAAATTTGTTCTCATCCAGTGTGAATTCATGGTAATCTCTCTCTGTCAAATGCTAATCAGCGTGGCACTTAATTTTCAATATGCACAATTTTGCATATATATAAACATTTATACATTTATAAAGATTTGTTCTCTGTGAGGGGGGCAGAAATTATGCTAAGGCCCTGATCTTGTAAATACTAATTTCTTTTACTTTACCTAGCACATCCTTTCCTATACTCGGGTGAGTCATCCCATGAATTTTAACTGGACTGTCCTAACAGTGAGGTTTTAAACATGTATATGTTAGAGTCTGTAGGATTTGGATTTAATTCAGCTTTGAGGTTCAGAAATTAAGATCTAGGGAGTCAGGAAAGAAGAGTTGAAGTTAAAAAGTGAGTTTGCTTTGTTTTGTACTCTTTATGCATTATAATGTGAACTCCTCTTTGTATCATTTTTTAATGTTTTTCAATCAATAAATGAATATAGTACATAGAATATAACAAATCCCAATTTGCATGGTAAATCTTTGTTCTATGGTCAGGATGCTAAGATTGGGAGCTGGAGACTTGTATTCCTCTGACAGACTGCTTCTGTAACAAAGGAAAAGTTGCTCCCTTTTCTTGTGCCTTAGTTTCCCCACTGCTAAATGAAGATAATGATACCCTTCCTTGTAAAATGCCTTGAGCTAAACATTTTGAGATTCCATTATTGAGCATTCAGGATTTCAACTCAACTTTTATTTGCAACTCAGTGGGTCGCAGTTGAAGAAAATAGTTTCAGTCCTTCAGGACCTGGGGCAGAAGTTCAATAAACCGGTTTAACCTAAATCAGTTAAGTTTGATACTGCATCCATCCAGGTTTATCTTAAACTGGTTTTGGCCATTTTGAAAGTGTGTACCAAACTTCAGAAACTGGTTCAAATCTGTAACTCAACAGATCACTTATACCATTTTTGTTTGACTGTTTGCTTGGTTGGTTGTTTGGTTGTTTTTAGTAGAAACTTCTTTTGTTCCTTACTGTGGAAAAAGCTTGAAAATAGGACTTGAGTACAGGCAAAATGAAGTCTCCAAATCCAGGAGGCTCAAACATAAAAATCTCAAAATGCAGGAATAAGTAGAAGCGGAAATCCACTTGTGACTTTTAAACTAATTTCATGACTCTTAGGAATCTGACTCTCTCTCTTTCAATTTTGGGGATTGGTGACAACTGCACAAGTTACCCTCAAAGCTATTCTTCATCCCCTTTAACAGCAGACTGAATGTGGAGCCATGTGATAACTGTTTCTTAGCCCCCAAAGTCAGAAATAGCTCTTGATGAAAATTCATTTAAAATTCCAAATGGAAGCTTCTGTTTGCTGCCTGTAAAGGTTTACAATGTAAACTTAAGAACATAATTTACCCGAACTTGGCTTGTGTTATATTTTACATTAAAACTTCAAATGTAAGCTGGTTCTGTAGGTAGCTCTGAACCAAAGCTTCCCGTATGTAAAATTTTCATAAGTAATTCATGCATGGATTGATGTAAACTTTGCTCCTCCAGTCAGTTATGCATGGCTTCCAAATCTGCAGGGTTTCTATTGAGAGCTATACAGATGCTCAATGTTGTGGGGATTTACTAGGGCTGTGCAAAATGGAAGCGTTCCATTTTGGCCAGTGTTTCAACAGAACAACGTTTTGTTTTTTGGCTTTTGTTTCGAGTCAAAATGGCAGTTCCGTTTCGTTCCGTCAAAATGTTTTGCCATTTCAACCCTGTTTCAACATTTCGCCTGTAGGATATAATGGGGAAGTTTGAAACAGGTTATAAGTTTGTCATTTCTGACCAGACTTGGATGAAACTTGCAGAAATGGCACAAATCATGCTCTCAGAAGGGGCTACCAAGTTTCAAGAAGATAGGTGCAGGGGGTTCGGAGAAACTGCACCCCAAAATCATGAGAGCAAAGCTCATGTCATGTGTATGTGTTAAGCCACAGCAGGGTCAAAACTACAGGGATGGTAGCCCCTGTTGAGGCCACAAAGTCTGCCAAGTTTCAAGAAGATCGGTGCAGGGGTTTGGGGGGAACTGCACCTCAAGCTGCTGACAGGTAAAACTTGTGACATAGATGACTCTGTGCGTGTTAAAGGAGCAGCGGGCTGAAAACTGCAGGGGTGATGGTGCCTTCTGAGGCCACAGAGCCTGCCAAGTTTCAAGGAGATAAGTGCAGGGGCTTGGGGGAAACTGTACCTCAAGCTGCAGAGAAGCAAAACTCGGCAGGCTTCATGGCCTCGGCAGGGGTTAGCATGCCTGCAGTTCTGACCCTGCTGTGGCTTAACACATACACGTGACACAAATTTGGCTCTCAAGACTTTGGGGTGCAGTTTATCAGAACCTCCTGCAGTTATCTTCTTGAAACCTGGCATGCTTTATGCTCTCAGAAGGGGCTACCATTTCTGCAAGATTTATCCAAATCTGGCCAGAAATGACAAAGTTATAGGCTGTTTCAACCTTCCCATTATAGCCCTATGGGCGAAACTTCAAAACGGTGAAACGTTTCGACTTGCCTCGTTTTGTTTCGAGGCTGCTTCGACCATATCAGTTTTGTTCAGTTTTGCTGTTTTGAACTCGAAACGGGTCAAAACAAGACTGGTGGCAAAATTTCACACAGCCATAGGATTTACTGGTTGGAAAGAATTTCCTCCTCTTTCTCCCTCCTTCTCTGCCCACAACATGGTGATGATGAATCCTGTAATTTCCATATTCTGGAAGTCTTTAGTTTGATGCCATCATATTCCTGCCACCCTTAACCAAGGCCAATTCATTACTTGTGGAAAATTTACTACTTGGTTTTTATGTGGAAACTTTTATTGTAATAAGCTAATTCTTCCCACTTTGATGTTGGTAATGCTGTCATTAAGGTCACTGGGTGATTGAGATTGAATTGCAGAAGATCAGAGTTTGGGGCTGGCATACTTATTTAATAGCTGATAAATTACTTAATTGATGTTAGTTAAATTAATCCTCATAAAGCAGAATTTTATTAACATCATCCCAATTAAGCATTGGTGTTTCCTATTTACTATGTATCCTTAGAGGCTAAATCAGTTTCGTAGGAGGCGGTCAATAAGATAATGGACTCTAGTATGTCCCAATTAAGTAGAAGCTGTAATGATGATTTACATGTACAGAACACCTTGGATTTCAAAGGACTTTACAAATTATATACATACAAGGGCTTTTGGGGCTGAGAGAGATGGCATATCAACATAACTGTGAAAAGAACAGTGATAAGTAGAGACAAAACCTTGTGCAGTTACACTAGGGGTAAATGCCATTCCTTACAAAACATATTCTCTGTTCTTTAATGGCTATATCCAACAGAGATTCAGTTATGGAAGTTTTGTACAGAACACTTACCTAGTGAGCCATCTACTTGGAGGAAGAGCAAGGCTAGCCCTTTTTTTGGCTGAGTTTATGGTTCCTGAAAGACTGTTTATTTTGATGGTAAGTTACTTTGAAAAGTTTGTGAGCCTATTTTAGGGTATTTGTATTTCAAGGTGGACATGACAGATGCTCCAAAATTAAGCCATTCAGAAGTAGTGATAGCTTCTAAAAGCACTGATTGATTGATTGATTTTTGGTTTTCTTTGCCCCTTTTCTCCCATCCATGAAGTGGGGATGATAACTTTTTACATCTGTGGGGCAGAGCATTTATTAGGGTAATCACTAGGAGTGTCCCTTGTTTGTGCCCATTTTCTAAGGAGATTTCCTTTTCTTCCTTGCCTTTTACAGCATCTCAGACTTCTGAAATGTTTGTGAAGTTTGCCAGATGTTGAATGCACTTGTACTTCTAGGTTGTAATTCAGAATGTTCCCAGCATTCAAAACCACGTTTTTGCAGCACAGTCCAAACCAAACTGAGTACCACTCTGTTCTTAGGTTCAAACTGAGTAAAGAAACCAAGCAGGCCTCAGAAAAATGTCAGCACTTGTAACATCAAAACTGCTGAAGCAGCTTCCAATAAATGCTGCTTATTTCTTCAACCTACAAACCAAGCCAAATTTAAACAATATTCGTTCAGCTGTTGTTCCTCTGAAATTGCATGCATTCAAGTCAACAAGTGCTCTGTTTCCCCCCTTCTTAACTGCATGCAGCGTTTAATAATGTTGCGACTAGATTTTGCTGAAACTTTTACAGAAATGTCATCACCATGTATGAGAATAAACATAGCAAACTTCAAACTAATTTAATTTGGTCTGAGAAAAGTTAGAAGGAACCATAGATGTGGGGCTTATAATGGATCATGCATTTCAACAGATAGCTGTCACTACTTCAGTTCTAATATAAAGGAGCTGAACTTCAGGGTGGATTGGTATTGCAGTTAGAGAACATGTGATGCATGATTCTTCTGAAGATTATTCCACATGATGCCACTAAAAGTTCCTTGACTTTTGAGCTTCTTGTGTGTGCTTAGAAGTCTTAGCTTGTTAAAATAAGTGTGTGCATGTTCAGGAATTAAATCAGGGTTAAGACAGCAAAATAATGATGTTCACTAGAGTTGCATCATGTGGAATGTTTTTGTATGTGAGGAGTAGATAAATGGCACCATAAATTGCTTAAAGCTATGTGAAATGCCATAAGCAGCACTGTGTGCACCATAGAATTATCTTATCTCCAATGTACACTAGAATGTCTTCTAAAATACTTTCTGATCATCATAAACTTGAGTTGGGGATGTTGTAGTTTTACCAGTATTGAGTGAGTACTGTTTTTCTCTGGGGTTTTCTGGGGTTTTTATTTGCCTTTCTGTCAGCCAAATTAATTATTTTCCTTTGCTTTCAGTATTGTTTAATGAGGTATCCTTTAAGATGTTTGCTTGCTTTTTGAGTTCTGCTAATGCTGCAACAGAAGCAGAGTTCAGGACAATTATTTATTACTATCATTATTTGCACTGAAATATGAGCATCGGAACTCCATGTTATCGGGTGTTGTGCAGGCACATAGTAGGAAGCCAATTTTTGCCCCCCCACCCTTGCCCCAAAAATAACAAAAAACAGAGTTTAGGCCATTTCCAAGAACAGCACATTGAAGAGAGAAACCACAGGGATAAGGGAAGCCATACACTAAACAGAGGTAGTAAATGTATGTCCAGTTCAACAGGTTTCTAATGTGATTAAGCCTGCTAGTTAATATTGAGCCTGATTCTTAAAATAGTTCAGCTTTCATTTAGGTACTTAAAGAAGGACCTGATTTTTTCAAAAATGTCATTTAGACAACACTTAGACTGATGTGCTTTGGAAAATCTGGCCTGTAGAGGTTTAAAAAAATCTAGCTTGGGGAAGAGCCTTGGCTGGAATGCATCACTGGATGGAGTCTAGCAGAACTTTGAAAACTTTTAATTTTTGTAAATGTTTTGGACATTCCATTAAAATATAATAATAAAATAGTATCTGCTGTAGAATTTTAGAAAATGAGCTTAAAAAAAGTAAGATATTCCTTATATCTTTTCATTAAATTCTTTGGCCTCTGTGGTTTCCTCCATGTTAAATTTTATATTCTCATCTATTTTATAAGGAGTTTCTTGGCCTAATTTGGCCCCACCTGTGTTAAGTGTTTTTAAATAAGTAGGGGTGCACCAATTTAAAGATTTTCCTGGGTGATACCAATAGCTGATTTTTCACCACGCATATTGGCTGATACTAGTCTGATAACTGATTTTATAGGACCACAGTTGAGCAGCATGGAAAGCAGCTTCCTGCTGGTAAGTCTATAGAGGGGAAGAGGTGCAGGAGAGGGAGGAGGCTGTCTGCTGTGGGTTCCGGGCTCTCTGTTGTGCTGCCTTTGCTATAGGAGCCCTGTGTTGGCCTCATGCCTCCAGCTGCTAGGCAGGTAGGGAGCACAACTCGCTGCCCCCAGTGCATGACTCCTGGGTCAAGGGCAGCAGGGTGGAGAGCCCCGAGCCCACAGCAGGCAGCCCACCTGCCTCTTCCTCGTGCACAAATCTGGGGGGAGCACATCCCCCCACCATTCCCCCACAGAGGGTATGGTGGGGTTCAGTGATGGGGAGCTGCCCCCCTCCCCACCCTTCCACACACCCTGTACAAGCCACCTGAGGCTCTGTCCTGCTCCCCACCCCAGCCTTGGGTCTCATTCACTGTTTGGGCTGAGCAGTGCCCCCAGCCCCTGCTCCTACCCCACTCCCTCCCTTACCATGGGGGCCCTGATCTGCTCCTTCCCTTCCACAGACTTACCCACGGGGTGCTGCTCTCCACACTGCCCAGCTACATTCCTGGCCACATGCATGCACGTGGCATCCAGGGGCCCCCTCCAGAAGGCATATAATATTTATCCATTAACGTTATTGGCTACACAGGCCAAAAAAAGCCGACAGCTAATAATGTTAATTTTCCTTTAAGGGTGCTGATCCAATATGGCACCAATATATCGGTGCACCTCTATAAATTAGTATAGCTCCTATTAACTCTAAAATAGTAACACAGTATGTCAATATAGAAATCCAGTATAGTATACAATAAGATCTTTTTATATCACCAGGTTCTTTTTCCCAAATATCTGGTAGTATTTTATCTGAGAGGTCAAAAACTTTTACTAGCCACCATCTACTAGAAACCACCATCACTTTCTATAGCAAATGGCATACAAAGAAATGATGCAACGATCATTGCATCTTACTACCACTGATGCTGTAGCCTGAATGGAACTTTTACCTTTTGGGTTGACAGGAGACGGCCATTGGTATCGATCTGGAGCGGAACTTGTAGATCTGGAAAGCAAGATACCTTTACCCTTCAGGTCCTGCACTCCATAGAATTCTACAGTAGACATAATTTTCAAATATATGTTAACAATTGTCCAAAACACCTGTCAGTGGAAGAGTCTTACTTTTTTTAGTTTTATGGAATGCCATGGAAATCCAGGAACTAGAGTGTTAGGAAATACTCCTGATTATTGAAAGGCCCAGGATAAAATGGCAGGGCCCAGCAACACTGACACCATGATTAAGTCACTGGTCAGATTCTCCAGTTAATGGATGAGTTTATCCAGTAAACCCATATTTCCCTTTTTCCTTTTTTAAAATTGATTGAATTAGTGAACGCTATGAGCAAGCATGTTTGTGAAGTTCAGCTAATGTGTGTGTAGAGCTTTCAGAAGGTGTAGAAGGTGAATAATACTGCAGAGATGTTATTGGGGGGGGAACTCTTCCTATTCTTTAGGAATTTATTGGAGATCTATATGAGGATTCCTCCCCATGAAGGAAGTAATCCTTTTTATTCTAGCTGATTTAAGGTAGGGAAATATAACAGCATGTTCTCTGCAGCCTCTAACATGGTGTGGTTTTAAATTTGCACTTGCCTGAATATTGAGTCTGCTATATAGTTGCCAGTGCGTCAAAATCTAGGCAAAGAAGCCAGGGCTGAAAGGCCTGTGAAGGGGTTAGTTTAGGAAATGTGATGTTCTTGGGTGGGATGGTGGTCACAGCTATGATGGAGCCTAATGGAAGCACCGTACCAAAGCAGTAGGCCCCTCCTCTCCATGCAAACAACTATCAGCTCAAGCTGTTCCAGTTATTATGCTCATTTTACTGCCTTTGAGTTGAGGGAGAATAACCATACTCTTAAATTACACAGAGGCAACACTTGAACTAAAGGGAGTGATTGGATTAGCAGAGTGATTGGATTAGCAGGTGTTGTAATTTGAGCAGTCCTGTCTCAAATGGGACCGCTTTACTAATTCCAGCTCCAGCATCTTCCTCCTACCTTTCCATAGCCCCCAGCAGCCAAACTAAAGCATCACGTACTTTGAGCTATAGACTTCTGTATGTGGATGGGTTCTTGGTGAGAGGCAGAACCTGAGTTATCTCAAGCAAATAAGGTATTGAAGGACTTGATGGGACATGGCAGAAGTGATGGTGTAGGTGAAAAGGTGAAATAGCTAGCGAATAAGTATCTTACTGGAGGGAAATTGATTCTTCAGTTCCTGCCAACAGTTTCAGGTTGTGACCCAAGGCATTGATTGCCAGGAATGGATATCTCCATTCTTTTCTGAACTTAACATATCTGAGTTTGGATATGTGGCAGATACATAAATATTTGATTCTGCATGGGGTTGTGCCACCAGTGAGTGGATTCTTTGGGAATTGCACATAAAAATGGTCAGTGGTGTCCAGTATGAGATACATACTGCATTGGTAGCCTCACTCTCAAACGTGTGTTTGCTTCTGCCATTTTTACTTGAAAGGTCTGGAAGTTAATTGGGGTCTTGCAGTACCCTCAGAAAGGAACATGGTACTAGCATATGTGCATGTTGACTCTATTATTCCAGAGCTGCTATCAAGAGGCAAGCTGAGTCTGTGTCCTGCAGGTGCATGGGGGAAAAAGAGGGGAATTTATGCAAAGGATTCGAGAAGCAGCTAGGAAGGAACTGGCTGTCTGCAAATTAACTGGGGGGACACTGTTTACCAGGGCGCCCCTTGGGGTTACTAGGAACAACAGCCATAAAATGACAGAGAGCAGATTTTAGATTAGACATTACGAAAAAATGATTTACAGTGAGGGTTGTCAAAATCTGGACTGGGCTTCCAAGGGAGGTAGTGCTTTCCCTTGCCTTGGAAGTCCTTAAGAGGAGACTGGACAGGTGCTCTTTCCTGCCCAGGCAGGGGGTCAGACTTGATGATCTACTAAGGTCCCTTCTGACCCTAAAAACGTATGAAATCTATGAACCGTCCTTTTGGAGGCTCCAGTGATTGAGTTGAAAGCTAACACAAAGGGCAAGCTTGTCCTTTCACTCTTCCATGGCATGACTACCGATTCATAGTGAGTAGGTTACAGAATTGGTTTTAAAACTTGAAGCTAGATTTAGGTAAGGATTTGGGTAGTCTTGATTTACTTTCTGGGTAAAGTAGAGAGAAAATTCCACACTTGGGAATGCTTTTATAGGGTCTATGCTTGGTTAGTCTTATGAAAATAATTACTTATAACTAAACTTTCCACCTTAGTCTCCTGCAGGGACCTGCTTGCATTCAGACTTGCTGTTTATTTGTAACTAGGAAAATATCTGGGTGGGAATGGAAATGTTTTTGATTCACTAGGGGATTTTAAAAAGTCTAGTTCTTTAGGAAATGGACTAACAGGAGGCTGGTTTTGTTATTTTAATTCTTCAGATTCAAGAAAGAGAGTGAAAAACCTTCATGGAATACATGGAAGGGGAATTACAGATCAGCCTTTGAAAAAAGCAGAAGTTGTCTGGTTTTGAGGAAGAGGCATTGTTCACTTCCAGGAGCTGTACATGGGTTGAAGTATGTCTTTCCAAAGGCCTCTGAGTTCCCACTGTTACAAATTTGAAATGTGTTCTTGAAATCCCCAACATTAACCCCCTTTCATGCAAATGATAAATGTGAAAGCTAAAGGTGGAAAGGAAAATGACCTTTCTTAGGAATGGAGGAGAGTGTATTTGCTGTGGTTTTCTTTTGCTATTCCCCAGTTCCTCTACTGCCCCCCTCCACTCCAAGGCCCTTGTGTGTGCACTGAACTGAGGCGCAGCTGCCATCCCCGGTAATTCTAGCCCCGTGATCATCCACAAGCTCTCTTGCAGCTTATCTCGGCTGGAGCACACATGGGTGTCCTAACTGCTGCTGTCAGAGCTGGGCATTGAAGTAGAGGCTTTCACGCCTGGCCACATAATACTTGAGGTAACTGGACTGTCTTCTTCAGAATTGGCTATTCATATTTGCATAGACCTTCAGCCAGGCTGGACTGATTTAAATCACCAGTTCTTTTAGTCTTGTGTTAAATCATCATGTGAAAGACACTGATCTAAAAGATCAATTTTAATAATTTTTTACGTTTTGTATTTTTTGGGGGGGGGTTCCACCTTAAAGAGAAATTTATTTGCATTGGCTAGTAGAATTTACTGATTTTTTCGATACTAACTATTGGCATCGCACTAAATTGGATATGTCTTCTGGCTAATTGTACTTAAATCTATGTAAGCAATTAAATAGCATGACATATGTATTTAGATTTCTTAAATTTTACATTTCCTGTCAGATAATTGTGAATGGTGCATTTATTACTTCCTAGTCGATTAATCTTTTGGTTGTGATTGTGTTAATGTTTAGCCAATATATTTGGCTATAAATTGAAACAATTAAAATATATGAAAGTAATCTTAAATATAAAACATGATTTGATAAATTTACTTGCAAAATGAAGTAACAAGCATATTTAAGTTAGTTTTATTTAATAAAAAGGCATTTATTATAAAAGTGCTATCTATAATAAATTAAATGGACTGATTGTTTCTGGCTGCTGTGATTTTTTTAGAACAGGTAGATCTCCTTATTTCTTACCTGCTTTTATTTAGAGATTGGAAAATAAACTTTCCCATCTTTTCAGCTTTCAGTTGGCTTCTCAGTTTTGAATTAGCTTGTCATTGAACTAAACTAATTGAATAAATTAAAATGAAGAAATGTATTCTTTGTGTACCTGGAGAAGAGGCTATGATTATCACTGGCAGTTCTTAACTTCAAGTTCTGGTTTTAGTTGCTTAGCTGGTGATTTCCTTCAGTTCATCTGTCTGACTTTCTTTAAAACTTCAACAGCAAACATATGTAGAGGTTTTATTTTATTTTCTAATTTAAATTTAAATAATTTTAATGTATTTATAGTAAGTATAGGTCTTAATATAAGCTGCTATAACTTCAATTTTAAATTATTTAAGTTTATTTTTTTTTTTTAATGTTTAAAGAAATAAACTTGTTGTATATTTGTATATTATCCATTTTAGCCATCCTGATTTTTAGGCAGAGCTAAAATGGTAAAAAATATATATAATTTCCTTTATACTAAATTCCCATTTTGAACTATAACCATAGGGCGCTTGTATGCCTTGGTCCCACAGGGATGCAGCCAGTGAGACAATGTGAACATTACAGAAGTCACAGAAGTTTAACACACATTGGTATTTATATGTGCAATATATAAGAGCCATCTTACCCATGGGTGAGCCACCCTGTTTCAGATGAATTTGTATAGTACTAATTGACTAGAAAGCAAGAGACATTACAGGTGCCTATCTCAGGTAAAGGAAATAGAGATCTTGTCATCAAAAGAGGACTCTTGCCATGGTTTTGGAACAGTATCCCCTGTTACGATGAGCAAAAACTAATTGCAAGATGCATAATAAACTTGTGAGGACCTAGAAGGTTGTAGTAACCCAGTTTAGAAGGGTGGACTGGTTTCCAGTAGGGGGCTAGGACTATTTTTTCTAGCCTGTGCCCCAGCCAATAGCTAAATCTACCAGAGCTGAATAGACATGTGGTAAATAAGCTGTCTGCCCAACAGAGGTGTTGAAGTGGTCCCTGAGATAGCACCAGCCCAGCTCTCTCTCTGCAGCTATTTCTGATGGTTCAGAAGAAAGTATTGGTAACAGAGTTTTAAAGCATTAATTCATTGGTCAAGGAGTATATATCTAGTTTTGTATATTTGTCAGTATATATCTAGTTTTGTTGTTTTAATTCTTCAGATTCAAGAAAGTGTTTGAAAAACCTTTGTGAAATGCATAGATTTTTTTTTTTTCTTCTTTATTAGAACCAGTTGCAGCAAAATTAGCAGCATACTCACTTGGCTTCTAGGGATTCCTTCCCTGCTATTCACTTATCTCCTCCCACTATTTGCTTTTGCAGAGGAAGGCTCATTTAGCTGCCTCACTCTGGAAAGCTGCAGTGCTTTGAGATGCTGAAGTGTCTGTTTATTTCTCTTTCAGACTCTCTTTAACTGTGTATTATCCCTGTGAAATAGGGAAGTATAAATTCCCCTGGGGTCTCCCAAGTCCTCCAACAGCTTTGATTTTGTAGTTTAAATACTGATACTTTTTAGGTGGAAAAATATATTTAGGGGAAAAGTTGTTTTCTTAGAATTCTAACCCAGAGGTTCCCAGCTGAAGGCCAGGGCTCTTCAGGGGCTTGCAGACCACCTGATAATCACCAAATGCCAGTTTGGCCATGTGACACTAGCTCCTTTTTTATTCTGCTTTCACCATCTTTCCAGTAATATATAGAAAGTTCATCATATCCGTAATTTTTCATTTACCACATAAGCCATTACTGTGGCCGACAGGGATTACGTGCAATGAGTATAGGGGAGGAAGAGGTGGATCTTCGTGGCTACGCATAAGAACATCTGTGGGACAATCTTTCCCTTTAGATGTGCTCCTTATTAGGGGAAAAGGTGGCAAACTTCTGCTTCTACTTTGGGTACCACAACTGTGGCGGTTCTTGCCCTGACTTGCACAGACATGTGGAAGTCAATGGATTCTCCAGAGCAGGGTGGTTTTCAATGCTTGTCTCCTTAAAGCTGTCCATTAGGGTATACTTATTATTTCTATTTTTAAAAAAATGATTGAGGGGGGGCCTTAGGAAGGAATGGCTGTAGCTATTTGGAAAGGGGGCAAAGAGCGAAGCTTTGTGTTTTTTGTCTGGCTTTGTTCTGTTTTGTGTCTTGTAAAATCTGAAAAGCAGGCCAGGGCCAGAGATAACCAGAGAACAAAGTATATTTTTGTGTGAAATAGCAGCTTGGAAAGCTACCGATATTATTCAGGTATCTTGTTCTTGTCCATCCCTTTTCCCTCAGTACTGGAGACCTGACAGTCTAAGACTGAGAAGAAAGATTTTTCAGAAGCCTTTTGGCCTTTTGAATGACCTTTATCGCAATGATTCAGAAAGTGCTTAGGGATTTTCCTGTTCTTGACTCTGCTTCTGGACTGTGACCTAGTTTATTGTGGTAAAGAGCTTTGATCTCTTCTGTTCCTAATAACTAGTTTCTCTCCAGGTTTTTCCCAGATCTGGCTGACAAAAAGCATGAAAAATAATCAGATCCTTAAATAACTCAGGGGCCATGTGCAGTCTCAGCCACACCTCTCCTGTTAGTTGATAAGAGACTTCAGAATACAGCTCTGTGACATGGTGAATTCACCCATACTTGATGGAACAGATGTAGGGATAAATTTGCTGGCACAACCACTTAGCCTTAATCATGTCTCCACCTTTGCCCCTCTGGCCCCCTCAACCCTTCCCCCTCAATATCGAGTCACAAAGTTGAAGGTCTTTGTTATTTAACATACAGTCTCAAAGGTGAATATGATTTTCTCACATCAGTGGGACAAAATGAAGCCTGCATGTTACTAATTAAACCTTAGAAAGCACAAGAGGATGTAGACCAGAGAATACATCATGTACCAGAATGGTGAGACTTAACAACCTTAGTCACATAGTTTTAAGTCTGGGCTGCAAATAGGAGCATCTGCCGGGATAGGCAATTGCTGACTCAGCAGCACTGAACACGAGGCTTTTATCCTGCAAGGTGTCAAGTACCTCCACTCTCTGTTGGTTTGGGTAGAATCCAAGGGCTTTTCTGGGGGTGCTCTACACCTTACAGCAGGCTTGTCCAACATACAGCCCGCGGGCCACCATGCTCCAAGCCGTTTTCTGAGGCCCAGGGTGCTGCGATGGAAAACTAAAGTAAACACTGTACTTTTGTTTCGGGGGGAGGAGCGGGAGTGATGTGATATCGCTTCCTGTGAGGTCTTTGAATACGGCTCTCCGGACCACTGGGTGATAAAAAGTTCATGATCTGGTCCCACATTAGAAAAGGTTGGACACCCCTGCCTTACAGGGTATTCAAGTCATCCAAACATTTATGCTGTTTGCTGAATAAGAAAACAAATATTTTGTGAAGGAAAAAAGGCAATCATGTAATGTAAGTAGCTGATACTACATCTCTTTCTATCCACATTATGTTTGGTGTATGTGTGCCCAGGCAGGTTAATAGTAGAGACTGTATGTTATTGGCATCTAAGGTCAATTTGACCTTAAATGAAATCCATTGTTCCATCTCTTGGTAGACATGTGTCCATAAAAGTCTCCAGTCCTGGCAATGACTCTGTACTTTTGCTCTTCAGTCCTGTCTGAGATGCTGTAGATGAAAGATTCTCATCCAGGGTGCTGCAATACTCTGAGGTGCCTTGAGATCCTTGCGTGGTATCCTGTAGGAGCTGTGAGGTGTGCGAACACAATTCACAAGATAAACCCAGATAAACCAGAGACTTCAAAGAGCAATCCATAGTGTCGAAATCATTCTGATCGGTTTATGATCTTTGAGAGTTTTACAACAGAAGAATTGTTCTGTTTGTTTGTTTGTTTGCTTGTTTGTTTTATAGTAAAAAAGAAAAGTGTAAACTCAGAGCTGGAATTTTCTGAGGAGTGCCTCGATTCTAAAACAAATTGAGAATCACTGCCATAGACTGACTGGCTGATGAAAGGCTAGCCAAGACTTCAGTCCTCACAGTGATCCTCCAAGACTAGAGTTAAGCTCCTTTGGGGTATGCAGCATGCTCTACTGTTTTCTGTGCTGTAGCTTTTTGTTGTGTTCAATTCAGGACTGTCAAGCCCTTAGAAAAATGGAAGTATTTAGCCATCTGACCAAAAAAAAATCCTTGTTCATTTTGGGACATAGGCACTAGACTGTTTCAGGTGTGATCACTCTCTGCTAGCAATCTATGATGGGGCTGAGGTGCAATGCCAGAATATAAGGTAGGGGCAGCTGGGACAGAAAAATGAATTAATTTGGAAGGGGAGAATGCTTCATTGGGAATGACATGATGAATGACTGTCTTACCCTCTGCAGAAGCAACAGATATGCAACTGGGAAGGAAAGAAGAAGAAACAAAGGAAAATATTAGCTTGTCAGTCCTTTAATTCCAGAGGCCTTTCCATTCTCGTGTTCAATGCACACAATGCAAAGCCATAGCCATGAAATTCAGGAAGGAGATATAGGATGCTGAGCTGCTTACCATATCTGCCCCTGTTCACAAGCCTCCCAAAGCTGTGCTGGGTTCAATTTTTTTTCAGGAAAGTAGTTTGAATTATTTCATAAAAATACAACACACGATGCCCAGTTGTTGTTTTTTTACTCAATAAACAGGGTGTAAGCTTTCATTAAAAAATTTTACTCTAAACCTTTGGGAAGTATTATAACATTCTTTAGTTACACATTTTTTGAACCAGAATATGTTCGTCACCATTCACACTTTTCTGGCCCTTTGTTTAACACTGACTGCCCATGTGACTTAAAGCAGTTAGGACTAAAATGTCATTGATTTATGTTTGTTAAAAGTTAGTGACAGAGTGGCTTGGAAATGAAGAAAATTCCAGTATTTAAGAAATTAAAAAGAAAAAGATTGTGTATCATAAGTTGAATGCGTCTTATTACTTGTGACTGCAGGACAGACATGCCCAGTTCATATAGCAAAATCCCCTCTTTTTCTGCAAAGAACTACAGGTAATAGTTTGAAGAGCCACTTGTAGCTTACAAGCTGAGGCCTGCGTATTGGTGGTCTAACACCTGGTTTGGGGCTTGAGATTCAGGCTTTTGGCAAATTATCTTATTCTCTCCTGCCGCAACATTGGATGTTGTTATCCTAGGCACCAAAACCTTGAAGATGCTGGTGACTAACTTGGAGGGACAGTCCAGGCCTGGCAGATGCAAAGTCCTCTTGTTTTATTTTCTTGAAGTGAGAGTTAGCTATATGCTGGGTTTTAAAAGGAAAAAAGTATTTTATTTGTTATCTGATTCTCCACCCTTTTCTAAATGAAGGAGAAATTTGGGTGTGCCCAGACATGGCAACATTCTGTAGTAATGTGATGGGTAAGGTTTTGGACCAGTAATAGGAAATATATTGATCTTAGTTTTTAATAACCTTGCAAATCAGCAGAAAGGATCACCTCAGCTGTGCTGCATTCCCAATGCTGTCAAGTTTGTGTAGCAGCTTTCCCTGGGGAAACAGCGCACTAGTCTCCCTACAGATGAGGAGCAGGCTGTTCACGTGTCCAGGCCATTAACTTCCCTCCATTTCTTGAAATTGTGTCCCTCTGTTGTCCATTGTTTGCTTATTATGCAGGCCTGGGGATCATTAGGGAGCCCTGAACTCCAAGCATTTTTCCAGCGGGAAATCCTTTGCACTGAAGTCACTAATTTTCTGTAATTTACTAAGTGTCTTGTTTTCCATTTGCCTGCTAGTGAAAACTCTCCTACCATTTTCCTCCTTGTCATTTAGTTTGTGCTGTGGCCAAAACCAGACTCCCTTTTTGCAAAACAGATGCAGAAAGTGGCTTACTGTGTTCCCAGGCTGTCCCCTAGTTATTGTGACATCAATTAGGGCCTTTTTCTATTGCAGCAATATGTAATCTACCAGAGCTGTATTTTTAGTGGTGAATGAGGTGCATATGTCCTTTGTCACTCTCTAATAGCATAATACTGAGGAGAATGCCACTTGAGAAGTAAATCAAGGCATTAATTATGACATTGTATTGTGATGTGAGGATGTGTCCTAGGTGTTGTTGGTAGTATGACTGTCTCAAGCATTCACTTCCTGTGTGACCTTCCTGTGTCCTGTCACTTCCCCTTCCTGGTCTCAAGTTTACTACCATGTAAAAGAAGACTCCTACCACCTACTTAATAGAGTTGAGGAGCTAATTTCTTTTTACAGCAGGTTTTGGAGTTCATTAGAGGCCTTATAAGTTGTTGTTACACTTGCAAATCAGCCTAAAGCTTAATTCTGGTGGCTGGAATTCAAATTAATGCAATGTTTGAAGGTCCTTTCCATTATTCTTTCCTTAGTTTAGGTAAAAGTAGAAACTTAATTTTTACTCTCAAGGATAGCCCTGTTTGCCAGGAAACTATCCTTCCCTTCCTTTCTCTGTATCAACAATTGCCAATCTTTTCAAAATAACAAGCGTGAATTAAGATGTTTGGTTAAGCAAGCATATAGCATCTATAGAGAATCTGCATACGTGAGTCTGTTAGGTTGAGGCTCTACCACTGTGACTTGAAAAATTCCTAATGTACTTGAGATTGCTTTGCATTTCTACACCTAGATTGTGCCATTAATGTTTTAACTGTTGAGCAATATTGCCTTCATTTAAAAAACCAGACCTTTGTGCATTGTGAGCCATCAGAGAGAGACTGAGAACTCTGCAGGCTCCAACTTTGACTGCAAATTTATGCTGCTCTGTACTGCTATTGCTGACAGACAGTCCAGGCCTGTTTAACCACGCATTAAAGTGTGAAGCCTCCCTGGGTCAGGGGAGGAAGTTTGCCCCACGTGCCTAATCTAGAGGTCATTTCAGAGTTTCAATTATCTATTAAAATTGTGTCCCTGAAACACGATTGGAAATGATACATTCAGTTCATACATTTTAGCTCATGAGCCAAATTCACCACAGCTTTCGTGGGAACTTGATATATCCCCTCTGTAGACTCTGGGGAGGAAGATGTCTGTGTCATCTTTTTTCTTTCTTTAGATAACTGGGCCTCTATACAGATTCTTTCTATTTCCTTCTACATCTTCTACACCAGTTTTTCAATACCATCATAAACATTTACCAGCCCAAGCATTGAAACTGTTTGCTCCAGACAGAAAGGATGGTCTTGCCGTAAAGGAGAACTTGACTTAAATCCCAACTGCCATCGGCTTGCTGTATGACGCTAGGCAAATCATTTAATTCCTAATTGCCCAGCTGTAGAATGGGGTTTAACCATACTTGTTTGATGTTGTGGCAAGGACTTCCTTACATATGCCTAAGGAATTGGGATCTTGGTCCTGGCTGGGACACTTTTTTATGTGCTACCAGAATATAAGTAATAAATAGCTGTCATTTGCCAGCCCTTTAGTAGGATGATTGGCAATGGGGTAGGGGGGAATCTGGAGAGAGGTTTTGTTGTTGTGTCCCCATCCCCCCCCGAGATACCCATATCCTATTTTGCCTGAGTGAGCACAAGGCCATATTCTTCCATTGTCCATCCTCCCACAAGCTGAAACGACCTTTTTTGCCATCTGTTTTTTAGATGGATTGATTATCTTTCACATTGCAGGAATTCTACTGAGATATTTTTAAAATGGGAGACAGTTTTCCGTCTGTCAGGCAAGGAAGATTTTAAGCAATTTCTGGTAGTTTAAATTAGGCGGACAGTACAACACAACAGGCATGTGGTTTGTGGGTTAGGATGTAATACTCCAATTCTCTACAATTTGAGAATAGCCAGGTATTTTTGCTAAAAGGCTGACACCTCAATTTTCATTGTTAGGATCCGGAGTTCTCACTGTGAGATCAAGCAGAAAGAGGTATGAACTGATTCAAGACTACAAAAGGTATCATTAAATTGATTCTTATGTGGAAGGGTATTTTCACAGTTGTGGACTTAAGTTTCCAATAAAATTATAATTAAGATCTATCAAACATCTGGGTTAATGTTTAGTCACTGACTCAGTCTGAAACTTATGTTAGGAGTATAAGATTTTAAATTCATTTCCCTTCCTTAAGTTACAATTAAAGTGAACTGAAAGTGACTTCTGCAGTTGAGGAAGGAGGAGAGCCCAGTCTCTAGTCTCAGCTGTTGAGCAAAGATGATCAGATAATGGTGTTCACTGGGACTGATCCAGTGTTCACAGTAGCCAATAGAAAGGCACCATTGGCTTCAGGAAGCTTTGGATTAAGCCTGTTTTGATAGTTTGGCAGGTGATACTCAAGTCATGAAAGGCAATTATTTGCCAGCGTTAGTTTTTGTAAACAAGGGCTGATCAGGAAATAGGAATTTTCTCTTATAGGAAGTGTCAACATTTGGAAATTTATTTTCTAAAAGTGAAATTTCCAAAAAATTGAATGGAATAAAGAAAACCCTGAATGTTTTAGAATCTGAAATGTGAAAAGCAAGCATATTTTTTACTTAAAATGAGACAGTTTGACATTTTGAAATGATATTTAAAATTTTTGACTGGGGAAAATAATGTTTAAAAACTGATATTTCTCCACAGAAGATGTTGATATTTGAAACCACATTTTCCTATGGGAAAGCTTGTGTTTGAAGTTTTTTTAAGTAGGTGTACCCAGCATAACACCACCCACCAGCAATGAAGATGGGAAGAGGTAATATTTGATATATGAAGCGGTGATTACCAAAGAGAGAGAGCATAGAATCATTGAGTGGTAGGGCTGGAAGGGACCTCTGGAGGTCATCCAGTCCAGCCCAGTGCCTAAGGCAGGATCAAACCATCCCATATGATCTGTAATCTAAACTCTACATAAGACTACCATCACCCTGACACAACATAGACTTAACACCTTAACCTGCCACAGATAAAGCAGGAGAGCCATGGCAGATAATGTCCTGCTTCTGGAAATATTGTCAATATATGCTCAAGAGCTCCTGGGTGAAAGGCCATGTCCCCCACTACAGAAGAAGGCAACCCCCCCCCCCCCCACACACACACAGTCTATACCAATCTGACTACGGGCTAAAAATCGATCCTGATACTAGATATGGTAATTGGTAAGACCCTCAAGTCAGGAACCTCCGGCTTTGGTCCCAGCAGGAGCACTGGTACACTCCAGTCCAAATCCCCCCAGCCTGAATACCTCTGAAAAAGGCTTAAAAACACTGACACATGTACCAGGAAGGGGGGAGGGGGCATGGTTTCCCTCTCCTTTATGTCAGCCCTTCACATATTTGAAGACTGGTATCGTGTCCCCTCATAAGCACCTTTTTCCACAAGCTGAACAGTCCTAGTCCCTTCAGCCTCTCCTCATATGACTTGCCTTCCAAGCCCTTTATCTTTAATGCTGCCTGCCTCTTGATCCTCTCTGACATCTCCATGTCCTCTTTAAAATGTGGAGCTCAGAACTGCACACACTACTCCAGATGAGGCCTAACCAGTGCTGAGTAGAGGCACTATCATCACTCATGTCTTACGCTTAATGCTTCTGTTAATGCATCTCAAAACAGCATTCACCATTTGTGCAGCTGCATCTGCAGGCTTGCATTGAGTCTGTAGTCTACCAAGACTCCCAAGTGCTTTTCCGTAGTGCTGTTGCCTTGTCAGGTGTTTCGCACACATTTCGGGGGGAGGGGGTTTATTATTCCTTCCAAGGTGTAGCACCATGCATTTTTTCCCCGATTTGACGATTCCTCTCAGTACTAGTAACAGTCCCTTCTGCCTTGACATTTATCTATCTGTGAGTCTGTCATTTTGTGAGGACAGGTGACAAACACCTCTGAATTTAGAGGTTTTAGTTAACAATCCTTGTATTGCATCCAGCCTTAAGTAATTCAGGTGACTGTTTGAGACTTTACATAGATGGTACCACTCATTGTCTTGGGTAGTATCTCCATCTAGCAATCGGACACCTCCCTGCAAGGTCTGACTTGCTGACATATCTTGCCCTCAAACATCAGGATAGCAACACTTTGCCTGACCCATCTGTTTCAATGTCATAGTACAGGAGGAGGTTGCTTGCCCCTCACTGTCACAGACTCTTGACCTGGCCCAGAAATTGTAAGATGGTTTTTGCCCTAAAGAATCTGTTCTTTTTGGGGTGCATGTGTATGGGTTGTAAGTATTCTGCCTGTTATAAGACTGTCTTCCCTTGCTCTGTCTTAGTAGTTCAGACAAGGGATCCTGCAGACCCTGTATCACCAAACCTGTTGAAAACTAATTGGGGAACCTTCTCAAATATTGTGGGTGTCTTATTCTTTTTTTCTTTCTGCAAAATGAATCATGCCAACAATTCTTAAGGCCTCTAGCATATCAGCACCACCTCTGTGCCATGCCTGGGAAGGTACCTGTGAAGCACTCCTTGCTCCCACTCTGCATCTACCAAATCCCCCAGTTGTGGCAATACAGCGACAGATTCATAGAAGTTTAGGAACCTTGTGAGATGATTGGGTCCAGCCCCCCTGCTCTGGGCAGGAAAGACTGGGGTCAAATAACCCCAGCAAGGTGTGCATCCGGTCTCTTTTTGAAGATAATGTAGCCCTAGGCACATGTCCAGAACCGCTCTTGGGGTGAAGCTATACACTATACTTAGACCATACTAAATCTGTGGAAAGTTAAGCAGTGTTAAAGTTAGAATGAGCTAAGTACATGCACTGCATATGTGGGATGCTGAAGGACTGCAAATTGCTTGTTTTATCTCCATGGAACAGACTGAAGTTACCTTAACACAAGCTAAGTAGCGCAACCCAGAGTTAACCCTTGCATTAAGGATTAAATCTGAAATGCTTAGAGGGCACTTAGTGTGAGTTATGATAAGCTTTAACATATGGAGTCTCATGTTTCAATTGCCTTTAGTGTGGTCTAAGTGTAACATGCAAGTTCACCCTTAGGTTCTCTCTCTCTCAAGCATGGTTATTGGCACATGCTTAGTGCTGCTCCAGACTGGCTATACTAATTTATTTCCAGGATTGTATGTTGTTGGACAGGGAGCAAGTGAGTGGGGTGTGCTTCATGGCAGGACTCTGAAGTGTAGCATGAAGGTTCTGTAAAAGATGCTGTCGGTGCATGACGTCTTTGTCCCATAAATGGCTGTTCACCTGTTTTCCTGCATTTTCCATCTATCTATAACAATTCCTTTTGTGTATTTTGACGCATAAATATCTAAATCTGATTTTTTTTCCCCCATTTATTTCCAGTTGTCTGGTACTGTTTTCTCCTTTTGCTCATATGTCAGAGGCCTGATTTTCCCGCCCCCCCCTTCCCCCCCATTGTTTTGTACCCTTCATAGTATTTATGTGTAGGTGTTAAATGCCTGCAGAAGGCTAGCACACTACACCTACTCTGTGCAGGGCTTAGTGGATGCACAGCTGTAAAGCAGAGGTGAATAAAGCTCCAGTTGTCCGAACAAAAGCTGGCTTCAGGTATGTGAATTTTAGCCAAATTAGGGTTTCAGTCAACTGTAAATGTAACATTCACAAGAAGTGGAGGTAGCACTACATAATCTTTTTCCTTTTTTTTTTTTTTTACAAACCTTGCCTAATGTTAATGCCACAACAAGGCACCTGTTAATTTAAAAAAAAATTCCTTAGACTCATTGCTATCAAAAACACAGTTCAAATATCTGAAAGTGAGAAATTTTCTAAAGGAAGTAAGTCAATGCAAGGAAATCCTTAGACTTCCACCCCCGGCCTTAACTCTTCCCTGAGCCTCTCTCTCATTTCTACCAGTCCCTTCTGGCATGTCGTACAATAGCTGCTACTCCATCAGTATTGAAGCTTCAGTGCTCGCTAGCACGGCAAATCAGTTTTATGCCCACTGTGGATGACTCCATCATTCTTCCTTTCCATGGCTGAGACGGTCCATTTTGTCCACTTCTTCCCTGAGGAGTATGCAGGCATTTTCCAAGCTGAAACCACTCTTGTTGGAGAATCCTCCTCCATCTGGGGTCAGGCTGAGTAATGCCTTAGCTCATCCTGACTGCCTGGTTTGCTTTATTCCTATGTACCATTTTATTGGCCTCTTCTTTGATTAGGAAGTGTTCGGATCATTCTATTATAGGATTTGCATATAGACCTTTACATTGGAAGAACAATGAGAAAGGGGGTCTTTTTGACCTCATGAAAGGTTTTCTGCGTAGGGCCTGTTTCATGGCTTCTGGGAGGTGGGTCATTTCCCTCCTTCTCCTCCCCCAGCCCATGCGCATTTTACTGGCAAGCTGAGGATTCTTAAGAACTGATATGCAAGTATGAGTCTCTCAACAGAAGCTTTATGAAGTGTGCGTGGGGATGATGAGTAGGCCAGAACTCTCCCTTTGAACACTTCTCATGGCTAGCTGGGGGATTAGTGTCCTGAAGAACTGTTTGTTCTAAAGGGCCCTGAGGAGGTGAGGGAGGGACAGGTTGTTTGAAGCATTTTTAATGCCATTAGGATGGAGTAAAAGGAGGGGTCTGAAGAATTTCATCAGCACCTGTAGCCATTACATGAAGTTTACCAGTATTAATCCATCCAGGGCTCATAGAACAGAGGCCCTTTAGCACTTGCCTCTGCTGTTCATGGGCTGTTTCTGCGTGTTGGAGTCCTTAAGCTATCGCGGTCACTTGTAATTTGGAGTTGCAAGGCATTATGCATATGTGAGGGGGTGGAAATTGCAGATTAGAAAATGAGGGGCTAGAAGAAATTTATGGAAATGTGGGAGTATTGGCAAAGTGCTGCTAGTGTAGACATAGCTGTGTGATAAAGTTGTTCTGGCCCTGGGATAGGAAAACCCCTATTCCCTGCCCCCCAACAATTCAAGAGACCAAGAGAGAGAAGTAACTTGTCCAAGTCACCCAGCAGGCACATGGATGGAACAGAGCTGAGAAGGGAACATGGATCTCTTGAATGTCAGTCTGGTGATCTGGCCACTAGGTCACACCGCTGTAGTCACAAAAACAGACATTTAGCAAAGCACTTTTCAAAGTGTGGTCCCTAAAGTCAGCTGAGAGCCAAGGTTGCTTGGTGAAAATGTATAGGAGGTCATTGCAGCCAGTTGCTCCTCTGCTCTGGAACTCCTTCACTCTTGAGGTCCGCACTCAGGTTCTGGCAAGCATCTTTCAGAAGCACTGCGAGACATTCCTATTTGGGCAGGAGTTTAGCAAATGGAACTAGGCTAAGATGATGTTGGGGTGGGGGGCTGTTTTATTATAGTTCCTTTTTAAGTTGATTTGTTTTTTCTAGCATCCCTGCTGTATAAGTTATTTTGTCCTCTTATTGTAAGCTGCTCCGGGCCTTTGTTGGGAAGTGTGGCATATACATTGCATAAAGAAATACATAATATACTTGACCTAAAGCTGGGCTTCATGATCTGAACTGTGTGCCAAATCGCAATCACGGGGCCAAGGTCACCTGGGCAGACCTGTAGACAGAAATGGGATTGCACAACTGTCACTGAGGACAGAACTGGGCTATGCAGGAATATAGGAGGCCAGCATTTGGCTTGCAGAATCGGTATTACTAGCAAGAATGCCTGAAATGGAAATAAACAAATGAACTCAGCCTTACTGTCAGATCCCATGTTAAACGGAGTGGAAAAGTAAATCTAGACTTCTGAGTGGATTTTAGAAGATACAGGAGTGTGAGTTCACATGCATTTTCTCTCTCTCAATAATACACAAAGGTCACCTAATTAAAACCAGTAGTACAGCAGCACTATGATTTTATTAGTCATGCCAAGAACATGCCTTGAATATATAAAGGACATATACTGCCTTTCTTAAAAAAAAAAATAAAAAATTACTGCTTCACTACCTTTCAGAAGAGAGCTTCAGGACTTGGAGTTACTCTGGATAAAATGTTTCATGATCAGGTGGAGAAGTAGACTTAGGTCCACAAAGGAAGCTGTCTTGAGGAATCCAGAAGTTTGACAGTCAGCCTACACTTTGCAGCAGTAATAGAGACAACAAAATGATACCTTCCAGGGACTTCAAATCCTGGGCTGTTTGTGGGATGAGGGTAGAGAGATACAATTTCGCTTTCTACTCGAATTCAAGTTGGTAAAAGATTCCTTCTTTCTCAACAGCCCCAGATTTCAGTGGTCCACACTGTGATCTCAGTCAGGTTCAATGGGGGCTTTGCTATCAACTTCAAAAGAACTGTTCCAAAGTATTCACTGGTAGGGTGACTTACTGAAGTGGGACTGCCTACGAGTAGATGACTTTTTGGGGTCTGATCCCTGGAGGTTATTTATTTTCCTTCCCTGCTGATGCTCTATAGATTCACGATTTTGTGAACAACGAGCTCCTTCTCAAAATTGGGTCTTGCTTCTCTTCCTTTTGTGATCAGTGAGAGTTTTGCCACTGATCTCAGAGAAGAACTCTATCCTTTGAGAGTTGAAAAGGACTTGCTGTTGTATTCAAACGTATTTGTTTGAAAAGTAACCCCTTTTCTAAAATTTAAGGGGTAAGGGCCTGGTTGTGGGAGGATGAGATCTGAAGCAGGACTCATAAGTCTTATTACGAGGTCTGCCCCAGAGTTGCTCTCTATTTAAGTTACTCACCCTCTCTTTGCCTGAGCTGCAGTGAAAAGGATTGAAATATGCCTTATGGGAAAGTTATAAAATTTGAATTAATGTTGATATCCACAAAATATTTAGTAATCATCAGGTATAAAGTGTTATGTACTAGAATTGTGAAGTATTAGCAATAACAAAGTTATGTAGTATGTGATGTTTGGAAAATAGGGATCATTTGGTTTCTGAAGAAGGAGAAAGATTAGAAGCAGTTGAATGGAGTGTGTAAAGTCATGAGACAAGAAAAGGGTGAATAGGAAGGAAACAGTTAAGATCAGAACGGGACAAGAACCAGGCCACAGCCATATGGGTTTGTGGACTATCAAACTGGGAAGCAGCAAGCTAATACTGGGGCGCTTTTATAAATAAGTGTCAATTTGTAGAAAATTAAACCATGGCAATGTTGGAAATTTCATTTTGAGGGGAAAAAAGTTTATTTTAGTGTGGTTAGGGATGAAAATGCATTATGTGAAAGGGGCTGCTCATACTTGAAGCATATCAAGAGAGCTAATTTACCACCTAGCAGAACAGCATTGAAGAAAGGAAAAGAAACACACATTCCTCCTGAAGTAACATGAAATTGGCATTGCAAACTGAGGAGAGTCAGGTAATTCAAGTTTGAAACTGACACTCCGTCCTTAACTCACCCTAGGTAATTGTTGCCATACGTGCAGTTCGCATCGCAGTGCTCAGCCACACTTTCATAACCAAGCCAGTAGAATTGTGCAGAACTTGCATGCTAATATGACTGGCTGGAGTTCAGGCCTGGTTCATGTAAAGTTCTGAGGTTTTTTTATGAATTTGTACCCAGCTTTGACCAAATATCACCTTGGGAATGAAGTAATTTAAAACTGCTTTATTTGTCAATGAGGGCTATATTTGATTTTGACGAAAGTTAAGATCTTAACACCCCTAAATTTGAAGGTTTGAAATCCATGTCTGGTTAGAATTGTTAAATGGAAAAGCTAAACTTTCCTCTCATTGCAGTTTTATCTACTAAAAAAATTCCCAATGGTTTTTTGTTAACCACCAAATACATTCTTCTGACAAAGATCGAGCATTGGATATTCCTTTGGAAAATGAAATAGTTTGGAAGGTTAGGACTTAAACTTGAAACACCCGGGTTCTCCATTTGCATCACAAACATCCCATTTAGGGGTTCACTGATAGGTTTTTTTTGGCGGGGCCAATACTGATGGATAATTTTTTAACGAGCCATATCGGCCGATTACTGATCCGATTCAGATGTGCAGCCCTGCAACATGGAGAGTAGCGTCTGGTTGGTAAGTCCTGGGTGGCTCAGGGCAGGCAGTGCTGACTCTGAGAGCGGGACTACAG
>NW_017728931.1:16231056-16255079 GCF_001723895.1 Crocodylus porosus | reverse complement strand
CCTGCCCTGGCTGGGCAGCACCTGCCTCTGCCCCTTTCCCAGCCCCACTCCCTCTCCCTCCCTCACTGTGGTCTCGATCTGCCCCTTTCCTCACCCCTTCTCCCACTTACCAGCCAGACCCGGCTGTTCTCCATCCTGGCGTGCTGTGCTCCTGGCTGCCTGTGTGCTGTGCTGTGGCTCCGCACATGCACGTGGCATTTATTTGTCACCTCAGACAAAAAAAGGCTGATTGACGAAGCTCTCAATTTTCCTTATATCGGTGCTTATCTGATACGCAACCAAAGTATCAGCGCACCTTTAATCCAGTTATTTAAGGAAAAAACAGTCTAATGTGTGACGTGTGTAACATGATTTAATAGATTTTCAGAGTATAACTGTAGGGTTTATCCTCAAGGGGAAGCTTTGTCCTTTTCTGTTGTTCCAAAAATGGACCTTGCCTTGATACACCAAGGCCCCAGTCCTCAGACCTGCAAACACGTGCACAAGTTATCCCGCTGAGCTCAGTGGAATTATTCATGTATATAAATGCTTGTGGGATTGCCACTCAGTGTTGTCTGTTTATTTTTTCTAGGCTCCTTTTGGAATTAAGCAATATCCACTATCCAGGGCCTGAGTGAAATACCATTGAAGTCCATGGGAAGACTCCCAGAGATTTCAAACAGACATTAGGATCTGTCCTTTTATTGCCTGTGGTCTTGTCTGGGTGGGGAAAATTGATCTGCATAATTATTCTAGAATACCTATTCCAGAATTAAATGATTTATTCTGGAATAAATCCCCAGTTGGGGACACTATTCCAGAATAATTACTGTGCTTTGTGAGTTAACATGGTATTGCAGAATAAAGGTGCTTTTTATTCCAGAATGATGTGGATAGCTATTCTTCACTAAATAGAGTGAAACACCTGTGCTTTGGTATTCCAAGTTTGTTTTAAATTAGAATAAGTGATGCTAGTGTAAATCCCTTTTTATAGCCATGGAGCCTTCCTACTATTGGTTTTGACCAAGGTGTTAGCTACTCCAGTATTTAAAAAAAAATCCAAGTACAGACGAGCCCATTTAATGAACTCAAGACAAATTCCTGATCCTCTTATCTAATCTGCATAGGTGTTTGTGTCTTCAGTAGGTCTCTGCCTGTGTGCAGGGATCCACCTACACTGATCTGATTGTAGGGTGGGCTTCCCCACCAGTAAAAGAGTTTGAATATTGTTCTTTGTCTGGGGATGAGCTTGATGGGGAAGGCAGATTATGACTAGGTTCGGCAGAATTCGATTTGTAATTTTGGCAGATAATATTGATGTTTATTTTTTTTTAAAGCATTTATCTAGATTTTTCTCCATTTTAAATTTTCAGGGTTGTGTGTAATTACAGGTGTGGGGCAGACAACTTATTAATGACAGCAGTATATTATTATTATTATTATTATTATTATAATGCAGTGAAACTGCCTGCCATGGCAAATGTAACTACTGCAGGACTGCCACCAGCTGAGCGGCAGAACTATCTATCCTGGCTCTGCTCACCCATAGTTCCTTCATCTGCTTTGTCACTTCATCCCATTGTTCCCAGTCTTCTGGTCTTTTGGGGTTTCTGGGAGTTGCAGTCAAAAGTATAGCCAGCACAGTTCAGTAGGACTGTTCTCTCTGTTGTCACACACTCCCATCAGCCATCATTTTTCTTACATTCCCTTTCTGTGAATTTTGATTATTAACAATGGAAATATTGGTTTGTCACCCTGAGTTTGAAGTTAAATCAACATTTAGCAACATTTACTGATAAAAATCCAATCCTGCCAAGCCTAGGTATGACCCAGACTATTCTAAGAACTGGAACTGGTTTTGAAATTGCTGTGCACATCCACCCCCTCTCACATTCTAATAGGTGCCCTATTTACTGAGACATTTCTAAGGTGGCTGAAGGAAAAGCTTTCATCATCTTCATCTCTGAGTTGTTATGGAAAAAGGAAAATGCACATTAATTAAATGTCATAACTTTTTCTGTATTCATGTATCCTATGAACAGGCTTTGAGTGAACTGTAAGTGTCCAAATTTTTGAGCTCCCATTAGCTACTCATCTCCCATTGAAATATAATAAGGCAGGACTGTCAAACTTTGTTCTTCCCCTGCCCCTACTCATCCCTTGGCTTGGATCTGGACCATAGGGATACTGATGGACTGGATCTGGGCATACCTCCAGCAGTGGGTGAGCGGTAGTGGCATTGCATGCCATGGGGATTAATGCACCCATCCCTTGTCCCTCCACCTCCCTCACATGCCCCAATGGCACTCCATACACCAAAATTCAGCAGTGGGCCCCACCTCAGAATTCCACTCTTTCCAGGAGACCCATGGGCCTGATGATATGGCTTTATGGGTCAGACCTTGCCCATGGTCTTTTTCTTTGACACCCTTGAATAAGAGTTATGTGCCTAAGCACTTCAGGTTCCTTGTACAGTCTTACTTTGCAGTCTATGTATTAACTCTGTGCATGCAACTTCCAGAGTTTCTGTAATGTTCAGGGACCAAAAAAGGTGCTTTCCTATAGCTAATACAATGCCTGTTAGCTCCTAACGGATGTAATAGAAGAGTCTGTAGCCTGATACTCAAAGTTACCATTTTAAATGTCACTACTTGTGAACTCAAAATCTGTAAGTGTTTTAATTTTCATGTAAACTTCTGGTTCCCTGAATATGTGCTATAGATTAATTGTTGTGCCAAAAATAGGAGGGGAGGAGAAGAAAGACGTATATCTGACTGAAGACCTTTCACAAATTGAATGTTCTCACCAGCTAGTCAGAAAAGGAGCAGTTCATCAATGATGCAATGATTCTGAAACCATCAGTCTTAGCAATGGGCCAAGCGTTTTAAAACACTAATATAAAAAGGGTGCAAATTTAAGCTCAGTCCCTATTGCTGTAGCCAGAAATTCCTCCTACATGAGTTCTCAATTTGTGGAAGGGGGGCAAGTTAGCTTAGCTTTAATAATTGAAATAGATCTTCTGTGTCTATTTAAATCTAGCTAACCTAGATTTTATACAAATGAAGCTGGTTGGAAAATGGTATTGCTGGTGGAAAATTTCAATACAAATTAACAAAAAAAACATTCTTTAACATTTTTCCACATTTCTGTATTCAGTGCTCTTCTCTCTCTTTTTTTAAAAATATTTTGGTTTTCCAGAGAAACATTTTCCATAATTTTTTTAGTTATTACCTTATTTTGGCTTATTCTTTTTTTTCTCCTCACAAAAAGTTTCAACGCAAGTCAGGACTGCTGTGTACTTCTGCATGGCCTTTCCACTGAGAAGCTCAATCATGAAGTTCTCAAATAGGTCCATATCCTGAAAAAAAAGTGACTGCTCTAAACTCTGAAATGGGTAGCATCTTACTGGATCAAGTGATTACGTTTAGGTAAAAGAAGAAAAAAACTGGCCTAAAGGAACTGATAACACTGTTCCAAATGAACCATGCTCACCCCCTTATGCAGAGCTTTGCAGTCTGTTAATACTTTTGTGACTAGTTACTATATTTTATGAACACTTTTTAACATCTGAATTTTTTGGTTTTGCTTGAAATTTTCCATGATTTAAAAAAATAAATAAATAAAACATTTTTTCATTTTGTTAGGTAAAACTCTGTCTCTTCTTGAAATCTTTTTCCCTTTGGAAAAAAAAGGTTGGAGGGGTGGAGTAAAATATAAGTTTCCCCCCTGAAAAAATAGGTGAGAGTATTCAATTGACTATTTGGTTCATCAGATAAATAAATGGCTGTCTGCTTCGGTTGCAATGGGTACCATTTTGATTTGCTAACCAAGGCCTTTCCTATACCTAATATGCATAATTTCAGCGGCGTTTTAATTTGATGACATCAGGGTCTCCCTTTGAGAAACCACTTCAATATTGTGCTTTTGTTAGTGGAAAAGCACAGAATGAAGGTGGTGAACTAATACTCAGAACATATTCTGAATTAAAATTATAAGAAACATGAAAAACAAATTGTAGGAAATGTTGTTGCTGGGAGCTACATTTGTTGTTTTTTTGGTGAAGGGAAAGAAATCATTCACACGTGGAGCATTGCACAGACTGTAAAGAGCAATCTGATCTTTAAATTGCATCTTGACCCAGTCTGTGGGGCTTCTAAATTTCTAAGCAAGTCAGTGAGACTACATTGAAAAAAAACTTTTAGGGCAAAACTGCTTTATACTTGTACCTTCTATAAATATCAGAGGAAACTGAACACTTGAAAAACTAAGGAGAATGATGTTACAAACTTCAGGGCAGATGCTATGCCAAGCTACCTTATATCTTGGCATTCTGAATCCTAACACTCCATGGCTGATGTAGTCTCCGTCCTCAATGGGAACCTGATCCAAACTCTGTAGTAGTTGGTGAGAGGAGCGATGCTTTCATTATTTATGGGGAAGCAATCTTTTTTCTTTTCTTTCCGAGTTCCACTATGGTGATCTCTTGTGGCAGTGAATTCCAGAGGTTATAATTAGGTGTTACAGTTGGGGTGGGTGGCGAAAACACTTCCATATCAATTTTAAATTTGCCTTTTGTTTTCCTTAGATATGCCCCTATTTTGTATGATGAAGGGGCTATATCAGAACTGGTAGATTAGATTAGATGACATGATAATGGAAATGTATAAGCTCTGGCTATGCAACAGCTGCATATCCTGAATATCTAGCTGTATTTTTTTGTTGCTAAGGCAATTTTATTACAGTTGGATGATAATAATAATGTAATTCTTTTTCTGAAATCTTGCAGGAAGCTCAACTTGCTCTATGCTCAATAGCAGTTATAGTATCCAATCCCAAGGTGATATACTGCATACTCAAGCATGTTATTTGAAGTGCACTTCGTATACTCTGGTTTCTCTTCTGAACAGTGTGGCCTACTGGCTAGAGCAGGGCTGTCAAACACATGGCCCTCAGGCTGGATCTGGCCCACGGAAGTGTCATCTGGCCTGTCAGGTTCCCAGAGAGGCCAGAAACTTGGGGATGGGGAGATGGCTGCCAGAATCTGGGTCACGGAGCCCCATTGGGAAGATGTGTCAGCAGAGGGGGCAAACTGGGTGCATTTACCTGCATGGCTTGCCCTCCGAGTCAATGAACTGGGTAAGTTTGACACCTGTGGGATAAAGCATGGACTGGTGCTAATAGTAATAATAGTAGTAGGTGGTGGTAGTCATACTAGTAGTTCTAATTAGTTGCTTTTGGGTTAGAAATCTGTCCCAAAGCTGTAGGAACTAACTTGGAATATTTTGGATGCATTTTCAAAAAAAAATAGAAGAAGGAAAAGTGAGAGGCTAAAACCAGGCATCATCAGAATAATTATGGCACAAGCTCCCCACTTTGCAGTATTGTCACTGGCCTCTACCACCCCCTGCTCAGGGCTGTCATTTCTCTTTACCAGTGAGTTCTGACCCACAGCACACAGGGTTCCAGAAGTGTAATCAGCCCCTCCACTTCCTGGGACCTGTTGGATACCCCTGGAGAACAGGAAATGGGGAAGAGAGAGAGAGAGTGAAGCCTTACCTGCTGCTGCTCTCATCTGTATGAAGGCTGTTGCTGCTGCTGTTCCTGTAGTGGCATTGGCAGCAGCCCTGTGGCCAGCCTCCCTGAGACATTTCTGGGGCTCCATTTGCTCCTCCCTTGCCTCACAAATATGTTACTGGGTATGCAACACTGTGCCTGCTGTGGCAGAGACTACCTGGGAGTGAGAAGGAGCACTCTTTTCCTTGCCCCTTCCCCCATATTTATGATGCTCCTGGGTTCTTCTAGTCACTGGATTTCTTGAGAACATGGCCTACTGGTTGTCTGGAGAAGCAGGGGATTAAAAGGAAACCCTTCTGTTGTGATGTCAGCCAAGTAAATGTGCATGGCTCTCCAGAACTGAGATGCCTTTAGTGGTGTGGTGGGTGGGTGAGGCCCTCATTTTCTGCAAATGGTTTAAGGGAGTACAGATGATTGGTTCCTGATTCCAATCTATAAGCAGACTTATTTTCTCTAACTTTGGTAATTGAAATTATCCCTGGACAGCTTTAATATAATTCATTGCCTTGATATATTTTCTGATCCCAGCATAGCTCAAGCTGACCTACTGCAACTGTTCTTTTGGCTTGGCTGGGTAGAGTTACTGCTCTGAGGTCAGGAGGTCCTCCATTCAAAACCAGGCTCCCTCTCTCTGCAGCTATTATGCATGTAGTCTGTATCTTAATGTTAATCACCCTCTATCATGAGCCCTGCAACATCTGTTCAGCTCCGTTTTCATTCCACTGCCAACAAGTAAGAAAGTCGTTCAGCTTTCTAAAAGGGGTAGAGAGGGAGAACTGGTAAGAGAAAGGATGTCTCACTCTTAACAGTGCGTGTTGCCTCTTGTTTCAGTCCCTTTATTTTTCTCCTGAATTTAACTGTCGTTGAGAACAAGCAGGCTGCTCTCAGCAGCATGCAGTCTATAAACCATCTCTGTTTCCTGCTGATTTCATGTTTTGCTAGGAAAGACATTGCACAGGAATCAAGATAGGACTGAGTAATGAGCATGGGCCTTTGAACAACCACTCTGAGAGACAAGCTCATTCTTCCTTTCCCTCCTTCTTCAAATTCGCTCTGAAGGGAGCTAGACGCAATCTGTCATATAACAATAGACCTGTCCTTGAATGGCAGGTCCCTTCTCTTGTGCCATGGTTTCTCTCTTTCTGTAGCTGCATGTCTCTGGAAATTTATTAAAAGCTCCATGACCCAGATGTTTGTGGACTGACTGAAGCAGCTGTCACTGCTTTAAAAGACATACTTAGCAATATTTCCCCTGAAGGCCCAGTGGTACCCAATGGGAAACTTTGAAAAACATTTGAGTGAGTTCTGCTTGGATCTAATATTTTCTGGATTTCTCTTCTCTCCTCCTTTAATTACAAGAGGTGGTTGCATGATGACAAGGTTTCTGCCACTTGAGTCTGTTGGCTCCTAGTAATTATTCCCCACTTGAAATCTTCATCTGCTCTGTGAGGCATCACCACAGCTAGCTGTGCAAAACAGATACTGAGGAGAGTTAGTGTTAGTGTGTTCTATGATTCAAGCAGTTTAAAGGGGAGAAAATCATATTCAGGTTGTCCGTAGCCTTTTTTTAAGCTGAACCTGAAGAAAAGCAGTTTGAAATTAGCTATAATCAATGGGTTTACAATGGTGAAGGAAACTCGGTGAATTGTTCAACCTGAGAATGAATGTCTGAACTATCTGTAGTGTTGAAGTGATGTCGTGGTCATAATGGTTTAGGAAATTTGTGAGAGGCAAGCATTTTTGGGGGTGATAGTTTTTTCCATTGACTACAGTGTGCATTGGATGAAACCCTAAATGCTTGCTTGAGTAATAGCTACTTGGGAATCTAAGACTGCTGTTGGTACAGGCTTCCTTTGTCTTTGTACAAAGTAGATCCAAGTCGGACACAGAGCTTGTAGCTGGAATTGAATTCTCCCAGAGTTTGAAATCTTGTTTAGGTTGGGGTCTACATATAGAACAGAGAGGTGACCACCCAAACCTCCAGCTGGGGAACAGTGAAGAGTATCGAAGCAGAATCAATCTCCATATAAAAGCTCCTTTTTCTTCAACTTTCAAAGCTCAGTTTGCTTATCTACCTGTTTTTGTAAAGCACTGTTCACACTAATAGAGCAGATAATAGTAACTGTGGGCATGTGTCCCCGGTAAAATCACATGTGCAACCTTATGTAAACATAGGCAAATTAGGCCTGGCACTCTATCCCCTTACAACTTGCCAGTGCAGCCTTTGGTTTTGTACTGCTGCCCGAAGTGAACAAAGACCTTGTTTTCTTGTAGGAGTCCCGTGTAACAACAACAACAACAAAAAATGGGGAAAGATATTTAACAGAACATTATAGATGGGCCAGTAGTCAAATAGGTTATGATTGTCTTGTTGTGAGTGCAGTTTGTTTCTGTAAGTTTGTACCTGTACAAACTGTGATTTGGTAGAAATCTGAGCACCATCACCTGTAGTTATCTGATGGGTCTGTGCAAATGAGCTCTCAAAATTCCAGACCAATCTGAGGGTATATCTAGACTAGGGGAAAAACAGTATTAAAAATGTTCACCGTCAACAGGTAACAAGTGTTTAAAGTACACCTTCCCTTGTCTCTACTGGAGTTTCAAAATGTTTCAGTTAAAATGTAATAATTCGTATATTTAAAAAAAAAATTCTTCTTTAAATCTAGTTTACCTTAAACGTGTGAATGTAAGCTCAGCGTATAACATTGGTCTTGCCCCAAAACTAACTTTTGGTCATCCCCAGCTCTAGCTCAAGTTACGTTACTTTAAACTCAAGGGAACTGTTGAAGCTCAAATCCAGCTGAGAACTTGACTGTTATTGCAGTGGAAATGCAGCAGCACTAGTAACAATTCAGTAGCAGCTAATCTGATCACTGCTACTAATCCAGCCTCTCTGTTTTTCAACAAGATTACTTTCTTTCAAAATGGGGTGCCTTGAGTGGAGTAACTTGGATATACAGTACTAACTCAAACTAGCTTATGCAGTGAAGGTCAGGCCCAAGTGTTTGGCTGCGTTTTTGAGTTTGGGGTCTAAATTAACAGACTGCTATTTGATTCAAGTTCATTGATACCAACGTTTGTTTTGGGGGCGGGCAAGCATGCGTACATGCAGACGCAGACACATACGTATATTTCTGTGGTTGTCCTTAGGGACTGAGGCTCATCCACTAACTTGAAGATGTATGGTACACTACAGATACCGTGCCTTGGAAGAAACATTTGTGGAGTGTCTATATTAGCACATACAGTCATGTTAGTTCTTTGATCAGCAATTAAATTAACTCTCCTTAATATGGAGGACATATCTTTAGTCTAGGCAACCCCTAAAATAAGAATGAGAGAATTTTCTTTCTTTCCAGTTCCTCCCAGCTTTGGGAGAAGGATATGGATGAGTAAATAATTCCCTCAAGGTGTCCCACAAACACAAAAATTTTTTTGGAAATACTTTGGGTATTCATCTTGCATATTTAGGTAAGGCCATATTTTTCTATCCTTATTCGCACTCAGTAAATCATTTTGCTGTGTATGAATTCCTGGTGACTTTACTGCTCATTAATTTACTCCCTAGAGTAAAAAGGTGCCTGGTATTGGTAAGTGTGGTAGAATACCCTGTGGAGCACTTAAGTGTTGAGAGGTTTTGAAGGAGAAAAGTGGCTTGGGGTAGATAAAGTTTTTTTTGTTTGTTTGTTTTGTTTTTGGTAGTTGTTAGAACAGAGGTAGCAGATCATAGAAAGTTAGGGCTGGAAGGGGCCTCAGGAGGTTGTCTAGTCCAACCCCCTGCTCAAAGCAACTAGATCATTCATCCCAGCCAAAGCTTTGTCTACCTGGGTTTTGAAAACCTGCAAGGATGGAGCTTCCACCACCTCTCTGGGTAACCTGGTACAGTGTTTTACGACCTTCCTAGTGAGATAATTCTTCCAAATATCTAACTCAAACTTCTCTCGCTGCAACTGAAGACCATTGCTCCTTGTTTTGTCGTCTGCCACCACTGAGACAGTCTGGCTCCATCCTTTTTGAACCCCCCCCTTCATATTAGTTGAAGGCTGCTATTAAATCGCCTCTCAGCTTCTCTTCTCTCAACTAAAGAACCCCAGTTCCCTCAGCTTCTCATAAGTCACGTGCCCCAGCCCCCTCACCATTTTTTGTCACCCTCCACTGGACTCTCCAGTTTGTCCACATCCTTTTTGTGTGTGTGCGGGGGGAGGGGGGCAAACTGAACACAGTACTCCAGATGTGGCCTTACAAGTGCTGAATAGAGCGGCACCATCACTTCTCTTGACTTTCTGGCAACACACCTACCAATGCAGCCCAGTATGCCATTAGGCTTGGCAACAAGGGCACACTGCTGGCTCACATTCAGCTTATTGTCCACTGTAACCCCCAGGTCCTTTTCTGCAGAGCTGCTGCCCAGCCAGTCAGCCCTCAGCCTGTACTGATGCATAAGGTTGTTCTATCCTAAGTGCAGGACTTTGCATTTGTACTTGTTGAACCTCATGAGATTTCTTTTGGCCCAATCCTCCAGTTTGCCTAAGTCATTCTGAATCCCAGCCCTACCCCCCAGTGTATCTACTACTCCCTTCAGCTTGGTGTCCTCTGCAGACTTGCTGAGGGTGCACTCTATGCCATCTTTCAGGTGCCAACTAGACACGGAGCTGTTGGTTGCTACTCTCTGAGCCCAGTGCTCCAGCCAGTTTTCTGTCTACCTTAAAGTCCATTCATCCAGCCCGTACTTCCTTAGCTATCCTAGTGGAACTCCACTGGCTGAAGAAACCCGCAGAGCAAGTTTCCTTGACTGACTGCATATAAGGAGCTAATTTTGCTGGGGAATAAAAATATAGAATCAAATAAAAGGCCTTGGCTGCAGGATTTCAAGGTTATCATGTCATGTCCAAGTGAAAGGCCTCACAGTCTTCATTAATAGGAGAAGTTTTCAAAAATCTTTCAGCTTTGGTTCCTCATCAACATGCTTAAGGCAAATGCTTAGTACAATAAATAATCAGTGTCAAAGGGGTTGTAATTTGGTGCATATATGTGCTTGGGGGGATGTGCATATACATATGGATCTTAAGATAACATTTTAAACCTGTCACTGACACAGGACTTGCATATCTTGGTCCTTAGGAGAGTGTATTTTTATTGGAGAGGTGAGGGGGGTAGAATTCCATTTTTTGCATGGTGGAAAAAAATAAACCTTGGAAAACCTTGAAGCTGCCTGAAGCTTCTGGAGATTATTCCCCGTTCATCTTCAGTGGGGCAGATTTGAATTAGTAGGCAGCAGGCAGGTGAGTTCGTCAGTGATACGTGATGAATGCAGTTTATCACGTGGATATGCCTACTTCATTTGTGGGAAGTATGTAATTCTCTCTGATTCATCCTGAAAAGTCTTATTACTTGTTGTGCCAAGAAGCTCCATTGCCCTCAATGGAATGAATGTCTGCATATTACCTAGGGCAGAAGAAGCACTAAAGCTGTGGAGAAGACCCTCTGCATATGGTGGGTGAAGGGGGCCTGACTCTATGCAATTAGGGCAGGGGCGGGCAATTATTTTGGGCAGAGGGCTGCTTACTGAGTTTTGGCAAGCCATCGAGGGCCGCATGACGGGAAGCCCAGGGCAGATTAATATTAATTTTCTAAATTTTTTAGGGGCCCCATGGGCCAGTTAGAATGGCCTGGTGAGCTGCATCTGGCTCCTGGGCTGCATTTTGCCCACCCCTGAATTAGGGTCTGATTGTGTATTCTTTATTCACACACTGGTGAGCACTTAATTATGTGAATATTATTGGATCCACAAGGTTACTTGAGGGCGTAACTGTTTACCTGTGTGAGCAAAAGATTCACACTAGCATGTCTAAGCACACCTGTAAACCCTTGTTTTTCTGGGTAATTCAAAGCCTTTTAGTTAGTCCCATTATTTATTGCATGCAAATTGCTGTGTATTTGTATTTGTGTGTAAAGGATTGGAACACGGGTTGTAAATCACTTGTAAATTATTTGTAAAACACTTGAAGATTTTACTGACTGACGGATGCTTTCTGAACATTATCTGCCTCAGCAGAGAAGGCTGATGATAAAGGCTGAATCTTTGGGAAAGAAAACTATTGCCAAAGAAGCAGGTGTGTCGCATCAAAGTAGCCCATGAGGAGCAGCTGTAAGCTTGAACTTTGTCCATTTACTCAGGGTTTTATCTGATTCTCTACTGAACAGCCCAGTGAAAATGAGTATTTACCATGCAGCTCCTGCATAGCCAAATAAGCAGGTTACTCCCTGAAACAGGGAGCCATTTTAAGGGCTCTGTCGCACATTAAATTCAGGACCTATTTTATTTAGATCTTAGTGAGCATTATTACTGTGAGTTAGAAAGGTTTCTGAGCAGCCTCACAGTAATGCTTACTACAATCTAAATAAAAAACAGCATAAGCACTGGAGCCATTGAAGACTGGTGGGCCATGAGGACTAGGATCCACAAATAGCTAGCTCTTGGTCCCAGCCTTGGCATTGCACTGGAGTCTCCTGATTTGTATTATCTCCATGGAGCAGTTGGATGTTAGCTCAACATGCGTTATGTAATACAATCTGGAAATGCTCCTTGTTGGAAAAATCCTAACTTTGCTATGCTATGATGTTTCTCGCTGCTTGAGTGCTTGGACACTAGTGCAAGTTAACAAGTGCTAAGTGTAATGTGTGACAAGATTCTTAGTGACAGCCTGTGACTATTTTGGGAGGCCCCAGAAATGAAAGAATTGAGTGATAACCTAAATTTTGAGGTAGTGTCCATGGCATCAGAAAAGAGACTGAGTAAATAGCAGGTACCCATTGTCTTTTGGTGGGATTGTTGTTTCATTCCCTTTTTGTAGGAAATGCCAACCTTCTGGGAGAAAAGCATTGTGTAAAAGAATGAGACGCCAACATTCTGAAATGTTCCCATAAATGCAGATTAGATTGTTTTTAAAAAATTTATTTGGACAATTGAGACTTTTTTACTTCAAATCAAAGGTTTTAAAATTTTTATAACAAATTTCTTTTCTATCCAACAACTAAAAAATTTAACTGCTCCATTTTGAAAACATTGGATCAGAATGTTTCAGCATTACTTCAGTCTGACGGTTTCCCGCCCCCTCAAATGAAATGGAGAAATCAACTTGATCTTGCAGAAGGTTGGATTTCAGCAAAATGCAATGTTCCTTCTGGAAAAATCATTTAGTCAGAAAATATTTGACCATTGGTTGGTCCTAGCACTGGATTTGTGGGTGGATGGTTATAATGCATCAATTATTGTTTGTACCATGCTGTGAATGTGTGCAGCTGTTGGAAGTGTTTAAGTGTTGAGTAGTCTTGTTACTGGAAGAAATGATAGCATGGCCTCAGTTGTTGGAGTTTTCGTGGATACCCTCCTTCATGGGGACGCTAGGATGGCCTGGAGTATGGAGAGCAAGAGTGATAATTGAGACACCTGCGTTCTTTTCCTGGTATGGCCACTGTGACCTTGGGTAAGTCACTTGGTCTTTTGTGCCTCAGTTTCCCCTTCTCTCAGTTTGTCTGTTTTGTCTCCTTAGACTGCTAGCAGTTTGAGGCAGGGGTTATCCTTTGCTATAAGCTTGCACAATGCAGATATAGTCCTGGTTGGAGCCTCTAGATCAGTAGTGCTTAACCTTCTTGGATGTGAGGCACCCCTCTGTAACTTTTGTGAATAGAGTGGCATCCAAGTTCAAAAACAAATTTATATTTCACAGTGTTTACTTCCTTGCAGAGAGGTCTGGCGATGGGGGGGGATGGATTGGCCAGGCAGGGACAAGCTTGAGCCTGCCCTTACCTGTTTATCTTCTCAGACCTCACTTATCTGCTCACACTTTGCATCACCTTTCAAAGGATCTGCCAGTTGAGAATCAGTGCTATAGATGCTGCCATAATAAACATTATTAATTAACATAAAAGTAGATAATCATACTGACTAATTATTATTTGATGATATTTAAAAACAGTTGGGGAGTTTCTACTCAGTTTTTCCTTTGGGCAATATTTCCTCAGTTCTTTGGAACTGCAGAACTCAACCTTTATTTCTTATTTGCTTTCTATTATCCTGCCTTTCAAAGGAGCATGTGGAAAGAGAGCAGCATAAAAATCATGCAACCGGTTTGGTGAGTCCTGTATAAACAGGAAAAATGTCAGGAAGACTCATGTGCCTTTATTGCCAGCTTAAAAAATCCAGCTAGTATGCACACAGCTTCAGACAACTCTGTGTGAGCAGTTAACATATAGCAAGGCATGCATAGTAAGAAATAATGTATTGCCTTCTAGAGTTGAAATTGTCCCTGAAAACTGGGAATGTTCCCGTGTTCAGGGCTTGTCTCAGTAACCCTGTTCGTTATAGGGAAAAATGACTTTGTCCTGATTTTTTTTATAAAGGAGGCTTTTTTTAATCTCTTGAGAGAGTGTAACAGCTTGGTTCAAGTGCTAAACAGGCCCTGCTTGATTATGGTAGATTGGGATGATTGATACCTCCACTGTCTGTGCTAGCAGAACTAGCTTCTGAAGTAGTTTGTAAAAGAAAACTGCCTTTATAGCTGGATCATTGCAGTCACATAACTTTAGGAAAGGTTGTAATGCCTCTGTCCTGTTTTTCTACAGCAGGGGAGGGACAAGGTTCAATAATATGCAGCACTCCTTACAACTCCCCTTATTATTCAGGCCTGCTATCTGGAAATGCTTTGAGTCAGTGCTTTTTATTTCCTAATGTGCCCACTGCCAAAGTGCTGGGGGGGTGAAGTAGAACATAAGAAATATGATTTAAAATACATATAAAAATACAAAGCAAAATACCACCTTCTGTGAGCTTAATGCAGTGTATATGTGTCATTCCTCCTGATTAATTTTATTTGTGAAATTCATCTTTTCCCTCCTCTTTCTTCCTTCCATTTCAACAACAGCAGTGGTGACCCAGCTTTCATGTGTGGTAACCTGGGCAGGAGGAGGAAACCTGTTTTTGTGACTAAAGTGTTGGACTGGGATCTAGGCAATCTGTGTGCCCTGGGGCAATTTACCTCTGTTTTTTCCCTTATGTAAAATGGGTTATGGACAATTATTTCTTCCTCCCCACCTCTGCCTGTCCTGTCTGCTTATATTGTATTCTCTTTAGTCCAAGGAGCAGCTTTACATGCTCATGTAGTGCTTTGATGCAATGGACTTCTCTGTACTTCCACAGCAGCTGGCTTCCATGAGGGTGCAGGTGGCTCGCTTACACCTACTGATGCACTTCAGAATCAGAAATTGCCTGAGGAGGCTGCTCTGGGCTTAACCCCATTGGTCACTCCCTGGATTGCTGGAGACTGAGAATTTGACATCTGGTGTTGGGGAAGAGCCCATACTAGCCTCCCTTCCTGGTATGAAGTATGCCCATGGACTTGCATGGACCAGATGTGCTCAGCACTATACTCCCTGGCAGGGGTGACGCATAGGAGGTGCACACAAATGCATGTGCACCACCCTGGACATGGCGGTGCACCCCAGCAAAAAGGTGCCTGTGGGTGGTTGCTGCTTGCCACCCCACTGCCAGCACCACCGGTAGTCCATTATTGCCCCGGCTGCTGCTGCCAGCGGTGCCTGAGGGTGGTTGCCAACCCATGGTTGGCACTTGCCACCCCCTCCACTGCTGACAGTTCCGGTGGCATCTGCGGGAGCTCCCCTCTCACCCCCGTCACGCTCCCACCACTGCAGCCATGCCCCCCTGCTGGAGACATGCACCGTTCATGCTCCCTGCGATATACTGTTGCTGTTGAATAGACAGGTTTTTGGATGGGGCCTTGAGATTCTAGCACTATAAGGCTAGTGACAGAAGTTACACGTAACCCAGTTTACGTGATCAGAAACGGGTTTAAACCTGTAACAGAACAGAAGTTCAGTGCGCATAAACCAGTTTCAAAATTGTGGAGACTGGCTTAAGTTAAACCTGGTTGTATGTAACTGATTTAGGTCAAACTGGTTTATGAAACTCCTGTCCCAGACCCCTTCCTGGTTTAGGTTAAATCAGTGTCCCCCAGCATCCCAGTGCGCTTTGTAGCCCTGAGCTGGGCTGTGTTGTCTGTTCCAGAGAGCAGGGCTGGCCCCGCCCTTCTGTTCCATAGACTGTCTCAGAGGCCTCACTGGCTGCCTCACTTCCCCCCACCCCCTGCCCCTGGCAAACCCCAGCTGGGGTTTGGTGTCAGGGAGAGGGGTTAAACTCACCTTTCTCTGAGTACAGAGCTGTCCTGCCCTGCTAAAACTTAGTGCTGGCTGCAGCTGTGGAGTACAAATCCCAGAGGCACCTGAAGGCAGGAAGTGATGAGCAACCCTGAGAGTCCTGCTGCTGTGATTGTGGACTGCAAATCCTAGAGACCTCAGAGGCAGCAGGAAGAGTAAATGAGCATGCAGCCCATACTGCATTTTATAGTTCTTCAGTTTTATAGTTTTTCAGAGAGAGAAATATTTTAGTTCAAGCTTTATGAATTCAATGCCACTACCTTCTCCTCACCCTGCTCCCTATCCAGTGAGAGCATGGGGTGGATGCCCCCTCTGTTCCAGCGGGGGGGGGGGGGAGGGGGGAGTCTTGGAGGGCTCACTTCCCTTTGGCAGTGGCTGGAAAGGCATGCTCTGGTGCCTCCTAGCTTCTGGCTTGAGCCACTGCAGGCATGTGGCTACATTTCCTGAATCTAAAGTGAATGTGTGTTCATTGGCTTATTGGTTTAATCACTGTATTTTATACTAATCAGCAAAGACTAAATCAATTCAGCCTCAGGCTTTTGATTGGCTGTACTTAGCCTAAATGTTAGGTAATAATGAAGCTGGGGTCTTGGTAGGAATTCTAGGTGGTAACTGATTTATTTTGTTCCTTTTAAGGTCCTGAATAGGGCTCAGCAGGTTTTTGTTCAAATCTGCTGCGTCGCAGGTTTCCTATCTGATCCTGGGCAAGTTTCCTAATCTTTCTATGCTTTGGCCTGTCACTTTTTAAACTAGGGTTAAATAACCTACTTTACCTCGTGGGAATATGATGAGGTTATTATGGGATTAGATTGGGAAGTGTTCAGATGCTGTGATGGTGACAGGATCATGTCCAGACCTACATAGTGCTGCATAGTGATTCACGCTAGGTTTGGAGGTAACATCTTAGCGATACTGTTTTTCTCCCTTTAAAGAAGGCTTTATAATTTACCTAATACTTTGATCAACTCAGTTCCTAAGCTTACTGTTATCCTTTGTAGAGTAAGGCCATTTCGATTCAGCAGGAAAACTCGTTGTCAAGGTTGATGGGCTCTTCCTGTGGATTTAGCTGAACTATGAATCATGAATACTTGATTGCAAAAATGAGCAGAGGATACCCAGAGCATCGGCACTTCTCTTTTGCCAGGAGCAGGGTCAGAACACACATCTAGAAAAGTACAAAAAGAACAAAACAACAATATCATGACAAAGGAAAGCAAATGTGATGCAAAGATTGAAAGGGGGAGAGGAGAGATTCAAGACATAAAATGTGTACAAGAATGGCAGGCACAGAATGAGACCATTTTAAATGTGTTTAGCCTTGAACAAATATCTAAGCTTTCTATTGTCTTTTCAGCTGGGGGAATCAAAGTACAGGTGAGTGAAGTGACTTACCCTGACTGACTTGATAAATCAGTGGTAGAACTGGAAATAGAACCTAGTTCTCCTGATGCTTGCTTTAGCTGTTTGGCCCTAACACCACCATTCCTTTCCTTCTCCTCCTCATCTCTCTTACTCAACCCTTTTCTGCTGGGCTGCTTTTTCTTGTGCAGTCTGTATCCAACAGGTTCTTCTCTGCTCCCTGGGTCAGACCTGCACTGCTACATGACAGGAGATGATCCACTTTTTCTTTCTCCCACTTTTGAGTACTGGGAGTGCCCATGGAATTTCCAAAGTGAATGAATAAAGACTGCGTGGGATGTACCAGGTCACATGGATGGGTAATACCTGGAAGGCATCTCTCATTTACAGAGCAGTTGGGAAACAGTTGCTAATAGCACTCCTTACACAACAAAATATTCATCCTGCTCAGTTCATTACTTATTAGCTTCAGGCAGGGACACTGCAGATTTGTTAATGGTAATGGCCAAATCATTAGAGTGTGCAGCATTAATGGAGGAGAAAGCATCTAATAAAGTCTTATCATCTGACCCCATTGCTGCCCCTGGAACACAGAGCATATTTTTAAATTCAGGCTTATTGCTGATCCCTTTTTAAAAGGGTTGGCTGAATAGGAAGCAGCAACCTTTTTTTTTTTTTTACAAAGGCAGATGAAAGCTAAAGTTTCTGGTATTCTATGCCATACGTGACAGTCTGCGTACACTTATGTGCAAAGTTCCCATATTAATGTCCTGCCAAGACCCACAGTTCTGAGCTGGGAGGAACCCACATGATGGGAAATAAAGATTTTACCTTGTCTCAGGCTCTCTTCCAAAATGGTTAAAGTTGCTCAGAAGAAAGTAAACAATTAAACTAAGCTAGTATATTGATTGGCGAATGTTTCATTTCTTTCTTGATTGCCTTTGCTTTGGTTTTGACCAGTGATTGAGAATGGTAGATAGGGATAGAAGGACTCTCTGGCCAACCAAGGGCACTGAGAACAAATTAACTCTGTCATGCCCTCCTACATATCTTGTTTCAGCAATAATCTTTGGTATACCTCAACTTCACTTGGCCATTGTGTCTTATAATTCAGGCACTTTCCCATATCTCATCTAAGCTTGCCCTTCTTGAAACACATTTTGTGTCTTTCTCCTCCTTTACTGTTGCTTCTGATTGAGAATTTGAGTAGATCTGTCATCTCTCCCTTTGTTTCTGTAGCTTCTTTTTTCTTTCTGTGTAAGCTGGACCTTCTGACTCAGAATACTTATTCTTCATTGCTTTATTTCTATTTTCAGAATTATGTGGTGCATAGTATTCCAAGTGAAACTTTACCAGTTGTCTTGATTTACTCTTTTTTTTTTTCTTTGATTCACTGTTTCTTGGCTTTGTAGTCCTCATGTGTTTATAGAGGCTGGAAAGGATCCTAGAGAAAGAGACTTATAACTATGAGGAGGAAGTTATGATTTGATGTTCTCCAATTATACAGATTCTGCATAATAGAGACAGTCAACGCAAAGAAAGTTATTTTTCACAGCTCTTTCTGCTTTCTGATATGTCCTTAGAGGAAACGATTAGTTTTATGTCTCTAGACTTGGCTTATCAAAGTTTAAGAGGCAATGGCAGCAATTTTCTTTTAATAGATCAGAGGAAATGTTATTAAAGAATGTATGGCACACTTCCTATCATGTCTAATGGTATTAAATTCTCAGTGTTTCCACATTGAGGTAAGAGATTATTAGGAAGGAGCCCAGGCCGGGCCGGGATCATGGGGTTAGCGACAGCGAGAGCTACGCGGACTGTGCTCTGGGAGAGCCGGAAGGGCAGAGCAAGGGTTGAACCCTCCGTGGCCCTGATTTGGGTTATGCCCAGAGGTTGGGAGCCACTGCTATAGAGCACTGATTCTTAACCAAGTTACTGGCAGATCCTTTGAAGGGTGATGCAAAATGTGAGTAGATAAGTGAGGTGTGAGAAAATTAAGCAGATAAGGGCAGGCTCAAGCTTGTCCCTGCCTGGCCAATCCGCCACCCCCCATTGCCAGACCTCTCTGCAAGGAAGGAAGCACTGTGAAATATAAATTAGTTTTTGAACTTGGGTGCCACTCTATTCACAAAAGTTACAGAGCGGTGCCTCAAGTCCAAAAAGGTTAAGAACCACTGATCTAAAGGCTCCAACCAGGACTATATCTGCCTTGGGCAAGCCTATGGCAAGGGATAACCTTTCTCTCAAGTTGCTAGCAGTCTAAGTAGACAAAACAGACAAGGACAGAAGGGGAAACTGAGGCACAAAAGACCAAGTGACTTACCCAAGGTCACAGTGGCAATACCAGGAAAAGAACACAGGTAGAACACGGGTCTCAATTATCAGCCTTGCTCCCCATAGTTTAAAACTCATTGTAAATTTCACAGGACGTTCAGTTCTGGTTTGATTGTCCTGAAAACTATAACTGAAGCCTTAAGCGTCATGAAATACTGCAAGGCACTGAGACATATCGGCACCATTCTTTTCTTCCTGGTGGACAGATTTCTAAAGACATCTATCCTATTGGGATAAAACTTAGATGCATAGACTGGACAACTTCACGATATACAGTTTATTTTATTTGCAATGGAAGTGCAGCAGTGGCAGTCAGTCCTAGCACAGTTCCTTGGTTTTAAAAGTTCTTTTTAAATACCATCTCCTGAAGCTCTGGATGATCAGTATTTTTTTTTATTGTCTTTCGCAATTGACAGATGTGCTTTGTGGAGAGGTATTCTTTTCAAGTTGTGTGGGCATGAGGTGTGTATAATTAAATATAAACAACTTTTTTTTTTTTAAAGCAGGTACCTTGGATTTTGGGTGTGTCACAGTTTGCACATGATATCAGACAAAAGATAATTGCTGCATTTCATGATGCACGTTGTTTTCAACTGGATATGTTTATATCCACTCTTCACTTTAAGGTCCAGAGTAATAGATTTTGTGGGGTGGAGAGCAAATCTGGGTGTTTGCTGAGAAAAATAGTCTCTGGGCCATAAATTGCTGCTGAAGCAAGTCTGGAGCTCTTACTCAAAATATAAAGCGACTTTTCATTTTACACAGGTAACTGAGATCAGAATCAGGCTCTGTAATATTATTGCAAAGTGGCCTGTATGCCACAATTCTTTGTTTAATTGCATTTTTGAGTGTCCATTCCACGGTATTCTGACTTTCCTCCTTGCTTCCAGGAGCACATCATATATTAAAAGAAGCTAAAAGTTTACAAAATACTTTCCTAAGATTACTCTTCCACCTGCAAGATGGCTGTAGCTGCTGCTACAAAGATGTAGGACTGTGAACTAGGCCGTGTGTGGCGATGACAGTCTGTGAAAATATTTGAGAACTGCTGCTCTAGAACAATTGGCAATGAAATTTAACTTTTTCATAGAAGTGATTAGCTTAAAAAACAAACAAAAAAACCCAAACAAGTCCAATACTTCCAGAGAGATAATTATGACGACAAACCTGTGGATATTTTCAGTACGCAGTAGGACTGCAGGGCTTTATTGTAGTAAGGACCCTGAAGTGCAGCAAAGTGAAAACACTGTGTTGCCATTTCAGCACAACACTGGGGTAACAGTTACAGGGTGCTGCTGCCTCTTAGCATATGATATGGGCACCTCCCCTTTGCTTGGTTGTAAACCTGTCCCTTCAGTCTTCACACTGTAGTTTCATGGCCTCCAGAAATTTTGTAGTGAAACCAGGTATACACGATTCTTGTTAGCATTAATGGGCGTTCAGGGTGTGAATTCCCATGCATACAGGTGATATTGTGTAACTACCGTATGGCGAGAGTCGTAGGTTTGTTCACCTATGCTCCCCTTTGCAGAGAGAACAGGAAAAATATACTAAGAAACATCCTTCTAATATACAATTTTGCATACCTGGATAGTTGCTTTGTGCCCTCGTATCTACAGAGAGCACTGTCTTTGCTATCATCCAAGACATTCAGTTGCAGTGATTTTAAAACACTTCTGTTTTTTGAGGGGCTTTTTTCCTCCCACAATGGTAGAGTCTGTGTTTAGGCCTTTCTAAATGCTTTGGTTTAAAGGCACACTGCAATTGGATATTAAGAAACAAAGAAGCTGTTCTGATCAGGATGGTAGACCTTTCTTTCAGAATCCCACCTCTGATAGTTACCAGTAGCACACACTTCAAGGGAATGCAAGAAAGTCCCTATATGGGAAATTTTGAAATCACATGCCAATGGAACAGAGCCAAGGGGAAGAGAGTGTTTCTTCATAGCATCGGGCAGATGATTCAGAGTTTGCTTCTGCCTTGGAACTTGAGGGGCACCAAGACCTATTCACAGTTCACCTTCCCCTTGTGCTATTATCAGTGCAAAGTGTGTATAATGTTCTCCCATTTTCAGTCGATGGCATTTTACACCCATTCTGCACCAGTGCATTGAACTGCAGGAGGAGCAGGTGCAAGATGCTAGTCAGTAGTGAGCTGGGACCTGTCTTCCTCCTAAATTTTATGCATGCTGGCTAGGATTCCTATGGATAGCGATCTGCTTATTCATATAAATGACTAGTCCTTTTCAGAATCCTCTTGAAGTCTTTGCCTCAATATTATATTGTAGTTTTCCCTTGTATTAGCTCCTCAGAGCCATTATCCTCTCTTCCCCCCCCACCCCCCCGATATTAGCAATACGTGTGTGGAATTCCTCTAGTGAGATTCTTAGTTTGTATTTGCTAATTCTGAGACATTTCTGCAGTACTCGGACAATAATGCAATCCTATCACGGCATTTTCCACAATGGCATTGACCTCTGCAGGCTAGCTTTTCACAACACTTGAATGTGTTAATATTGTTGTCCGTAGCCTTTTAATTTAATTAGAACAGTGGCTGTAATAATCTTGGGAAAAGCATTCATTCCCTTCCCCTTCTGTGATGAACTGGAGCGTCTCTGTTGTATTCATTTACCCAAGCATTCACTGTAGCAGGGAATGAGATGTTAGGGCATATCTCTCCTGCCCTAGTGTTCTGAGATTCAGATTCAGTCTAAAGGAAGGAGGCAGGGAGGAACTGAACTCCATGAACTCACTAAGGTCACTAAAACAATCTCTGCTCTCTGTGTTGAGGAAATGAGATGTTAATCTTTTCTCAGTGCTGCTTTGCATAAGGTCCATTCCAGGGAGCTATGTTTGTTTTAATTTCTCTAATTTCTGATTATGCTTCTATAGATTTGATGTGAATTACTATATTAATGGGATCAAAACTGAGTAGAAGTCTGCTATAGAAATTAACAAGGAGACACAAAAGGGAATTTAATCTGTATTTCCAAATTGCAAACCTCCTGCTTCCCTTTTCTGTGCCCCAGGTCTCTTCCTACCTCCCTCTTGCCATCCCCATCTCCCCTGCTGGCATGCGCAGGCTATGGGCCTAACCCAAAACCCAGTGGTGCTTGCCAGATCAGAATCTACTCTCCCAAAACCTGCCCCCATTTGGCCAGACACCCTTTAGTCCAATACCCCTTGCTCCTTGAACCCAAGGACCCTGGTCTCCTGCTGGCTAGATTCTGCATTTCTAAATGTATCCCCCTCACTAACCCTCTCCTGGTTTGCCAAGGTAGCACTGTGGAAGAACCTACACATCAATGCCCAAGGTCAGGGAACCCTTTTCTCCTTTCCCTAGTGCCTCAGCTTCTCCAGCGATGGCATCCACCTTTTTGCCTCAACTTGCCTTTTTGACATATCCGTTCTTACAGCTACTAACAGAGCTGGTAATACTCTGTCTGTGCAGTCAGGCAAAGGGCACTGTGTTTGTGTTTGGAACATTTACTTTTACAGCCGAGAGAGCTAAAAATGTACTTCTTTAGAAACTGATGGCTCCCTTACCCAGTATAAATTTTTGCACAAGGGGATTTTCCAATCCCACGGCAGGGGAGCGGTGTTTCCCCACAACTAGCTATGGGTGAGGGTTTGCAGTGGTAATGTGGGGGTTTTCTTCAGGTAATGATTGTCTGCTGTTGCCTAGGAGATCTCTTTTCAAACCTGTGCTACTAACTAAAGAGCATGGCCAGAATGCCAGTGTCATCTCTGGGCCCAGCATTTCACGTGCATAATAAGGTGGTCATGATACCATGGTAGGTGATAGTCATACGAGGTTGGTAGTGATAGTATGGATGATGCTGGAAGCTTTACTAACAGCTAGCGTTGCTCATAACTAGAGGGCAGCAGTGTCACCTCACCCAGATGGGACCATTTGTGAGACTAAAAGGGGGATGGTGCAGCTCATCTTCCATTTTCCCTTAGTCATTGGCCCTGCATACTAGAGTGGTTGGGGGTTTTTTTGTTTTTTTTTAAACCCACATTACTGTGTCTCCACCTGGTAGTGAGATGCTCAGTGGGCGGGTAGGACTGATACTTGACCCTTTTGAAAGGCTAGGTCAGTTATTCCTAAAGGGTGTGCTACAAGAGTGATGCTAGTGTGACATGAGATCCCCCCCTCCCTGTGAAGAGGTAAATGCTGTCCTCCCCTGTCTGGTACCATGTGCCTGCTCCAGTGACACCTGTGGCTGTTCCTCTGAAGAGTGCCGCCTGTGCTGCTGCCTTCCCTTGTGCATTCGGCTGTTAGTGGGTGAGCAGGTGGATCCATGCTTTGCAGTCTGGCTTGACCCCTCCAGTTCTCCCATGTACCCGGGGCCAAAAGTGGGGGCTGCAAGGGTGGTTGCTGGCATGTGAGATTCTGCAGGAGCAGCCTCAGCAAAAGGGGGTGCCCTTGCCCTTACTGAGGAACAGACCAGGCGGTGGGATGGGGCTGACAGTGGAAAGAGCAGGGTGATCTGATGGCCACCTATAAGTTTATCAGGGGTGACCATCAGGATGTGGGGGAAC
>NW_017728931.1:16197729-16230557 GCF_001723895.1 Crocodylus porosus | reverse complement strand
ATGGAATATGTTGCATGTTTTTTGTGGGGAAATATATATATATATTGGTGCGTGTGTGTGTGTGTGCGCGTGTGTGTGTCTCTCTCTCTCTCTCATATATAATATAATAAAAGTGTGCCCTGGGTATGAAGATTTGGGAAACTCTGGGCTAGGTAAGCAGGAACACACACACACACACACACACACACACACACACACACACACACACACACACACTTAATTTTTAATATATAAGTGTGCATGTATATTCCTGTTTACCTAGCCCAGAGTTTCCCAAATCTTCATACCTGGGGCACACTTTTTTTTCTAGATTTAAAATTGGCACACACTTCACTTTTAGGCCCAGAAAGCTCATTCTGTTTGCCTGTCTATCCACATTATATGTATATGGAATACATATATATAAAATAGATGGACGTAGTTTCTGGGCCCTAGAGTGAAGCGTGTGCCAATTTTGATCTAACAAAAACAGTGTGCCCCAGGTATCAAGATCTGGGAAACTCTGGGCTAGGTAAACAGGAAGTACTGTGAGTCAGGGACATAGGGTAACAAGTCAGCAGACGGTGTAGCAAGCAGAAATAAACTTTCGCTCTCGTTTAGCTGGCCTGAACACTGTAATACCATTACATGTAGAAGTGGCATTGACTTCTCTGCAGTGACGGACACAGTCACGCTCTCCATCTGGGACTTGAGGAGGGGCCTTTTAATATACACATTTAGGGCTGATCAACCACATCAGCCATCTTGACAGCCTGGATGCTGTTGCATGGTTTACATGTGCCTCCTGGGTACCAAAGTATTCCGTTGCAATATACTAATTTTTCCATCTGCTTCAGTGTCATGTCATTGGGAATACATTTTGTAACCTGTTTTCTTCAGCAATCGTTTCACTTCTGCAAAAAATATGAATTTACTTTGTGCATGCAGTTTTTGAGGACTTGGTGTGGGAAAAGAAATAGGACTATCAGCTTGCAAGCCAGAGAAAGGCCTGCAGCATCAAAGGGCCTTATACTAGTAGCGGTGAGAAGCTGGTTTTGGTTGTTTTCACTTGACTTCCCCCACCCCCCAAGTTATGGATTTTTTTTTCATAAAAACACAAAATACACTAGACTTTTTCACAACCTCCCCCCCCCCCCAAAAAAAAAAAAAACCAAAACAACCCAACAGTGTAAAGGCAAAATATTTTGCCTCTTCTGAATTGTCCCTTGGTTATTCACTTTGCATTGCTAACCTGAATTTTTTACCAAAATAGATTCTGTCCACAGAGGATCTATCCCAGTTTTTCAGGCTGAACGCAATGCATGCTGTAACATGACTTTGGGAGTTTAGTTAATTGGATATGAATACTCATGCAGGGTAGGCTTCATGGATGAAGATTGTGTGTTACCTCACTTTTAAGACTGGGCCTTTTGATTTAAGGACTTTTCCGTAGCACTGCACTCTGACAGAAAGGAGCAAAATTGAATGTGAAGACTAGGTCCTGTATTAGGCTTTGATTCAGGGAAGTTCCTGTGGCCATGCTTAAATCCATTGCTACCCAGCAGAGCACTTAAGTGTTGATTAAATCCCACTAAAGTTAAACATGAGCCCATGTTCAAGTGTTCTCCTGAAAATATTCCCAAAGCATTTAGCAAGCCTCATATCCAGCTGGTTAACCAGATAATACTGCTGGAGGACCTAGCTAGGAAGCAGAACCAGAGAAGGAGTCTCCCAGACCATTTTCTTGAAGTGGTTTTAATCTGAGTAAGGTTCCCCTGGAAACTTTTCTGGCTTAGTGAGAGCTGAAGGGATATCTTCCAAAAGCTCTTAAGACAGTAGGAATCATGCCAACCTGTGCATCCTCCTATGCACTTGCAGCCACAGGCAAAATATTATGGAATTGCTATTTTGAAGTTAGTTGTAGATTGCAGTTATTCAGGGCTGATCTTTTATTTTTGTACTTGTAATATTCAGTCTTGTTAGACCATTGTATCAGGTTGTGAGCCTGGCCCAGAATAATTCCTTGCCCTTTTATAGCATGCTTCACCAACCATCTCAAACTATCTCTCACACATTTCTTAACAAAGGTGGTTTTACCAATGGGTGAACTTAGCTGCAGAAAGACTGCATGGTTTGCCCAAATTTGTGCAGCAAGTCAGTGGCAGAGTTAGGAACAGAACCTCATCATCTGATTCTGACAATGCAAAGGAAAATACTGAATTAATTTGACTGAACTCTTCCATTTCCACTAATTATGGCATTTACCTCTTTTAGACTTCCCCAGGCAAAGTCTTTAGCTAGTATAAATCCATATAGGTGTGTTGACTTAACAGGAACTCAGTTTATACAATCTGTGAACCTGGCTGACTAGCCTTCAGTAGCTAGATGTGACCTTATGACGGGGGCGGGCAATTATTTTGGGCAGAGGGCCGCTTACTGAGTTTTGGCAAGGCATCAAGGGCCACATGACAGGCAGCCCAGGCTGCATTTTGCCCACCCCTGCTTTATGCATTCACTTATACGTTTAGGCAGTGTTTCATGGTAAAAATTCAGTGCCCAGTGTGAACTTGGCCAAGTCACTTATGATCTGTGTTTGTCTCAGTGGTCAGCACCATTGAGAATCTAGTCAGTCATAACTATCCAGATGTAAAGGCTGTCCTAGGGTTACCTTAGCTATTGTTTTTCAAGGCATCTTAACTCTGCAGTTGCTTAGCTTAGTGTGTTCTGTGGGACACTGGGGTTCCACCATAGGTCATCAGGGGTTCTGCAATGAGACTGGGGCCAGTGGAGGAGTGGGCTGGGAGACAGTGTGCTGCTGTTGCTGAGCTAGGTTGCCTGGTTCCACCTCAATCTTTAAGTTAGAGGTAGAGGGTCCATGGCAGAAGTAGTGATATGAAGGGGTTCCATGACTCTAGGAAGTGTGAAAACCACTGGCTTAGCTCATGCTTACTGTACTCTTTCTGTTAAGTCAGGTTCCCCTCTGTAAAAATGGGCTCTCCTTAATTATACTGTAAAGTGCTGTGATCACTGGATTATAGGCACTGAAGAAATGCAGAGTATTAATAGGGCAGAAAATTTTTAAAACCACAAAACAATATTTTGGTCGGCCAGCTCCCATCTTGGCCTTTGAGACTCTCTCCTACAGTTGTGGCTGATTCACACCCCACGATTGTATTCTGCGGCATAATGGAAATGTCAGCTGTGACAAAAGCCACAGTTTCTGCAATGTTTATAACAACAATTTTTGTTACATTTTCCTACCTACCTTGAATTTGTGAATGGTGGAAAACAATGGATCAGATGCATTTACTTTTTAAAAAGTCTGTGGGAAACTGCATCTTTTGGTTATAAATATTGTTTAAAATACTGTGGGCTGTGCTTCACCTTTAGTGGTAAAGCTATGTAGACAGAAAGGCGGTGGTGGCTTGAGGCACTATGTCTTCATATATGATGCAACACCTCCTGGGTGTTGATGGAAATGCTGTGAGTAGTGGGGCTCTGCTGTAGATGTTACTAGCATTCCCTCCCACTGTTGTCCAGTGGGAAGGCCTTTCTCGGGCTGTTGGTGCTCCTCTGTGAAGCCCTGATCCATTAACATATGCAAGCACGAAATGGGACCTGAGGCTGCTAGCAGAGCTCACAGTAGTGGTCTGTCTCCTGCTTTTCAGGTGAAAGAGGCTGCTTCTTTCCCCTTTTCCTTATAGTGGATCTGTCAGAGGCAGGTATCCTTTGGCTTTATTTGGACAGGGTTCCCTCTTCTCAAAAAAATAAATATCATATTAAATAAGCAACATCACCAGCTGTATTGCGGTTCAGATATCTGAACTGAGGATCACAGCAGGAAGTGCAAGGAAGTGGTTGGTCTCGTTTTTTATCAGCTCCCCATTTGTTACGTATATGTTGACTTTCAGAAGATGTAAAATGCCAGCGAAAGTGCAGAACTTCCCCTGGGTACAGTGGCATGGACCTTATTGGAACACGAAGCTCAGTGTCAGCCATATTTGGCTGGAGGGCAAATTGCACAAGTTCAGGGCATAGCAGTCAACTTCTACATGTAGATTTTTCTATCCATTTTCTTACCTGCTGAATATCCCCAGCAAAAGAATATCCCAGCTCTTGAGCTAGTAATCCCCTGTAAACTTAGCCATGGTAAAAGATGCTGAAGTGAAGGCCCTTATTCCTCCACAAAAGAGGGAAAGGCCAGGGTCTTGACAAGTGGAGGCTTTCCCGCATGCCCTGCTAGAGTGCCTAGCAACTTTTCTTACAACAGAAGCATAGCAAGACCTTTTTACTTGGGCAGTGTTTAACAGGCAGGGGTCAAATTCTGGAATAATGCTTAGGGGAGTCGTTTTGTTATATACTGTTTTACTTGAACCTTTTTTCCCCTGTTTTTTATAATTAATCTTATTATAAACTGCCCACAGCCTTTTTGGAGGGAAGATGGTATATGAATTAAAGAAATAACCCCAGAACAAGAAGCACATTGCAAGTAGGGATTATTCATTCTCTGTGCCCATTCAGTCTTTGATGCCTCTGCTGCAAGTACTGGCAGTGTTGCCAGTTATTGTAATTGTGGTTGTTAGAAGATGGATTTTTGTTGATGGGCATCTGGGCTGAAACTAAATTGTTTCTTTAATGTGTATGTGCATGACTGAGCAGCTAAAAGATGCTATGGGCCAGATCCTGTTCTACCTATGAGGCATCTAAGTGGATTTGAGTATTACTTAAATGTGATCTTCTACCTTGCTCGAAGCCCTGCAAAATCATTAACACTTCTACATTTGTAACATACCACCTCTGTGAAAAGTCATAAAAAGTAGCAAAGAGGAGGAGGACCATTCACCCTTTTGCATTAATTATTATTCAGGGACACCTTTGTGCCTGGAATAGGATATGGCCTATGGATCAGACTGACCTAAACTTGGTTTGAAGCAGTGGCTGAAGGGTACAAAGTTGAATACTTCCAATTCTCTTTCATTGTCAAGCCCCCCCCCCCCCCCCCCTTGGAATGTTCTGCTTTTACATTTTTTATTACCATTTGATTCATGTTGTCAGGAATAAGGAAGACTCTCTTGTCCCTTGTGTGCATGGGACAGAGTGCCAGAAAGCCATGACATTGTCATTCTAGTTCCATATCACACTTTGGTGACAACACTGTTGTTTATAATGGATCTTACTTTTTCCCGTTGTTTTGCCAGTAAGTTTGGTCTTTTTTGTTTCCCACATTCTGTGGTGAGAAAGGGTAATGTATGTGGCGGCATTCATTTTTAAAGTGTTCCTACAGAAGCTTTGATGTGAATGTAGCTTCTTTTGTGCACTCCCAGCTAGCTGCAGCGCTATCGTGAAATGTTAGCAGCATAGCTTTGGGATAGCTTACATAATCATCAGGGAGCATATGATGATGATTTCTATGCTCCTACAAAATTGTGGCTATGTTTATTTACAAAGGGTATAATTTGTGATGTGATTACAGCACATGTTTAGAATATGGAGCAATTTTTCCATCAGATCAGATGAAATTTTAGTCCTAGATTTCTTTACAGACATTTTAGGAAATAAAACCAAGAGCACGCAATTGTGGAACTAGCATGGCATTTGCAAGTCACCTCTAAACTCTGTTTGAATGTTCTGTTATCTACTTTCTTTTTCCTGACTGGTGGTGGTTGTTGTTGTTGTTGCAAATTAAATTTAATTTACTTTAAAAAGTTGCAAATAACTTGGGGGGGAGGGAGAAATCCTGCAGTATTCTGCAGCAAGTACATTAGGGTCAAGTAATATAATGCTTTAATAGCATTTATTACAGTAAAGCAACTAATTACTTAATGTGTGCAAAATGCTCTGAAAATATAAAGTGCTAAATATTTAATGTTAATGCCCACAGCATTGCAGTTATGCTGTTATGTGATGTAGTCATTTGAGCAGTTTCTGTAGAACAGTTATGCCTAATGTGTGCATGCACGCATGTGCTCACATACAGAATTGCCATGAGGTTTACAGTGACTTAAAGCCTCCCAGTCCCCCCCCCCACACACACACACTTACAGTGACTTAAAACAAGTCTCCCTACTTCTGTGTCATTTACCTTTCCTCCTCCAGCAAATTTCTGAGAAAATCCATGGAAACTTGTTGGACCTTTCTGAGATGAAAAGAATCATCTTAAAAGCTCTGTATTCCCTGGCTGCAACTTGCAGGCTTGGAACTTCTAGGGATTTGATTGTCTCAATATTTTTTTTTTTTTTTTTCCCCCCCCCCTCTGCAGAGCTATACAGCAAGTGGACAAATTAGATACTCTGTGTGGTTCCCTGGCCAGTTTGGTGCATAGTAAGTGCTATTCGCCCCCACCACACATGCACACTTCCTTCCTTCCACCCACTTCCCTCTACCCTGTCTTAGTTTCACACCTCTATTCCAAAGTTCACATTGTTCTTTCTCTCTCTCTCTCTCCCTCCTTTTTAACAGCAGGAAAGAATTTCATACACGCCTCCAGCGAGCCCGGTACCAAATTACACTTCTTCATCACCACTACATGTCCCAGTGCCTCGAGCAATCAGGATGGAGGAAGATGCGATCAGACTGCCTGCACACCTGCGTGAGTACCAATGGGGTGGCTAAGCTGGTGGGGTGAAGGGTGTGCATGTTCTGCAGGTTGGTGTGCAAGGGGACATCTTTTAAACAAGTTCTAGTTGCTGAGTGTTTATCATTTATTTAATTGAGGAAATTGCTGAGAAATAGTGAAAGCTTGTTTTCTGCCTTGTCATATGTGCTTGAGTTATTTCTTGTGGCAAGGGGGGAATAAAAAAGGAGAGGATCAAATCCTACCAGAAGTATTTTACTTCAGCAGAGTTGAACCAGGGATGATTTTGGCCCATTGATTCAACAAACTGCCCCTCTTGCTTGGTTAAGCCTGACATGATTTGGCTGCTTGCTGTGTTGTGGCTTCTATTTTAGCACAACTTCAAGTGTGACCAGCTGAAAGGAACTTCTTTGGTGGTGGTAACAGAGTGGTCACTGGCCACATGGTACAGCCAGTTCCTCCTGCAGTTGCCCTTGGCTCCGCACTGGAAAGTATGAATGCACGTATGAAAAGGGGAGAAGTGATCCCAGTGGCATCCTCTAGGGCACCATTCCCTCCATTGGTGGGGAGAAAAGAGTGGTATGTAGTTGACATTAGGACCAGGACTGGAGCTGATTGTGAGGCCAGATCAGGTGCTTCCTTGCTGAGATGATGTAGCTGTTGGGGAGTAGGTTGGGGCAGTGGCTATGATGGTTTGGGGTGTGAGGAGTGAAATGGGGGGCTGGGGAGAAGGAGACACTAGAATTTTCCTTTTGGGAAAGGAAACAAATCCAACTTTAACACTTACATACAGTCATTAGTTCAGCAATCACCAGGTCTCAGTACTACTGTTATTCAAGGAGCAATCACAGTCTGGTGGCAAATACAGTGCCACGTAGTGTGGGATGGGATTTTGGAAGGGCGGTAGTCCGTAAGACACCGTCTTTTTAAAACATATCCATGGTATTATAAAGCATGAGAATCCCTATCCTAAATTTTCCTTTAGGCATGCCTCTTTAGCATTCCTTAGCCAGACCCCTGCCTTTTTTTATTGGTGCATCTAGAAATCCTGTTCTTCCTCTCTTTCTGTCCCAAGAATTAGTGTCCTGTGCTTACCTGTGATAGCCACCTATTTTTGCTCATTTGTTCTTCTTGCTTTCTCCTTCCTGTGCAGCCATTCACTCAGGTGATCCTATCTGATTAGCTTTCTGGACAGAATGTGTGAATTGTCTGTTTTGGCACCACCTATCTGTTACTAGCCCTCAGTTTCCCCTTTATCCTGTCCCACAGTACGTACTGTGTGTAAGTAGCTGCTTCCCTGTGTGTAAGCCTACTGGCCAGTTTCCCCATTTCAGTAAAGCCTCACAGCCACAATCAAAGTTTCTAACAGGGAACAGGTTTATTTTTTGTCACTACATGTGGGCAAAATATCAAAGCAAAGGGTAGTTTCTCTGCTTACTGTGGCCTACAGGTTCTTGAGGTTCTTCCCCATGCCTTGATCAGTACTTATGTCCTTTCCTTCAATTCTGCTGCTCCAGAAGCTACTACAGGAGGCAGTCTTCTAGTTTGCTGTCTCCTTTCTCTTAAGCCAAGTCTCTTTTGCTGGCTTTTATACTCACTTGCTGCCTTCCCAGCTGGATCTGGTAACTAAACTAAGTTGGCCACGAAAGAAGCAGGCTGGGCCAGCCATCACTCAAATCACTTTTGTGCAGCCACCGCTGTAGACCAAGTGTAAACCTCCAATGGAGAACTTTTGACCCAAAAGATTTTTTTATTTGATTTTTGATTGACTTGGATAGTTACGTAAGTTGAAATTTTCAGGAAGTTATCCCTGCCACAAATATTTCTTACGCCTGTCCAGTTTCTTGTACAGTGAAATGCCAGGGAAGACCAGTTAGCAAGCATCTCGGGAAAAGTCTTCTACCACGTCTGTGGCCTGTCTCGTAGAAATTGTAAGCAATGTGGAGCAGAGATCATGGTTTTAATGGAATTCCTTTCTTTGGAGATACTAATTCATAGAGTTTTAAGGCTAAAAAAGATTATTATGATACTCTTGACTGACCTCCACTATTACTCTAGCCTCACCTAGTGATTCCTGCATAAAACCTAGGATTTCTGTTTAACCCATAACATGTCTTCTAGGAAAGATTTCTTGCTTTGATTTGAAGACTTCAGGTGATAAAGATTCCACCACCTCATTAGATGTGTTCCAACGAGTATTACCCTCAACGTTATAAGCCTATGTCCCATTTTGTAGTCTGAATGTATTGAGCTTTACCTTCCAAAAATTGGCTCTTGTCATGGTCTTTCCTCCTAGATACTATCAAAAGTTACATTCCCATATAGGAATTTTGAAACTGTGATTTGAGTCACCTCTTAACCTTTCCTTGGATAAACTGAATAAGAGTGTGGGCTTATGAAATGTTATGTATAGCACAATTTCCAGTATTCATATCATTCTGGTATGTTTCTTCGAGCGAGCCCTTTTCCATTTGTGACATCTGTTTTTAAAGTAAGGGTTCCAGAGCACAACACACTTCTCCAGTAATGATCTCACCAGTGCTTTCTACAGAGATAACAAAGCACCTTCTCCACCCTGAGATACAGAATTTAAGTGATCTGTGTGGGGTATTTTTTAATTAAATTCTGCAGGACCATTTTCTATTAGAGATGTAGATGAGACCACGATATCTGAATCTGTCTGAACTTTTTCAAATTCAAGGCAGGGCACTTCATGTCAAGGAAATTGGCTCATGCCATCATTACAGAAATGAGGGGTAGCTATAAATATCTGGTCCAGATCCACAAAGTTTTTTAGTGTTTTCAGATCTAGGGTCTGGTCTGGGTCATCCTTTGCTTTTAATTCTTTCAAACTGGCTGACACTTGATAACTATTGATCTTCCCTCAACCCCCTCCCTCTTCATTATTTCTGAAGGCCATCAGGAGATGTGATACTGTGCTCAAGTCACAGCCACTAAATGGGGCTTTTCCCAGAGTCATGTGACATTAACCAAATACAGTTAAGATTCCTACCTTCTTCTCTTGTGTATTTTATTAGGTGCTGAATCTCAGAGAAAGCAGCTTTTTATTTCTTTAACCTGAAAAAATAAAACAGTCCTGTATTTGCCTTTTTCCACTACCTCTACTGCACAACAACTGTAATGGGATGTTCCGAATGGGCCAGGCAGGCATTCTCATCACATCTTTACTATAAAGATGTTACAGCATGAGGCATAGAAATACTGAAGCTAGAGAAGAAAAGGACCTGTGATGCCTTCCAGCTCCTACAGATTCTTGCAGTTTGAATGGGTTTTCCTGACTCCACAGAATAATAGGTCACACTGGGTGCATCTACACGTGCAATTAATGTGAAGCAGTAAACTCTGGAGCAGTTTGAGCTGGAATAAACTACTCCCCTGGCTTGTTAGGCTGACCATGTGCATTTCAGTGCAGTAAATTACTCTGTTGTAAGACAGTACTATCCCTGTTGGCAAGGTAGGAGCAGTAGGATGTGGAGCAAGCCAGCTGGAAGCAAAAAGGCCAAATCCAGGTCATATTAAAATCATGGAAGCTCAATCACTCACTCCAGGATTCATCCCACAGTCATTCATTTAATATCTGTCTTCAACAGTTGTATCTTATGACGGAGTTAATTAGTTTACTATGCCCTAATACATGTGTAGCCAGTGACTCTTTACTGTAGAGCTAATTAATCTACCCTGCAGTAAAGTGCACGTGTGGATGCATTTGCTGTCAAGAAACTCCTTCGGATGTTTCCATGTTCTCTAAGCAGGTCTTCTTTTCTTGATCACACCTTGGAGTCCAGTGAGGCAAATTGCACGTGTTAACTCTTTTTGAATCAATCATTTGTGAACTCTTAAAAAAAAATATTTTGTTGCTTTTATGTGAACTCCCAACAATCTATCTGCTATTGAGACATTCAGAACTGAATGCACTATTCCAGGTGCTGTTGCAACATCATCATGATGTAGAGAGGAATGTTTAAATCAATGCTCTATAATGCAAAGTATTATTTCTTCGGGGCTGTGAAGAGAAGAGCGAATTAAATTAGTCAGGGCTTATTCATGAGACAGGTTGAGTACCTGCAGCTCCCAGTTTCTTCAGAAGTCAGGTGCAGGTGTTCATCATTTTTCAGGGTCTAGCCCTTGATGTAGTCTAGCCTGTGATTGGCTCTGTTGAGCTTCAGTGCTTTCTAACAGTAGCTGTATTGTAAGACTTCCCAGATGTGTTCATATTCTTTCAGTCGGGTCTCCTGTTCACCTAAACATGCTAGTGTCACTGTAATACAGCAGCAGGCAGCATTAATAATCGTGTGTTCCATTGCCCCTGGTGATGGAAGAAAAGGGTACTTGATTTAATTTTCTACAGTAGAAATATACACGAGAAGTGCTAAATAACAGTGAGTGTTTTATATGCACCTGATGGCATCTCTTTCTGCGTGAGTAGTTTGGATTCTTGTCTTGGGCAAGATCAGACCACTTGCTTTTGCTCAGTCCTGTACTCGGTCTCAGGCACTCTGCTCATGTGACACATGGCTGTATGAAAATAACCTCTGCCTGATTCATGTGTTAACTAAGCCATAATGCAGCTCTTAGTAGATTGGAGGCAGTCAAAGGGCTGTTGGGTTGGGAAGACACTAAAGCAAAACAGGCATTTGCCAGACCTGAAAGCAGTTTATTGTGAGTGCATTACTCCCAACTACATATTATTGCTCTTATGCACCATTTGTTTTTTAAGTGCAACTGTTTTTATTTTTCAAAGGAATGCAGGAAACAATTAGGGGGAGGAGGAGACACAACAACACTGTCACAATGGCCTGTGATCTATTTTTCTATGTAGGATTTATTAATTGTGTTACTACTTTTATTAATCCTTTGGCACCTGTTAATTTATTTATTTTTTTTTAGTTTTGGCTAGCAGCAGGAAAAGCTGCTTCTAAGCATTAGACATATTGCTGTTTAGTTACTAGAATATTCAATGCATTGAACTTCAAGTACATAGAGAAGGAGGAAGAAAAAAAGCCCTTCACCGTAAGCCACATTTAGAGCAGTGAGCAATAAAAATATTTGCTTTGGAAGGATCCTTGTGGAACAAAACTGACTGACGCACATTCAGAGAAATAAAAATAAAGCTACAGAAGACAAAGGGAGTGAGAGAGATGTCCAGAATGTTAAATTAATGACTGTGGGATGAATCCTGGAGTAAGTGATTGAGCTTCCATGATTTTAGTATGACATGGATTTGGCTTTTTTGCTTCCAGGTGCCAGTGAGTTGGCTTGCTCCACATCCTCCTGCTCCTACCCTGCCAACATCTTCACTTCAGCACTCCAAGCCTACCCCTCTTACCCTCCACTACATGCTCATACATTTCCCCTCATCCTCTTCTTTTCAAATAATTTTTTTTTCTTCACTTTTAGCTAATCCCTCGTCACTAAACCCAAAGGAATCCAATCCAAGAAAAAGCAAAATTGTAGCTGTTATGCTGTCAGCCCCCATACTGTGCGCTCTACTTGTGTATTTGACCAGCCTCTGTCTGGTCTATTTAGATTGTAAGCTCTCCAAGGCAGAAACTGGTAACTCCTCTGTGTTTGTACAGTGCCCAGTACAATGTGGTTCTGATCTTTATTGGTCTCTACTTTACTGTAATAAGTTATTAAGCATTTTTATCAAAGAGAGACTGCATTTATCGCGGTGATTTTTAGGGTACTGCGAGGTTCTGTTAAGGGTGCCATCGGGTACACCTACTATTACCACTTTTAAATGTGAAAAGACTTATTATTTTTCTATAGTAAAAAAAGTGAGTGAGAAGTTAGAGCTGGCATTTTCTGAGGGGTGTCTGGAGTCTTAAAAAATTGAGAACCATTTATCTAGTGGTTAGAGCGCAAGGGTCTAGGCTTGAAGAGATTAAAAGGAGGACATTTAATTTAACACTACTTTAGCAGGAAAGCTCTTGGCATGGACAAACTAATCTCTTATTACTGGCCCAACTGGAAGGGTTGTGCCCTGTGGGCCAAGAAAAGCCTGGCTTGGATTTCACCTGAGGCATAACACGTAGGCACAGGCATATGCAGGGAGTTAAAAGCCATGCTGCCAGTAGGGACTCCATCAGGAGCCTAGTTCATTGTCCATGTGTCTGCCATAGGCGACTGGTAGGGGATGCACAGGGGTGCATGTGCTCCCCCTGACAGGGCCAGTGCCTCCCCTGACAACCGATACCGATGCTGTTGGTAGGGCTGGTGCCCCTCCTGTCAGGGCCACCACCATCGGTGGCTTCTGTGGGTGCCCCCACAGATTCAGGAACCTCAGTCACTCATGGTCACTGCGGATGTAAAAGAAAGGTGTAGAACAGCACCCCAGGTTGCTGAAGTCACCTCTGTTTTGGCCACCTTGGCAGATGCATTGAGACTGACAAGTAGCAGAACTGGGCATTTGAACGCGGTGCTGCATGCCTGCTTCTGCTGCTCAAGAAAGTAGGTGTGCAAGTACACTGCACTATTTTCACACTTGTCACCTGCCCAGGCTATGTTAATGTAGTGGCCAGTCTGCAGTGAAAATGCTTGGAAGGATAAAACCCATCTTGTTCCCCCTTTTTCTCACAAAACCAAGATGGGAAAGACCAAGGGGACATCTATACTCCTCCTATGACACACTGGAGAGCACCACTGAGAAGCAGAGCTTCATCTACATGTTCTTGCTCTGCACACAACAACCCCAGAGACAAGGTAGTAAAGCTGCCTTGGGGTGCCCCTCCCAAGCACCTAGACAGAGAGAGAGTGCAGGTGCCACCCTCAGAGCAGCTTCTGCCTCATTTGTGGGCTTGGCATGTGCAGAGTGGTAGGCAGCTGTTAAGCAGGGATGTGCTTCTCATTGGTGCACCCCTAGGAGCCCAGGTTCCCAGACATAAGTTGCTGACAGGACAGTAGTGATGCTCCGTTAATCAGCTGCACACATGAAAGGCCTCATAGCTGGTTTTAAATCTTAAACGCATGTCGCTCTCAACTGCCAGAAGAAAGGGAGCTGTATCCCTTTAATTGGGATTCAAGCCGAACCTGCCTGGAATTCCCCTGGAAAGTGGGGGGAAGAATCAAAAGCAAAAGCAGCAGGACATTTATGGTATTGCTGGGTCTGAAGCATTTTTAGCCTTGTTTTAAAGGGATGCCATCAAGATCAGTGAACCTAAAATTAACTTGCTCTTCCCTCTCCGCCCCCACATGTCTCTGTATAATTTTTACATTTGTGTTTTACCAAACAAATGTATCAGTGCTCATTTCTTTTCCTAAGAAAAAAAGTGTCAAGAATACAACACTCCCAAATAACCCTATAATTAACACACACAAAAAGAAAGAAAGAAAGGAAAGAAAAGAAACTGTGCAAGTCCTGACTAAGAAACTCTATCATAACAAGCCATTGTGTGGGGAGCACCTTAGAAAAACCCACCAGCGTGGCAAGCAGCCCTATAAAACTGCCTTTAGAACAACAGATAACTAGCGCTTTGAACAGGCTTACTATATCAAAAGATTGGTGCTCTGCCCAGTACTTTCTGACTGCTGTTTAATAGAAAACCAAGACAAGAAAGGAGGAAACAGAGTTAAGTTTCAGCATTGTGAGGGTTCATAATAATAAGTGAGCTTTAAAAAAAATTATATAAATGTTTTATGTCTTTTTTTTTTTTTTTTTTTTTTTAATGGCACTATTGTCCTCATTTTATAGATAGAAAGCAGACTATCAGAAAGACTCAGTGACTTACCCAGGGTCACCTGAAGACCACATGCCAGAGAAAAACTCATATTTCCTTATGCCCTGTCATTGCCTTAGAAGTTGGACAACCCTGAATTAAGTGGCTGGAGGGCTGTGTGTACTGTGGACCATATCCCCTCTTCTGCACTGTGTAGGTTTGTGCTGCCTTTAAAACATCTGCAATCTGTGTTCTAAAAAGTCAGATCTTATGAGTTATCTATCTTATGAAATAGGCCTGTAGTTTTTGTCAGTAGCAGGTTAATCAATAGCCACTAACAATGAGGTTTTCCAGAGTCTGTATCAGAGTGGTGCTTGGCATCACTTGGGACTGGCTGGTGAATCTTTCAGACAGTCCTGCAAAATGAATAGCCCAAACAGGTTGGTTTGGTGTAGTGCCTCTGCCTGACTCAATACAACCTCCATATGCTCATCCCACTAGTATGTACCTGTTTTGCATTCATGACAGGATCAGGCAGCCTTGTCATGAGTAAACTGACAAGAAAACAGAAGCGCTGAATTAAGAATAGTTAACAAGAAATTAAATGTATCCATGCTGGTGAGGGTCCCAGCACAGAGAAGAGCCGTTTCCTGCTTAAAGCTGGAGTGCTGTAGCTATGCTATGGCCAAAAGGCTGGACAGCAGAGGAAAATAGATGGCCTTGTTCCCTCAAACTATGGCAAAATGGTTTCTCCTACTGAAGGCTCTGCATCCCACACAGCTACATCCTTCTCATACTGCAGTTTGGCCAGTTGGTTTTTCGAGCAGTAGATCCGCTAACTCATTCATTGTTACTGTATGTAATACTCGGGAATGTGAGGCGTTCCAACAGCATGGAAGAAGGTGTGTATCTTTCTCCTGCAAGCGCACAGTCATTCATCAATCCATCCTTTTGGATGGCTGTATCCCAGCTTTGAAGCATGCAGATAATGTGGAATAAGGTGCAGGATTCTGGTATCTTTCAGTTCCTGCTCAGTGGAACAGCACTGATTGCACTGCCTTTTGAACTGTGTTGCCTATGTGTTGGGGCGGGGAGAAGAGCCAAGCAGACAAAAGCACCAGTGAATTTGGGACAAGTATTTAATCACGGTTGATATAGTTCTGTACAGTTTGTCCTGGTTTGCACTAACTGGGCGGGGGCAGCAACATGCAAGTTCACCTGACTCCTACGATAGCAATTAGTTGTGGCAACATTTTCCAGTGAAGATAAGCCTTATGTGCCTGTGCTTTTTGGTAAGGAGAGAGTGTGGCATTAAGGGATAGTACTGGAATTGTACCATCTAAACGTACTGGAAGGCGGGGGGGATCACTTATTAATGCATTCTCAGCACTTTTCCCTCTTTGAGTTCCTTGCAAGTATTGTATGTTTCCCTCGGGTGTCTTAAAGGCTTCTAGTCTGCAGCATCCCGATGGGGCCGTGACCTGGTCAGAAGCACTGGCTCTTTATTTTAAACCCACCAGTAACAAAAATGCACGGTATATTTTTTAAGGGAAATTTCCTTTTTGGGTTTTTGTATGTCTGAAAGAATTTCCGATGTAGGCAGACAGTAATTCCCAGCTACATGCTTCCTGATAAGGAAGCAGCCTCAATAAATGCAGCTATAAATAGATACCTTTTTATTTAAAAAAACATAGAGAGACTTGTTTACCCTTTCTTTCAGTTGGCTGAAAGAAAGAATGGCTTATGGTCAGGTTTTGTCACTCGTAGACTCCTTAGATCACAATTTCATATTCCTATTGCACAGACTGAAGTTTTTAATCTTTTCAAAGAAGATAAATTAAGTTGCGTGAAAGTTAGAGACAGACAGAGAGACAGAGGGGAGGTACAGAGAGTGGGGGAGTGTGTGTTTATTTGTCCTTCTCGCAAAACCTTAAGAACAAATATCCAGACGTGTTGGCATTGTGGACATTAAAGACCTCGTGGCATCTTTCACACAAGTAAAGGTTTGTCCCGAGCAAAATTCACCCTGCCTTTGCTGTGTGCTGATTTATACCCCAGCCTGCATATTTAGCACTGCTATGTTTATGTAGTTTGTTTTAAAGTGCCATTCTGGTCTTTCAAATGAATAGCACTAGAGCAGTGCTTCCCAGCCTTTTCCTTGACATGGCCCCCTTGCTCCCCACCCCCAGCCCTCCACTCCCACAGTCCTGCTGGTGCCCTACACTTGCAACCCATGGCCCTGTGCCTCCCCCGCCAGCCCTGCTGGCAGGGCTGCCAGAACTACAGGGCCAGGGCCTGCAGCGCCTGTGGGAGGTGGCAGCTGCTGTGGCCAGAGCAGAGCGTGGAGCCTGGCTACCCCTTCCCCTTACCACTGCAGGTGGCACGGCTAGAGCAGAACCTGTAGTGGGGGTGCAGATGCAGGCTGCCCGCTGTGGGCTTAGGACTCCCTGACCTGCTGCCCTACCTTCTGGGCCCTTTACGGCCCAGTGGGCGGGATCCATCATGGAAGGTCAGGGAGGCTCCATGCCACTGCTGGAAGCCCCACAGCAGCTGTGTGATCATGGCAAGGTGCCCCTTGCCCTCCTGGGAGCAGCAGCGGTGGTGTCATAGAGTTGTGTCCCCTGCTGCTGCCAGGTGAGCAGGGGGTACCTTGCCATGGTGGTACAGCCAGTGTGGGGCTCCTGGCAGCACCATCAAGCCTCCCCGCCCCACTCTCCCACAGAGGCCCTAGGGTTAGGGTAGCAGAGTGGGGAGCCCCAAGCTCCCAGTGGGCAACATGCATCCTCCCTGCCCCTCTCCCTGACCGTACACAATCCTATTTTTATCATGGTGACCCTAAGTGGGGTTGTGACCTCAAGGTTGTAAACCACTGCATTTGAGATGCATATGCTGCTTTAATGTGTTTATTATGCTGAGTGTCCCACAAAGAGACATGATTTCCTGCTTTTTCTAAAAGTAGATATGACATTTCAGATGCAATAAGCTGCTAAATCCTTCAGATTTCTCATGGTCTTGATGCAGTTTCAATATAAAGTCTATGGGTATATGCTCTGGTTGAAATACAGTCCTGTGGGTGTTGTTTGTTGTGGTGTTGGTCTAAGGACATAGGCAGACAAGGTAAATGTGATATCTTTTGAGACCAACTAAATAGTTGGAAAAATTATTCTTTTTATAAGCTTTTGGGTACAAACGCCCACCCTTTTATATACCAGTCCTACTTTTCACTGTTGACTAATATTTTTTAAAATGTTTGTCTACTCAGAACTTTGTAGAGAAATGGATCTACAGTAATTCATCCACTTATATATGTGCATGTACATATGTGTGTATATAGTTTCATATTTAGTAGGGTCAGAAGCGACCTGAGCAGATGATCAAGTCCAACCCCCTGCCACGGGCAGGAAAGAATGCTGAAGTCAGATGACCCCGGCAAGGTGTCTGTCTAGCCTCCTCTTAAAGGCCCCTAGGGTAGGAGCAAGGACCACTTCCTAGGTCCCAGATCCTAGCCGCCCTTACCGTGAAGTAGTGCCTCCTGATGTCCAGCCTAAATCTGCTCTCTGTCAGCTTATGGCCGTTGTTCCTTGTTAGTCCCAGTAGTGCTCGGGGGAACAGGGACTCTCCCATTGTCTGCTGGTCTCCCTTGGCCAGTTTATAGGTGGCTACCAGATCCCCCCTCAGCCTCCTCTTGTGGAGGCTGAACAGGTTGAGATCCTGTAGCCTATCCTTATAGGGCCTGCCCTGCTGCCCCCAATCATGCAGGTGGCCCTCCTCTGGAACCTCCCCATGTTTTCCACATCCCTCCTGAAGTGCGGCGCCCAGAACTGGACACAGTATTCCAACTGGGGCCTGACTAAGGTCGCATAGAGGGAGAGGATCGCCTCCTTGGACCTGCTCGTGATCCATCTATGGATGCATGACAGGGTGCAGTTAGCCTTACTGACCGCATCCCCACGGTGGTGGCCCATATTCATCTTTGAGTCAATAATGACTCCAAGATCCTTTTCTGCTTCTGTGCTGGCGAGAGGGGAGTTCCCCAGCCTGTAGGTATGCTGCTGGTTCTTTCTCCCCAGGTGCAGTACCCTGCACTTGTCAGTGTTGAAACCCATCCTATTCTCATCCGCCCATCCCTGTAACCTGTCCAGACCCGATTGCAGCTTGTCCCTCCCATCTAGCGTGCCCACCTCCCCCGACATCTTTGTGTCATCTACAAATTTGAACAGGGTGCTTTTTACCCCCTCATCCAAGTCGCTGATGAAGATGTTGAACGGTGCGGACCCGAGGACCGAGCCCTGGGAGACCCCACTGCCCACATCCCTCCAGGTTGAACAAGACCTGTCCACCACCACTCTCTGGGTGCAGCCCTCCAGCCAGTTAGCGACCCATTTGACTGTAGGTATCAACACCACAGTCCCCTAGTTTTTTAATGAGAATGGGATGAGAGACAGTGTCAAAGGCCTTCGGAAAGTCCGGAAAGACTATATCCACTGCTACACCTGGTCATTGAAGGCCACCAGGTTGGTCTGACAGGACCTGCCTCTAATGAACCTGTGTTGGTTGCCCCTAAGCATAATCTCCCCTGCTGGCCCCTCGCAGACATGCACCAGGATAATTTCTCTCAAAAGGCTTACCCAGGATTGAGGTAAAACTGACTGACTTATAGTTTCCTGAGTCCTCCTTCCTCCTTTTTTTGAAAATGGGAAGCGCATTGGCCCTTTTTCAGTCCTCTGGCACCACACCAGAGCACCATAAGTGCTCATAAAGCCATGCCGGGGTCCCACAATGACCTCTGCTAATTCCCTCAGCACTCTGGGGTGGAGATCATCTGGACATGCTGATTTTGGATGCGTCCAGTCCCACCAGAAGGTCCCTGATTAGGTCTATTCCAACCTTGGGCCTGGCTGCGCCTCCCCTGGGACCATCAGGGATCATGATGTGGGGGATGACCTGATCCCTGCTCAGAAAAATGGAGGCAAAGAAATTGTTACATAAGTTAGCTTTGATGTCTGGTACGACCAGCAGACTTCCTAGCACGTCCTGCAGAGGCCCTACATTACCCAAAACCTTTTTTTTTTTTACCTCCTATGTATTTAAAAAAAAAAAAAGACTTATTGTCCTTGATCCGGGTTGCTAGTCCCAGTTCCATCTTCGCCTTGGCCTTCCTGACCACCCTCCTACAGCCCCAAGCAACCGAGGTATAGTCCTCCCTGGTGATGGCCCCTCCCTTCCATTGGATGTACACCTCCTTTTTAGCCTTGAGACATTCCTGGATGCTTTTTGTTAGCCCCGGGGGCTTTTGAGCACTCTTGCTCCCTTTGACCCTTGTTGGAATTGCCACCCTTTGGGCTTGGAGGATTGTCTCCTTAAGGAATGACCACTCTTCCCAACTCCCTCCCCTCCGGGGCCTCAGTCTCTCCCCGACTAATCTCCTTACCTCATTAAAATCGGCCCTCCTGAAGTCCAGGGTTACTGTCTTGCAGCAGGCCTTTGCCACCCTGCGCTGCATGGTGAATTCCAGCAGGCAATGATCGCTGTCGCCCAGGTGATCGAGCACCCGCAGTCGCCTCACCAGATCATTGCCTGTGGCCAGGACCAGGTCTAACAAGGCATTTCCCCTGGTGGGGCTGTGCACCTCCTGGGTTAGATGGAGGTCCTATAACATGGCTAGGAACCTATGTGAGCGGTCAGACCTGGCTGACTGCTCTTCCCAGCAGATGTCCAGATAGTTTAGGTCCCCCATGATGACCACGTCCTTTGACCTAACTGCCTCTGCGAGCTGACCTGAGAATTCGTGGTCCAGCTCTTCCCCGTGGTTGGGTGGTCTGTAGTAGACCCCCACCATTAAGTCCCTTTCCCCCCGATTTCCTTGTAATCTGACCCAGAGCACTTCAGTCTGCGCCGCCTCTGACCCAGTGCTACTCGCTGACGATGTGACTTGTTCTTTCACATGGAGCGCCACACCCCTGCCTTCCCTCCCTGTCCTGTCCCTCCTGTACAGCCTATAGCCCTTGATGTTCACTGCCCAGTCATGCATTGGATCTCACCATGTTTCAGTGAGCCCCACTATGTCTGGATTTGCATTAGCTATCAGGAGGGCATATATATATATAGTTATATATATAAAACTGTATTAAAAGGTGGATTTGGAGCTAGTTTTACCTCATTATTCACATTATAAAGGAAAATATATGTATTGTACACACAAGTTTGCCTGGAGCTGGATCCATATAAAACCACTTCCGGCAGGAGCAATGCCATACCTGTCAGATGGTATCCAGTAACAGCAGTAGTTGCATTTTGCTCCTTGCACAGAAAGGTCCATACGTAGTCGCTGAGAGAGAAGTGTCAGTGGCAAAATCCTGGCACGTATCACTGAGTATTTGTCTGGTTATTTTTTTCATAGGCCAGATTAACAGAGCAGAGTAAGCCCTTTCTTTTCACTTGTTTCTTTCAAGTGACAAACTGCAAGTCTGGGCCTTGATGGACTGTACAGAGATTGCATACCTTTGTGCCCCTTCTGCCACAGACACCACCAGCATAGCAGTGGCAGCACCTGGGGAAGGATTAGAGAACAAAATTCCTGTGTGCCTTAACAGAGAGTTTTAAGGTGTAGTTCCAACCTAGCAGCTTCCTCCAGCAGAGACTAGGTCAAATAAGCCCCCTTTTCTTCCTCCCCCCAACAGCAACCAGTTCACAGGATCTTGTGACTTGTAGCCAAATCCTACCCAAAAAGGCATCAGCTGCTGTATGAGCCCCTCCCCTTGGCCTGTTGGTTGTGCTTTTGGGTTGGCTTTGAGCCCAACTTAATTGCACAAGGGTACAGCTGCTGGTAGTCCCCTCCTTGACCTCATTATTCACTGAAATGCCATCGAAGGCTTGAGCGCTTGTGTTGTATGAGTTGAGCATGTAACCTATTGAGAATATGGGTTGTATTTTTATATATATATATACGCACACACAAACCTGAAGCTTTACCCTTCTGGTTCCTGTGTTCACGGGCTTCTCTGAAAGAGGTAATCTGAATGTTTAGGCCACACCATACCTTGTCACCAGGCCCATGGAACATGCACAATTAATATGGTATTAATTAATTATGGGGTGAAGTTGCTGCTGGCACAAGAACCAAGGCTTCCAGCTTCTAAAGTGAATGCTTTGATGCTGGGCTTTAAAGAACGTTTCCATCAGCTCAAGCCAGCAGATAGATTGAGTGATATTTAAACCCTCCCTCCTTACAGACTCCAGAGCTCAAAGTACTGCCACCCTGGGAACAAATTAAAAAAAAAAGGGGGGGGGGCATTAAAAATCAGAGCTGACAGCCTGACCTAGCGTCTAAAGTTGCAGAAGTGCTAGATGAAAATATCGTTGCTGGAATGGGTATGAGGGGAAATGGGTGCTGTAAAAAGTGGCAAAATTCTGGCCCACTGAAGCCAGAAAAAGGGTTTTGCTTTTGGCTTTCACCAGGCCAAACCTTTACCCAGAATTCTTGCACCCCTGCATGGTTGTTTATTTGGACTGTGATTCTGGGAAGACAGACTGGAACAATTCTGTTTCTGGGACCTTGTGCAATGCTAAAAAGAATTTCTCCCTTTCTACTTCCTCCTTCTTTGCATTGGAGAAGGAAGTAGTGCTGGTTTATGCAGCTTGACAAACCAGTTACTCATTTCAGTTCTGCCACCAAGTATATCTTTGTGCATTTCCTGGTGGTGGAAATCTCCCTTAGTGAACAGTGGTTTCTCCCTTCTACTCTCCTTCTTGTTCTGATTTCTTCCAAACTGTCTGTTTCCCTCGGTATTTAACCCCTCGCTGGCTTTCACTTCCTCACTGTGCTTCAGTGAAGGCATCTTGTTAAAAATACCCGTGTGTGCAGATACTTCTTGTTCCCCTATATTTTTCTGTGTTGTACTTCTTTGTAGCCAGTTTCCTTGGAAACTTCCTAAATGACCTTATTACCTCTGAGATTTTAGCTTCATTATTCAGGCTAGCCATTAAGTGTAATTGTTTAGGGCACTTTGGTCTCTCTTATAAAGATTTCTTCCTTTTTTAATGCTGCTTAAATCCTGATACACAGAGGAGGTATGTCATTGTTGTTCAGTGTATTGGGCCTAAATCACCACTGCCCTGCATCTTGTGCAATGGTTTGCCTTAGTGCAAAGTGAGCATACAAATCAAAATGGCATGTACGCCCCCTCTGCCTCAGTGTAAATGATTGACACAGGGTGCAGGGCTATAATGAATGGATGCACATTGTGGAAGTTCAAGCCCTGGAAGCTGGTACTGGAACTAGAGGTGTAACGGCCAGGGTCTGCTCTCTAGATGGTGGTAGTGGCAGGGGCCAGACTGGGCATGGCAGTTAGGCTGGCAGCAGGGGCAGCTGCTGTACCTATAATGGAGCACCCCCTCCATTGTGTCAGAGCTCTCAAAATGCATGGTTTCCAGACAGTCTGTAGGATTGTGCAGTTTCTACCTGAAGAGTTTTTAAGACTTAATACCTTAGTCCTGAAAGCATGTATACTCATACTGAATTCTATCCACAGAAGTCAGACCTCCTCACTTCAGGCTCAGAACCTACCTTAAGAGGAGGTACAACAAGCTGGGATGAGAATTAAGCAGGGAGGTCGGAGCAGGACATAGTGTCCACAATTGGCAGGCCTTAAGCAAAGGAGACATTAATCCTGTCAGTATTTACTGTTGCCCCCCTTGTCCAGCCATTGTTGTTATATGCAATGGTTGAGACTCAAAGTGGGCATGCTGGTTTGGCTCAGCCATACGCCTAGAAGTGAATCCAGATGCTTTCCCAAACCTGCTGTATAGTCAGTTTTGTTGTGGGAGCCTCATGACAGCCTACACCTGATCCAGAATAGCCTCAAGGATGCAGCATCTCGTGCAGGGTGCTGGTGCTGCTGCTTCTGCTCGGAACCTGTAGAGGTGCTCAGATCCCATAGAGATAAGCATGGTATAAATCAGGACTGTCCAGCTGGTAGCCTGCAGGCTGCAGCGGGGTTTATTTGCAGCACTCAAGTTCCCCCCAGCTGCCACTCCCCCTGTCACTCTGGCTGCACTTGCAACCATGGTCTCCAGGCTCCCCCTCCTTCCTCTGGCTTCTGCTTTCTGCCCCTGCTCTAGGTGAAGGGCAGCTCAGCCTCCAGTGCCAGGGGAGCCCCTGGTTGCAGTGCTGAGGGTGAGGCTGGAGCTTCTGTATCCACAGAGCAGCAGTGGATGCCCACAGTGTGAGAATTTGGTGGGGGGAGGAGCATGTTGTAGCCAGAGTGATATGTGGCTTGTGCTGGGGCAGCCTTTTCAGCATGCAACCCCCTCTGGTGCAGCCCATGGGGAATACAGCACCCAGCTCCTGAGAAGTTGGGCAGCCCTTGTATAAACAACTAGCATGATGGGTGTTATGCACAGGAAATTCTGTCTATTGCATTTCTTATTTTGTGCTAGTGAATGCACACTATAACTGTTCATTTATGCATGTGTCAGGTTACTGCATATGCTTAGAAAAACCATACTTTCGAAAAATGCAGTGGATATGGTACTTCTGCCATATCATACTCTCCCCAAAGCATTTAGAGCCCTACCATCTGCAACTACTTATTTTAACTGTGTAAGATATGCAGTGGGGAGACGTCGTTACCATTTTTGTAAAATAATGTTCACTTTCAGCCTGTCTCTTTCACTCAGTATTTCACTGGAGCTAGTTTTTCAAATTTAGATATCAATAATGTATGCTGTTCAGTGAAGATTCCAGGTTAAAATTGTACGTAGGGTACGGTGTTTTGGATACATTTGCTAGTTGAGGATGCTTTTAAAAGTGTTTTGGAATATTCTGGGCTACATACTGAAAGGATTCTGCAGTTTTGGAGGGGATAATGGCAGACCAGCTTAGTTGTTACAGCTTCAGAGATGTAAGTTGAACATAATGCTGGCTATATCGCTATTATGCAATGCTGGCTGCAGAGAATGACCATAGTTGGGGCTACTCAGGCTGCCTGGGACTGGACTTGGACTTTCACAGCTTTGCAGCCCTCAAATGTAAGGGCTGGTCCACAAACAGGTTTTTTAATTGCTGTAGAAATGGATGCTGTTCAAGTGGCATAACCTAGACACAGCAGTAAGACCAGTTTTAAAAGTACTTTTCTTCGTCTCCTTTTCCTAGAATATAACAGTGTTCCTGGGGGCAGTCTGTACCACTAACTATATGGATTTATAATATAGTTAAAGGAGTACAAAAACTACATTTAAACCTGCCCTAAAGTTTGAACATGCCTTGTATAGTCTGGGGCACAAGAACAGCTCTGGACCTTGCCATTTGGAAAGGTGTTTAACCTGTTCCATATTATTTGAAACAATAGCCACCTGTTTAATTAACAGCTCAGAATGCCACCAAGAATTGGCATGGTTGTAAACCTGTTTTACGTTATTTTCACCTTTTGTTTGTGCAGGGCGGTGGCTCAGCTACAAGGCAGTAACTAATATTATTCTCTTTTTGAGAACATTGGTTCATCTAAGCTTTTTCCTTAGAGGGGCATATGTGGCAGCCTAGAAAAAGCAATGGGACCAAATTTCACTTTTCCCATTCTAATCTAGGTTTCTACAGATTGGGCTAAAGGACTTACAGGAGGCATTGGCTTTTCCCATGGTCGCCACTGCATGCATTCCTAGTCCCCTCCATAGTGTCTTTTGTCTTCTTGATGGAGAGTCTAGCTACAGTACAATAATTCCTGTTGTCCTTTGGATTGTAGAGCAGCAGCATGGTACTGCTATGCCTATATGAATAAAGTCAGCTGTATTTTTTTTTTTTTTTTTAACCACTACAGATGGTTGTGGTGGTGTGCTGGGGACATCATCCAAGAGTGTGTATGTGTGCACTGTGCATGTGTTATGGTTCTGCTCTTGAAGGTGGTAACTAACTCAGCAACTAGAGGCCCTGGATAAAAGTTAATCAGGGTATTTGCCTTTCAGCAACTCTGACAAAAATCTCTTTGCACAACGCCTGACTGAATTTTTGAGCATAGTGCCAAGGGCAGCAATAGAAGAAAGTCATGTAAATCAGCTGGCTAGGGAACAGGGCAAAGTTATCAGACATGGGGGAAATTGAAGGGAATGCAGCTGGCCATCTGCTGGAATTTGGGGGTTTAAGGAGCAGAGCTCTGGGATGAATGGACTCAAACCTTCAAAGAAATATGTTTTCATGTGGAAGGAGGGAGGGAGTTTCAGGGTTATGTGTACAGGCTTCCACATATAATTCATTGGTTTCTGGAACCTAGCCCCCTCCTTCCCCCCCCTCTTAATTGCCAGCTTATAATTAAGCTGGTTTCTATTGTTTTTCACTTGTTACCATACAAGCTAAGTGGGGACATGTTCCAGTTTGATCTTAGGAACATATGCAAGGCCCTGTCTCATTCTTAAAACATACCATGTCAAGTTCAGCCTGGCTCCTTTTGTGCCTCTACCCAAAACAGCTGACCTTACCTTACTCATTTGCTAAATTACTGTTAAGTGTTATTCCTGAGCAGAAATAGGAAATCAACAATTTACTGGAAGTCTGGCAGTGCTTTTGATCCATGTCCCCTTTGCTAAGGTGGTTCATGAAATACGGTATGTTCTTATTCACTCTAGCTCTTGGCTCTCACCCACTTAGTGATTCACAAGATGTCTGTGCGACTCATTTTTGTATGCCTGTTTTTCCCCTCCGGTCCTTCCCTTTGCGTAAAAATCCTCACAGTGAAAGTTTGTTGTCAAGAAAATGACCATAGATGCGATAGGCAGAAAACTGCCTTTAGAGTCTTCAGTGTTGAAATCTAAGTTGTGATGAAGAATTTGTCCCTGATTTCCAAGTAAGCGTTTAGAGTGGGTTTTTTTCTTTTCCCTCCAGTTCACTACTTTCTTCTCCTGTCACTTCTGCAGAATCCCATGTGTGTGTGCGTGCACATGCACATGTATATGTGAAATCCCAAACTGGTGTGTATCTGTCTTGTAGAATGCTTTTAGTAGTAATGAACTCAGAAACTTGTCTCCTCTGAATGCTCCTGGGTGTCTGTGGGTTGGGGAGAGGGAGTAGGAGTCAAACCAAATGCAGAGGGGTCTCTGCACGCCTGTATGAAAGCAGAGCTGTTGATCCCAGCAATCCGGCTGTAGCAACAAGCCAGGGGTGTTTTCGGTGCTTGCATGCCAAAGTCTCTTCAAACAGCTCTGCTCAAAGGCATGAGCTGGGCTCACTTCTGAGGGAAATTTCCTTTTTGGGGAAGTTGCTGCAAAGGAATTTCCTGTGTGGGCAGACAGAGCTTCCTGACTTGAAGGCTTCTTGGAAGGGAAACCGTTTCATAATGAAATGATAAATTAAAGACATACCAGCCTGGTTCGCTTCAAAACATCTATTGAGAGAGCTCAGGCAGTGCACTATTATACTCCCGCGCAGAATGAAAATAAATTGCATCCTGACAGGATTCTCAATACTGGAGTACATCCTTCCCTCCAGCCCTTCTCCCCATTGCTCTCACTTTTCCCCACCCCCGCTATAAGCTGCTATCTCAGCTATCTTTTACAGCCCCCTCCAGCCAGCATGCAAGTGGTATGTCACTTAGGCTGCTGTATTAAATGCCTGTACTTCTACACCTCTCATGCTGGCAGCATGAGATGCTTTAAGCCCCATCCAGGGTGTTTTAAGGAATATCAGGGTCTTTTATTAAAGCATTGGATTTGGAGGGGCTCAGCTGCAGGGTCTGAATGCAACTGGTACAGCATTCAGTGCCATGGCAGCTAGTGTAGGGGTAGGTCTATGTTGGCAAGGCTGGGGAGTCAGCCCTGGGCAGTGTTGAGGAGCATGATTGTATGATCGTGGAAACAGTGAGATAGGTGAGAAAGCGAGAACTTTCACTACACCCCCAGCTAGGGCAGAGTGGAGGGGCAGACTTAATTCCCTAGAGTACTTGGCTCGTTTCCACTGAAATTTTCAGTTTGGGGGGGGGAAAAAAGCAGCAGCAGTTTGTATGCTGCTTCTGGTTCCCCTTCCCCATGGCGTGTTGAAATGTGAGAAGTAAGCATTGATCTACCCCTGGCAAGTTCTTTTAGGTGGGTCCCTTTGACCAGTGGGGTCCTTGGGGATGCAGGTCTGCTAGCACCATCCAAACTCACCCAGAGCACCAGGCTCCTGAAACATCCTTATATGTATGTGCAGGCACACACTGAGCGTTTCTTTCCAGATGGAGCAGGGGGATATTTTCCCTTCCCTCCCTGTGCCTCAAGTTCTCCACCTGTGAAACAGGGATGATGATTATACTAATCAAAATAGTATACCCACTTTTTTTTTAAGCTAAAAAGCTGACAGTACTCGGTCATATTCTTTCCTTCAGGTGACCTCTTTTTACACGCATATACACCCTTCTTTCCATCCCTGTATGTGGTTCTCAAGACACCCCTTGGAAAATGCCAGCTCTTAGTTTTCATTCATTTTTGGAATGAGCAATTCTTCTGTTGTAAAGAATTCAGCATGACCACAATGAGCAAGAATGTTTTTGACACTGGATTCCTATTTGAATTTTCTGGGTTTATCTTGCAAATTATGTTTGCACACCTAACAGTGCTAACATCGGGTGACACACTGCAGCATGCTTGAAAGAACCTCAAGGCACCCTAGGGTGCTGTGGCACACTGGTTGAGAATCACAGTCCTGGAGGCTTCAAAATATGGCGCCTTAAGGTTTTATTTACTACAAGGTTAAAAAAAACAACAACCCTAAAGTAGTATTAAAAACATATTAAAAAGTAGTATTAAAATCCGTCTCACAATGATTCGTTATGAACAGTGCACATTGATAAATCTGGACATGTAAGAAATAAAGAGGAGAATCTTCAATTTACTTCCATCTGTGACAGTTGTATCCAATTTCCATTGAGGCAAATCTCACAGATGTGGTGTGGTGAGAAATGATTTATAGCAGCAAGGACAGTACATGCTGGTCCTCAAAACAGGGTAGGACAGGGTATATCTTGAGAACTTCAGGCTGAGATGCACTAACCTCAGAGTGGAAGCATAAAGGTTTACTAAGAAGAACAGAGGTAGAAGCAGATAGCATTGCCAGGTTCAAAAATGGACTGGATACATTTATTTTGCCACTGTCAGAGACCAACTCCTGGACTAGATGGACCATTATGACCTAACATGACACTTCTTATGTTCTAACAGACATTTGTAACAGGGCACTAAACCCCCTTATTCACTTGACATTGAGTATCAGTGGAACAGTGAGAATAGAAAATAAAATGGTTCAAAAGAGAAAAGCCCATTTCCCTTCTTGTGATGATGAACACTGTGTGGTGTCCCATGTAGCAAAATAGGACATAGCTATGACCTGGAGCTACATCTATGCTTGTTTTGGAAGGGGGTAGCTTCTAAAACTGGTACATCTTGGAAAGCACTTAATACCAAGAGCTAGTATTAGAACTACCTGGGGAGGGGAAGTTTAAGCCACATTGTAAGCCATCTCCATTTTTGGATAAAGGTTATACATGCAAGGTTTTTGATGATGAAGAAAACAATGGGAGGATTGTTAGAGGCTCTAGGAGGGCTGAAGAAGGATGCTTTTCACCCCTCCGCCCTCCAAATCTCTTGTTTATAAACATGGAGTTAGAGCATTAGCTCCAAAATCTGAGCTTCACTGCATATTTTATAACTTGCTTTGAAATTAGCATGGACTTTAGGGGTAGAAATATCATTTGTCTGTCCTCACCCTGAAATGGTTCACTTTAATATAGGTCTTAGTGTTTTGTCCTGTTTGATGGTGTTTTGGTGACTTCCCTTGGGAGGTCATTAGCTATAGATCATGCCACAAGGACTTTGTATTTAGCCTTAATTTTGCTCAACTCACTCTCCTTGTTCTCAATTACTCTCACTTGGGACCATCCTAAGTGATCTTTCTCTTTTCTTGATGTTTACACCAAATATTTCTTCTTTTTTTTTTTTTCCCATATCCTGGCTATTACATTTTCCTACAGTGCAATAAAGCAGATGCTGTGTTTCTGAAAGCACAGCAGATCTTGCATCAAAATAAGCTGGACTCTGTTTGTGGAAGGAACGCAGCAGCATTTTCAAGCAGTCATTGTCAGACTCTGACTTCCAGGCTGTGCTGAGAGTGACTGGTATTTTATCTTCTTGTCTCTGACCCTCATCGTTTGAAAAGCTTCCTGTTTCACCTCAGTGTAAATTACAATCGCGGATTCATTGCAGAAAGAAACCCTAACAGGAAAGAAAAGTAAATACTCTGCTTTGACTTCTTCTAAATATCTATATGCTTGTGCTAGAGGAGTAACTCAAATATAAAATAAAAACTTTTGGTGAGTCCTGGGAGCACCTAACTTTAAGTTCTTCTGATCTCTTTGGGATCCAGAGAGCGAAAACCTTATCTCTAGATCAACGCAGGTTTATATGTTGCCTGAGCGATCACTATGACAACATTTCAACATGGCGCCAGTGACAGTTCTGCATTAGCTGGTTGCAGTTCCCATGAGAAAGTGGATTCTCAGAGAAAATCCAGAGCTTAAATGGAAAAATAGGGATGACAGTTACCTCACTTGCACGATCCCTGTGATGGCATTTCTACTCCTAGTGTTAGTTCACATCCTCTCTGTCTGTCTGATAAATAAATATAATATAATATTGATATCTAGATATATTTATATAGAGGGACAGATAGATAGATATGAACCTTGCTGGAAGTAAGAAGCTTTGTTCAATCATCTCTTTTCTTGAGGATGAAACTTCCTTTAAGGTTGCTGTTCAGTCACAAGCATTAGGCCAGCATGAATTTGTCCTGACGAAGCTCCTGCATAATTTGGCACCCAGAGATGCCCAACATGAGAATAGCAGCAGGTGCTGTTGGGTTCACTTTAAAGAATATTGCCAAAACAGCAGAGGAGCAGAGAATGGGAATAGCAAGAACACTGTACCTATTGCACACCATGGCTTTCCTTATCCCTCCTAAACACAGTAAAAATTCAACTCTGTTTAGTTAGGAGACATGATGAGATGATAGGCTAATGGTCTTCAACAGGGTGCTGCAAGACCCTTTCAGGGATGCCACAGCCAGATGACAGTGCATGGGATCAGGAAGTGTTCACGGCAGGAGCAGGCACTCCTAATGTCAGCAGAAGTGTCCATTCTTGCCACAGCCCTTTCTCATCCAGTCCTGCACTCTTGTCCTGGAAACAGACATGTGGGACAGTTCCACCTGGTGGTGGCTGCAGCTTGGGGTACCGCAGAAAACACACAGAGAAATTTTCAGGTTGCTGTGCTGCCGCTGCTACTGCTGCTGCTAGGTGGAACTGCCCTGCACACCTCTGCTTCGAGGAGGACCATGCAGGGTCAGACCACTTACAGGTTTATCGGATAAACCTCACGGAGACAGGAGCAGCCGCTTCCCATCTAGTTCTGCCCAAGGCTTGCAGGGAAATTCCATCTGACAGCAGCAGTGGCAGCAGGATGCCACTAAGTTCAGAAAAGTTACGGGGTGCCTTGAATCTAAAAACAATGATAAGCAGTTCAGTAGAGCCCTAGCTGCATGTTTTCATGCTTTTGATGAGTTTTCCAGAGGAAGCGGGGAAGAGGTGGTATCTCTTCCTCTATTCTGAGTTTGGCTGCCTGTACCCAAGAAGGACTGTTGACAATGCAGAGTGGTGCTTTTCTTTGGAGGGAAATTTCCTTTCTGAGGAAGTTTAGTCATAGAAATTATTAATAATAATAGTTCTCTTTAAATCCAGTGTGGGTAGAGGGAGTGTCCTTATTGCACATTTCCTGGAAAAGGCAGCTGTTGACATAGCAGTGACTAATAAAAACCTGCCTGTTAAAGGTGGTCCCTTTCAAGTGGACTGCCTTAAAGGACCAGGTCTCAGATATTTCCTGGTCCTACCCTCCGACCATTGTCGAAGAGATTACTTGTGTCCCTAGCAGTAGAACATTAAATATCTTGAGAAGGGCTTGAAAGTTTGTCCAACATCCCTCCCAACTATAAAGATGGTTCAATAAAAGATATCCAAAAAAAAGACCTTGCCCGAAGTAAGTTTCATAGCTTACTCATCCTGTTGCGATGCTAAGCCTGTGGAGCACAACAGCTTAAGGAGGAGACTAGAAAAAAAGAAGAGAAACAAAGGAGGCACAAAGAAGCTCATGAGTGGTCTATCCGGATTTTTGCTGGAAAGCAGGATGAGCCTGAGAAAGGTGGCAACCCTAGGTGATTCTGCAAGCCTGGATCTAGTCTTGGTTAGGTATGGGAATTCTGCTATAAATCCATATTTGAAGTGCTGCTGACATATTATCGCAGTGCTTCCTTGCAAGTTCTAAGTTTGAGTTAACTAAGACGCTTCTAAGTACTAACCCAGCTTTTATGATGAGCACTGTGGGAACTTCATTGCCCCTAAAAGCATGGATTGTGCCTGCAGTTCAGTTCAACCCTGAAATGACCTCAGTGCTTTATGGGAAGCTAACTAAAAACAAATAAGACTCTTTCTACAGAAAGATAGGAGAGGTTATTTTTATGTTTTCAAATTGTCATACATTTCTCCCTCCCACAATATCAACAGAACAAAATTATGCAAACAGGGAAATTTCCATGGGCTGAATTGCACAACCGGGAGAAAGAATCTGAACTGTAAAATAAGTGCAGGAGTCTGAGGACTTAGCTGTAATGAACATGATAACTGTACCTTCCTCCCTATTCACTGACTAACCATGCAGGTGACCATGAATAGCATTTGTATCAATGTACATGTCCTGTCAAACCACTAGGGTTGTTCTATAGCCTAATGCATGTGATGCACCATACAACCAAAGGGTAGGTATTCACTTCTGCTGTGAATGTCAAATCTGTGTAGTGAGTCTGAGGTATTCACAAATAGATGACATGCTTGTCGACTTGGTCCCACCATCTTATAATTAACCCTGCATGAGACAGCCGTTCCTATTACACCTCACTGACATTGATTGGTGGTGCGATACAGCCAGCAACCTTGATCTACATCACCATCTTAACTTCCAGTTATCAGCCCAGACAGTTACCTGAGGTAATGCCATATTCTCACCTGTGAACTTCGAACATTCCCCAATTAAAAAGTGTGATTTAGACGTACTCCTATAAACAGCTTGAACTGGAAAATGCAACATTTTGCATACTATCCTCCCTGTAGCAAATACACATGAGCTTCTGCCCTTGCCTACTACATTAATATGAATTTAATGCCCTCTTCATCATCCTTGTATTGCATCTTTAATTATTCTGAGACACTCCGCTGCTAAAGCAATGAGCCCCATGGAAGTTAAGGTAATTAAATAAATAACATATACCTCCGTCTAGCCGCACTTATGAGTAAAACAGCACAATGAATAGTCATGAATAAATTTTGGCTGGAAATTAGAGTAAGTTTTCTAACTGTCAGAGGAGTGAAATTCTAGGAGGGCTTTCTGATAGGAGTAGTAATGGCAGAAAAATGTAACTGGTTTGAAGATGGAGCTAAATGCATATATGAAAGGGATTCCATGTCATGGTTACCTGTAATGGTAGCCACACACACACACACACACACACACACACACACACACACACACACACACAC
>NW_017728931.1:16153396-16197629 GCF_001723895.1 Crocodylus porosus | reverse complement strand
CCATGACCTATGGAATAGACTTGATGATCCAGGAAGTCCTGCCCAGTCCTTTGACCGTGTCTTCACTGTTTTAGGCCAATTGCAGGTTCCCTGCAAAGGTTGTGGTTTTTTTTTCATGCTGGACCACATCTTTTGACTTCCATGTGCCCCAAATATTTGTAGCATACAAATTATGGGGTCAGGGGCAGGATGAGGGCTGCCTCCCAGAAGGTGAGAGAGAGACAAAGAAAGGAAAGACTTACTTGTAGAGTTAAAAAAATACCAGGTAGTTATTTCCTGTGCAAGTGGCTGCAGTGTGCCCCAAGTCAAGTCTGAGGTCAAAGGAGACAAGGATGCCTGGGAAGAAGTTATGCCCAGAGGGCCCCGAATGCCTATAAAGTAGCCCCTGCATCAGTGCCAGAACATGAGCAGTGAAGGCCACTTGTAAATTCCTCAGGGAAAGGAATTGATTTTCTGAAGCTCTGGCAATGAGTACAAAAGAAACAAATTAATCATGAATTTTACCTGTTGATAATCAACCAATGAGTAACATCGGCAGGGTGAATGATTTCTTTATCTCACTCTCAGACTGCGAGTTTACATGTGATTTTTCTAGTTATGTGAGTTTTCCCTAAATTATCATTGTTTGTTACATTTCCCTGTCATATTAATAATCCAGTATGGTTTCTTTCCTTTCGTATACTTGCCTTTCCTTACCTTTTGACAAGGTATTTAGCAAAATTCATAGATTTTGTTGGAACCTGACAGGCCAGACTATGAGCATTTCTGCTATGGCCTCAAACTTGTGATGTCTGGGCTGTCAACCAGCCAATGATCCAGTGTGGTGTAGGGTTTATAGAGCAGTGGTCAAGCCTCTTGCATTCTGCCCCTGGCTGTGCCACTCTTACCACTTACTTTTGTTGTCCATAAAAAAGGGATGGTGTGAGGATAAATTTATGACTGCTGGTGACACATTTTGAGATCTTTTAAAGAAAGGTGTGGTGCACAACTAAGTCTGAAGTTAGTAGCATTAATTCTGTTTGGGAAGGAGGAGGAGAGAATGAGAAAACAAGATGACATCAACAATTTAAGGCTGGTTACAGATGATAAAACAAAGCAAAACAAAAATGGCACTTTAAACTGGGCCCAGCGCATGCGCAGAAGAGGCAGTGTGTCAGTTGGACCCAGCTCCCCCAGCATCTGTATAGATTGGGTGCTTTAGTGGGTTTTTTTTGGTGCTTTTATCTAATAGTTGATTGAATCAGTTTTAGATAAAAGCACTAAAAAGCTCTGCTGAAGCTTCCAATCTGTACATATGCTGCAGAGCCAGGTTGAACTAATGTGCTGCTGCTTCTGGTAAAGCACTTTTATTTTTTAACGTCTGTAAGCAGCTTAAGTTTTATCTAATGAAAAGTCAGCCTCTCACACAGAAGAAACAGCTGAAATCACTAGAAGGACAGCTGCATATCTGTCTAAGCAAAGTTCATGTGAAAATACTAACAAGTAACAATTTAGTGAAGCAAAGACAGTGGACAGAAACTGCTGCAGGGTTGCAGGGGGGACAAGATAGGATGGGGATGGAAGGAAGGACTTAACATACATGTTCCCCATTGCCTTCCCTTCCTGAGGGTATCAGGGCTGCAGTTTTGATTTTCATGTTCTTGTAGCTTCATTGTCGCTGGTTGTCTAATTCTTTCCAAGAGTCCTTCTCCCAGAACAGCCATCAGGATCTATTTAAACTAAGGGCAGTGGTTGTTTTTCAGAAATGTTTGGGCTCTGTTACTGTAACTGGTTGCTTTTTTGGTGATGGTGACAGTAATGACAAGGACAAAGTTACCGTGGTGGGAACTCAAGAGGGAGAAGCTCATTGTTTCCTGTGTGCTATTTAGCTGTAGGTTTCTCTTCAGACCCTTAAAAAAAAATCAGATTTCATATTTTCCAGTGTTTTTTTTTTTATAAAAGGAATTATGATAATGTTGCATTCATTTAAAGTACACTGGCTGACTCTCTGATGGAAAAACATGAAGCCTGATTCTGCATTCAGTTGCATTAGTGCGAACTGTAGTTCTACTGAACACAATAGAGCCACAGCAGTTTACACCTTGTGTAAGGCCAAGGAGGGTTTGCTCCAGATGCTTTAGCCCATCGTTTATACAGCATCTGTATTTACCTTATTTACCATCTTCTTTGAGAAGCCTTGGCATCTATTTCATTTAATTATTTCCCTCTTGTGGGTTTAAATCTAGAGAAGCTTCAAAACCTGGGTGGCTATAATTGCCTTCCCCTGTGTAAAGGTGTGGCTATTAAATAAAGGCTGCTTTTCTTCAAAACTGGATGATATTGGCAGTACAACAGAGTACTCTTTCCAGTTTCAACCAAACCTAAGTTAGTGACTCTTCTCTCCTGAGAGCTGTTTGCTGGTCAAAGTGTAGTGTTCTTAGTACCAAGACTCCAAAATAGAAAAGGCAAGTAGCCTCTTTCATGCCGCATATATCTCAAAAAGCTTTTGAAATATAACAAATCCAGACATTGCTGCAATGAGTTCATGAGAGGGGGTGGAGAGGAATCTTGTTCTTTTATCACATCTCAGGCTTACTGTAAGACAGTCATTGTATAGAGACTGGAATTTCCTTTGCAGACTTTATAAGACAAATAGGTGGAAAATTACCCGTTGCATTGGAGGAATTGTGCCAGTGAGCTGATCCATGTCATCTAATGTTGTTCCTCTCATGTAGCCATTGTCAACTGACACTGATGAACTTTGGCTTAATAAGCCCCAGGGGCACAGGCTGAAGCTGCCTCCCTGCAGTGTTGTCTGACTCATCACATTTCCCCCTGAACGTTAAACTTGTGGTAGAATCAAGAATTCTTATACCTTAGTTCTGTGAATAAGTCCCTTTTCTTTCTGTTTTTGTTCCCTACTATTTTCATAAAGCCCATTCTTGCAATACCTTGCCAATCCAATTTCTCAGGATGGCCTAGCAGATGGAATATAAAACTTGTGGAACTTGTTCCGGACAACCACTAAATGTCATTTCTTTTATTCCAGTCACAGATCAAACTGGGAGGGGGAGGGAGAGAGGAGTGGGGGGAGAAGCCAGCTGAGGGGATTGTTCAAAGAATTTGGTGCAAGTCTAATTCATGGTAGCAGTGCCCATAAATAAACATCTGATGGTGTCTCAGTGGTTTCTATTCAGCGAATTGACAGCCTCAGTCCAGTCCTTGGTGAATAGGTATCCCTGTCACTAAACCCACCAGCACTTTGTCCTTAATTGTCACCCCATTTGGCAGTCACAGAAGGACTGAATGGCCGCGGAGGATGAAACAGCCTCCTATCCCTAGGAGCCTATTCCCTAGATGGGAAATGAAGAACACTGCCAAAAGAACAAGGAAAAATTAATTCTTCTAGTCATTGGCTTATTATTTCATTGACACTTCAGACCTTCCTACAACACTGATTTCCCTATCAATGTGAGAATGTGAAGAAAAATTGTAGACAAAGCCAAGCTGCAAGGTGTGGGGTTGAGAAACATGGAGACTGGCCAAGAAGAACCCGCTTTTCTGTCTGACAAATTAAAACATTACTCACACATTCAGTCACTTGCACTTACTCCTTAGTCCTCCCCCATGAGGACTTTAATTGCCAGTAAAACCATAACAAGAAAATATTCAGAGGGAGCCCAACCATTGTCTATCATATAATTCTCTCCAACACAGCAAGATGCTCTTCAGCAACTAACCATTAAGAGATTAAGCCTCTTCTATGAATAAATTGTTTGGTGTGCCTAAGGCAATTTGTTTGACATTATTTTCACAGAATTAAGGAGTCATGGACCCTGACAGCACGTTAATTGTCTGTACCTGGCATGCTGGCAACATTCATGCTTTGGTGCTGCTCTGAATTGTTGACAAAATAACATTCAAAGGCAGTCATTTGAGAATTGGGAACCTAGTCTTTAGATTGGCTAATAATAGTTGCAAGTCTGTGCTACATTTGGACAAAGATGACCAGACACTTTACATACTTCTATTTTGCCAGTCCCCCCTGAGTCAAGCAAGTAGTACTATTATTATTGTTACTTCATGGGTTGGGAGGGAACTGAGGTACAAAGAGTTTAAGTGATTTATCTAAGACGGTTCATAATCAGTGGCCTGTGGGTTGAATCCAGCCTGCCAAGTGATTGAATCTAGTCCATGAAGCTGACATGTTGGCAGTGATTCAGCAGCAGGGGGCACTGCAGGGGAGAGCAGCAGGTAGGAGAGGGAGAGGAGCATTGGGCAGTGGCAGTGGTGGCAGCAGTGGCTGGATCAAACGTGACAGCCTGCCTTTGGACATATAGCTCCATTACAGCAGCCCACTGCTCCTAAAAGGTTGTCAATTGGTTTAAGAGTATGTCCACACTTCAGTCACTTCTGTACACTGCAGCTTGTGTCAACACACCCAAGCTAGCTTTAAACTATGTAGGCAGAAGGCAGGGTAGAGGTGCAGCTTGTAGGCTGACTCAGAGATGCATAAGCTTTTGTGAGCAAGAGCTCACTTCATTAGAGCTCTTGCTGATGCATCCCTGATTCACTTAGTCTAGAAGGTGCAACTCTACCCTGTCTACACAGCTAACTACCTCTCTTTGAACCAGCTAGTTTGGTTACTGCTAGCAGTATACCCATGACAACACAAGGCTCAGCACAGGCTAGTACTTAAGTTTTTATCCAGCTTTTCAGGAAACTTTTGAAGCCAACTCTGTGCTTCATACTCCTCCTGTACCACTAGCAGTGTCTGAGATAGTTTAAATATAGCATAGGTATGTCTACATGAGCTCTAATCGTATCAATGACTGTATGGTAGATATGCACTCAGTTCATATGGTAAGTCAGTGGTATTGCCATGTAGGAACCCAGGAGTCTCCATCCACAGCCTCTCTAAATGATGATGACACTCATTACCGTGGTATGAAACAGAGAGCCCTATTCTAAAAGCTGTTCCCAGGAGATTCAACTAATAAGTATCCATTAATATGCTCACTCTCTCCCCCAGGGGATCTCTTCCCTCTTCTTCAAGAACTAGGGGGAGAAATAGAGAGAGAGCTAGGAATCAACATGTCATCCAACCTCTTTCCTTTCATGAAGGCTGAACAGGCTTGCTTTTTTACCCATGGAAGGATGTGTGGGGTAAAGAGGCAGGACGGGTAGGGGGGAATCTCTAGCCTGTCCCTGTGTTAGAGCTTTTCTGTGCTGTTTTGCTTAGACTCCAGTCAAGATAACAGATGCCTGAATATAGGTAACCCAGGCTGCATTCCCTTTGTTGTCTTGAAGGACCTGGTTTTGAATTCTGTCTGTTCTTGAATGCACAAAAAAAAGAAAAACAAATGCGAAGGAATAATGCTGTATCAAATCGCATATGGGATTTGAGTCTCTGCAGCTTCTCCCCTCCCCCTCTCTTTCCAAAAGACTTTTAATCTAAAAATCATGAAAGCTGAGATCATCCCAAGGAAAGTTAGAATAAACACAACCAGAAAAGGCCTGCTCAGAAAAACGTCTCAGTCTCCTGCTGCTGTGTGATTGTAAATCCTTCCACCCAGCTTCAGCAGCTGGATAGGTATCAATAAAGCAAGCTGCTCGGAAGAACAAGACCATTGCACTTTCTTAGAAGCATGTTGAGGGATCAAGAGAAGTCAAATGGCAATAATGTCTCTCCATGTGAGCGATCTGTGTTCTTTTTATATAACGCAGAAAAAAATGCTGGGGTGCTTAATTGAGTCAAGGTCCTTGGTTACAAGGTGCAGGGCAAATGGGGAGGCATCCACTTTTGTGGTGTATATATAAATAGGTATTTGTGGGGGTGTTTATGTGCATGCTCCATCAGCTCAAAAAGCACCAAACTCTACCACTTAAACTAAGAGTAATTCCATTAGCAAGTCGTGATGGGAGGCTCTTACCATTTGTAAACACCCACTGCTAAGAGAAGACACAATGTACTTAAGCAGCATGTTACCAGTCCTATTCCACTTATCAAGAAAAGCTCATTCCAAGATTCTGGGGTTCATAGGAGTACAGATCCCCCTGTGGGTCAACATTATTAATAAGCCTCTGAAAAGCAAAGGCCTCAGCTGATAAAGCTAAAGCTGTATTTCTTTTAGCTAGGTGTCTAGCCCCATGTTCTTGGTGTTGAAGGTCCTGGATTTCCTCTTTGCTGATGACTTCTACAGGTACCCCTGATTTACCATCATCCTGGTTAACATTGTTATGTTGCTGATCTATTAGAGAACATACTTGTTTAAAGTTGCACAATGTTCGGTTATAATGTTGTTTGGCTGCTGCCTGCTAGTAGGTAACTACTGTGACGTAATTGGATTCGCTTAACATTATTTTGCATAACGTTGCATTTTTCAAGAACGTAACTATGACGTTAAGTGAGGAATAGTTGTACGTGTCTGTGGAGGTGGAGGTTGTGCTATGTTCACAGTATTTGTGTGTGCTACCAGGAGGGAGTGACTGGTGGGTGCACCCATCCTCTAGGTGCGAAGAAACATTGTGTCAGTTTTTAGACAGCTCTGAATAATGGCTTGAGATGAGAAATAAGATTTGAATTACACAGGAAAGATTATTTCTGTTGCCCCTTCCCCCATAACATAATCCTAACTCTGCTATGCAGCTTTTGCATGAGGAAGGCTGGGCCACAGTGGAAAGAAGAGGACTTGGAGGATGTGTGTTTTTTCTCTCCGAGGCCATTTGAAATTGGATTATACTTTCACAACAAGCCCTCTGCACTGTAGGATCTTCCTGTTGTGAGAGGTCCAAGGAGAGCTATGGACAGAGGAGGGTCACAGAGCAGGAGCCAGACAGGTCAAGAGGCTCCAGAGTCCACAGGACTTGTATGTATATGATCCTGGTTCCTTGTGGATTCCTTTGAAGGTGAAGAGATACAGATAGTTTGTTCAGGAACCATGGCCATGACAGAATGCTTTCAAGAACATGCTGTGTAGGAAGCTCAAGGGATGGTCACAGCACCAGAGCTGCTTCCTGATGGTTCTTTCTGTGGGAGGGAACATGATGAAGCACAGAGGCTACAATCTTCCAGATTACTGGCACTGACTCTGAGGCTGCTTGCCACTATGAAACCAATCATCTGCACCTACCAAACACATCTCAGCTTTTGTTCTTTCTCTCTCGATTCAGAAGGCTGGCCTTAAAATTATGATGGGTGTTGATAATTGTCTTAGACTCCAAGTGCTTCTCCCCCTGTAAACTAGAACCACTGGCAGCAATTTTGGACAGAGGGGAATGGGTTTACACACATGCACACAACACACACATTAGCATTCTCAGCTTATGGTTTAGATCACTTTGCCTGCTATGTGTGTGTTTGGTCTGTCAGCACTTTGCAGTCAGAAGAGAAAGGTTGTTATTGCCTATGGTAGTTCCCAAAAGATGGATTTTAATCACCTATTATGTCATCATCCAATGTATGCAATAAGTACCATCTATAATGTCTGCTGTACCATACGGCCACTTCAAAAATTGTCACTCCACCTTGGATGTCTCTTGCTCTCAGTATTGTTTGTAGGTGGGTGTGTTTTGAATATGTATTTAAAAATCAGTGCCTTATGCCTCACTGTCTGAGAATGGGAGAGGAAGATAGAGAGCTGCCAGTGAGGAAATAGTGTCTGAAAGCTAGAAGAATGGAAACAGTGAGAAGCCAGGCACATTTTAGAGAGGTGTAATGGGGAAAACAAAATACTGTTGAAAATCCAGAAAGTCTTGAGAATTTTGGAACAGAGCATGGAAACTAACCCCTGTACTTCAGTATGTACAAATTATTTTTGTACTCAGTTCCAAATTCTCTATGGATCATGCAGTACCCATAGTAGATTGTTCAAAATGCACAAAGGTAATAACTTTTACTGGATGGGGTGTAACACTGGCACTTTCAGCATACCAAGTGGTCTGGTTCAGAGATCAAAATATTCCAGGAAATGGTGTAACTACATATTTAAAGAATAATAAAGGCTCAGTGAAGCTTTCAGTAGCATTATTAGAGGTCCAGAGCAGTAAGTAGATACCCACTGCAACCAAAACTGTTCAGTGATTTAAATGAGTTACGCCAGAGATAATCATGACTTCTTGCAGCTAAGTTAACTATTGCAGAACACTGTAAGTTCCTTTATTACCTTAATGGCTTGCAAAGATCTGGCTTGAAGACAATTACTTTGCTAAAGAATAAAAATGTGTTATTCTTTGTGTGTGGAATTCATTTACTTTGTAGACTAAAGAAAAAGCTTAGGCTGTTTGAACCCTCTTCATTTGATGTGAAGTGTAATATGAGGAGGCAACATTTTATTGCTAGCACACGGAAGCCTATTGTTTGACCTTATTCAGGCTCTCAGATCTGTGCATATTGAAAAACCTTGAGAAAAGTTTGTAACAAGGAATGTCTGCATGCTTTGTACTATTTGATGGCTCTGCTTCCTTTGCTGTGCAAATAAAATAAAACAAAATATGGTGGCAAGTGCTGGAGACTAAATGGGATTTTAGTTCTGGAACTAAGTTTCATAACAGTTATGGAATTCCAGGCATCCAACAACATATTTTGAAGCCTAGATTATAAAATATTGTCTGCTCCCTTCATTCTCCTAATTCATTTCAGTTTACTTGTAAGGTACTCTTTGTATGATGCAGACAGTAAGTGCTAACTCTCCTGCTACCATTTAAGAAAAATGGGATGAACAGATTCTGATTACAGCTTTAAAGGGCCATGGCCAGATATACAGAGGCATTTCAGTGCCTAAAGCAGTGGGTCTCAATCATTTTAGATCCGAGGCACCCCTTCGAAAATGCCAGCTCTTAACTTTCACCTTGTTTTTTCCTAGGAAATGTAATAAAGCAATTCTTCTCTTACAAACATCTCAGAAAGACCAAAACAGGTCAGAATGTTTTTAACACTATGGATTCCTATTTGAATTAACTTAATTTATCTTCTGAATGGTGCATACACCTAACAGTGCTGTGGCACTCTGGTTAAGAATCATTGGCCTAAAAATGCTGAAACACACCTGCTGGGTTTCTCAAGTGATTGGATGTTTTACCTGCTTAGGCACTTGTAAGGATGCCCATCCATGGACAGATCTCAAATTTTGAAAAGGAGGGTGCAGATGGTGAGGTGCAGCATTACATATAAAACAGCACATATTTTTCTCCAGTTAAAGATAAACTAGAAGCATACTAATATGCTTGGGACCTTGGGCTGTATTATTCAGTTTAAGATTGAAGCAAAAACAAATATAACTTCATTGAAATGAGTTAAAAACAAACTTCAGGGCTGTGATGTAGGAGCTCCATTATCAGGAACAGACACCAGTATGGCAGAAAAAAGGATAGCTTGATTGGTGGAACATCAAGACCATTAAACAGAAGAGAGGGTCTTTAACACCTGTGGAATGAAGATTTGTATAAGGATAGATTATAATGAGCCGTGAAGTCAGTTGACTTCCTTAGCACTGCCTGATGAGAAATGCTGCTGTTGTTACAAGGCAGTTGAGTTTAAACTTTGGGTGGAGCAGGATTCCGGGGGCGGGGTGCAAGTGTACCAGAGCACCTCTCCCTGGATCCATCTCCATCTGCACCCATTTATAACTTCGGGTACCTACATATCTCTGAAAATCTGGCACTGTACTTTTTAATTAGCTTGAACTCCATGGAAATTTGAGACTGAAATCTGTTCTTTTACTGAAACATTTTTAACTTAATTGTTGTTCTTGGGGTTTCTGATGACAGTAGGGATATGGCAAAAATATCATTGATGTATTTTTTCTTGAGGAAATCTATATAGATGGATAGCCCCTTCTGCTTTTATGACAGTCTATATTAGGTATAATTTTATTGACATTACTAATCAAGTTTAGACTGAGGTACACTGATGCCAGATCAGAATTAGGAACATAAATGATTACACAGGCTTTCCAAACAGATGTAAAAATTCAGACGGATTTGGACAAATACTATCATGTTTCTAAGAAACAGTGTCTCTAAGACTTGTAAGGAAGTATGAGGGCTCTTGGAAAAGGTATGCAGTGTATAGATCATACATCTTTAATTTCTGAATAATGCTTAAGATACAAGGCCTCAAAAGTTAGCTCCTCAAGTATTTATTTTCCTTTGAGACAGTCACTAATTTAGTTATGCTTGCTGTCCATAACTGCTTTTTCTGAGGCAGTGTTTGCTTTTGCTCTGTCCGTTTCTTATTGTTCTTACTTAAGAACAGATATTTGCCAAAATAAATGCATGTGAGTGATAAAAGCCAAGAGGAATGTCTGTTTGACCACAGGAAATTTCCTGTGCAGGAAGAGATCTTGGGAACTTCCTTTGGAGGGGTGCATTATGGGACTGTTGGCAGGAGTCCCTTTACCACAGCTGCAGTTAACCAGAAAAGGTTGGAAAACAGTCAGCATCAACCTTTTGCAGTCACCAAGCTCAAGAAAGGAGTCTGAACAATGTACTTTTTAGAAAGAACTGCACAAACAAACATTAAATCAAGATTGTGGGTTTGCAGATAAATACACACACAAGCAGGAATTGAGCAAGTGAAAAAGGTGCACAGTTATTGCTGTATTCTCCTGCAGGCTGTGCTCCTGTATTTATGCTTTACTTGTGTCAAATAAGGGACTGGATCCCAGTTAGAATGGCTCTGGTTGAAAAGACTGGTTCTGGGTTTTGAGCATACGGGAAAAAGGTCCCTTATGGATGACCATATTCCCCTGAAACTACATATGCTCCTATATCCTGTTCCTCCCCCTATAGGCCAGTCCGCTTTAACAAAATTGATATTTTCCCTTCTCGTGTTTAAACTAGAGAGCTATCAGCTTACATATGCAAGTGTTCCTTGTTGATAGTATTTCCTCCTCCCATGTGGCTTCCTACAGAGAACTTTCTTCTCAAGAGCCCATGTGCCATATCCTGTGGTATAAAGTCTGATTTCACTAAGGTAAGAGTGAGTCTGACTGACATGGAGCATTTTCTGCATTTCCACCACCTTGCTGATGTGCATGATTATCCTCAACTCTATCGTGTGACAACATTCTGGGAGACAAAAGGAAGATAGCATCTGGGAAATTCAGTGACTGGAGACAGAGTTTAGCTGGAATAAGGAACTGAGATCAAATATGGTGCAAAAATATAAGTGATTGTAGCCTAGTGAGAAGGGTAGAAGGTAGTTTACAAGAGAGAGGGAAGGAACAGCCCCAGGCTGAATGAAGAAAAGGGCAAACAAGGAAGGCATGGGAATGACTGTACTGGACAGCATAAGAGCCAGTTTATTTTTCATAATAGCACACACAGGGCAGAATCATATCCTAAATGAGGAAAATGAGAATATACTTCAGTGGTCTCCAGCCTTTTTAAGCAGGAGATCACCTTTGGCATTAAAAAGCAACCCAAGATCTACTGTGCGCCACCACCACCTCCCACCCCTGTAGTAGGTAAGTCTGTGAGAAGGGATGCAAGGGGGGCAGATCGAGGCAAAGGGAGAAAAAATTGTTTGGGGGCACACCTCCCCAGCAGGTATGTCCTACCCAGCCAGGGCCTCGCTCAGCTTACCCCTGCTCCTGCCTTTGCAGCAGTGTCCCTCACCGTGGGGGCCTTGATCTTGCCCCTGCCCCTTCCCTCCCCCACGGACTGATCTGCTGGGCTGGGGCGCGTACATGCATGCACGCAGGCACTCAGCCCCCCACCCCGGCCTCGGATCGACTCCAGGAGGCTCCGAGATCTACCGGTGGATCAAGATCCACTGGTTGTGATCACTGACATAGATGGATATGAAGGCTGAGACAAAAACACCTACAGCAGTGTGCTAACTCACACCCATTGAAAATGTAACCCAGAATATACTTAGCATGTGATTTTCAAAGGAGCCAAAGGGAAATTTTGAGGTGCTCAAATTTCTTACCACAGGATGGCCCAAGAAGTAACAGTGCAAACTTGACAAGGAGCATCATGTCAATATGTCCCATCCCTGACTGCATCTCCAGTGAAGACAGTAGACTATTCTTGATGGTTACCCAGTTTTTGGCCTTACTAGTGAAAGTGCCAAAAGGGATAGTTAGGGCTTCTTTGTGCTGTGTTCACCTATGTATTAGAAATTGGACTAAAGCAATCAGATCTTTTCAGAGAGAGACACTTCAGATTATAACAATTTTTGGCTGTTATAGAAATAAAGGTTTTAAAATACTGTTACCAGCCTTCTGAGGCATACAGCACCTGGAACCATTGTACAAAGAAGTTCTTTAAACAGAGTTCTGATCCTGTGAGCTAAAATGTTTGCCGGAGCTGCTGCAGCTTCTCTCTTTTTCTCTCTCTTTTTCTTTTTTTGTACCAAGGAACTCTTTGTTTGCTTAGTAAGAGCTTCCCCACAGGAAATTTCCTGTGATGGAAAACTCTGGGGAAACTTCCTGTCAGGCAAGATGCTGCAGGGGGCAGATAACAGAGTCGCTCAAGCCCACAAACCACAGCCGCTGAAGCGGCGTTGTCACCTGGTGCTTTCTTTAAGCGTAGGATGGAAGGCAGGAAGAGCAACCACCTTCCTGCATACTCTGGGTGTCCGGATAGTGGAGTTGCTTGCTGGAAGCTGGTGACTGCAGCTAGCGTCACAGGTTAGCTGCTGCCTGTGAATTTTTTCAAAAACATGGAATCATTTGAGTTGCAATGGGTACTCCTTGTGAGTTTACCTAAGTCAGCCTTTCTTCACCCCTAGGATGAGACCTGTAGCTGCACCCAAGGCTGAGAAGCAAAGAAGGTTCTTGGGTTCAAAGTGGGCAAGGGGAGTCTAAGTTCTTGCTTGCTGCCTCCCCTACCTCCCCTGGAAAAAAATTGCACTTTATTGGAACTTTGCCTATCCCTGGAAGCTGTAGCATAGGAGCCCTTCTCTTACTAGGAAGGACTTTTTCCCTTCATCTGGAGATGAAAAGGTGAGAGAGGAAGGGTTGCATGTGGTTAAGACAATGTGTTGGGATGCACGAGATCTAGATTCAGTTCTTGGCTTGGACATAAGTGCCCCTGGTGACCTTGGGGAAGGCACATCTATGACCATTCCTACTCTCTAAAATGAGGGTGATAATATTTCTTTTCTCCCACTCTCTGTCTCCTTGCCTTGTCTACCTAGATCAGGAACAAGCAAAATATGGCCCACAGGTCAAATGTGGCCCTCCAGGCCATTCTTTCTGGCCCGTGGCACCCTTCTAAGATTTAGACAATTATTGTGGCTGCCCATCTGAAAGCCAACAAGGCGCCAGTAGCATAAGCCACCAGCTCAGCAGTAAGCGGCTTGGGCTCTGGTTGTGACGCAACCAAGGTAGTGCCAACCTGACCCACTCTGCCCCCCACAGAGCCAGCCCAGCCCAGCCCGACCTCTCCCAGCAGCATGTGGTTCCCCACTGCATGGCTGGGACCCACACGGTGTGGCATAGAAGGTACGGGCTGGGCTGGGCTGGGCCGGGCTGGCTCTCTGCTGTGCCTCATGGGTCCTAACCATTTAGCAAGGAACCATGTGCTGCCGGGAGGGGGCGGGACAGGCCTGGCTGCCTCCATGCTGCACCATATGGGTCCCAGCCTTGCAGCCAGGAATGGCACACTGCAGCTGAGATGGGATGGGTAGGGCTGGCTCCCCACCTCCCACCATACCTCCAACACACACCCACACCCTCCCACAACCCCCACACACAAGCTTCCACCTGCCCACCATAACCCTATACCCCCCCACACTCCTATAGCCCCCATACACACTCCCACCCCAACACCTACAATACCCATACACCCATCCTCCCACACACCCTTACCCCAACCACATACCCTACACCCCCCACCCTTCTCCACACTCCCCACCCACCTTACCCACACATGCCCACCACCCTCTAACACCCAATCCCCAATCACACAGCCCCCACATACACCCTTTTATCCCCCCCACTCCGTATACAAGAGTAAGAGTGTATTTTGAGCTATTATGCAATCGTCTCTAGATACATTATGCAAACACACATAAATCAAGACAATTTTTTAAAAGTAAAATAAAATAAAGTTATAGTAGACATTGCATTTTTTTAGTAGTATATGATTTGGGTTTTTTCCAGTTTCAAGATGGCACCTCCGCGCCACCCAGGAGTACTTCTTGGGCAAGGGAATGGACTTTTGGTGGCAAAAGTCAGGGGTTAGGGTCAGGATTTCTGGTCCCAAGATGGTGACCAGGGGCGGGACACCTGTCAAGGGGCAGGACTACCCTTTTGGCCATCGACAGCTCACCAAAACTCGTTAAGCAGCCCTCCTGCTGAAATAATTGCCCACCCCAACCTAGGCTGAAAGCTAGTTACATCAAGGACTGGCTTGTACTCCGTGTGCATATATGTGTATTATATAGGGCAGTTAACATCAACTGTTATTAAGGCTGCCCTCCCCTTCCTATGATAAGATCTTTCAGTTGTTTACATCTTTGCCAATCTTTATGTGTTTGTACTTGCATTATGTATGACATACATTTGCCTCAGGATCATAATGATGATTGTTATATTAATCATGTTGTTATTTTTATTGTTGTTGCTATTGTTATTATTTAATATCAGACAAAATAGTGAAGCTGTTTCTGAGAACAAGCTTAGAGAAAAAGACATTGCTTTACCCATGTTAAAAAAAAGTTAGCAGCATTTTCTTTTAAAACTTTTATTCCCCAAAAGCTCTGAAACAGGGACTTGAACATTTGGAAGGGCTGTGGCCTTTGTGTCAGAAACATACATTTTACCATTATCATGAAAATCCATTCAAGGCTGGTTGAAACCTCATCATTTACACATGCTCAGTGGAGACTTATGGGCATTTGGCAGCCAAATTCCCCAAGTCTTCCATCACCATGGGACATTTTCCAGCTCAGGGCTGACTAAGAAGTTCCCTGCAGTTCAGCTAGTTTTGTGCTGGGCCAGCAGAACAGAAAATGCACCTATACTCACGGCTCCATTTGGCAACTGTGCCTCTCCTTTCTGCAGTGAAGAAAACAGCAGCTCTCTGGTCAACAGAAGGTTTTTGCCTCCCAATAACTGTTAGAAAACTTGTGTAGACTCACTTACTCCATAATGTAGCTAGGGAGGGGGCAACAGCCCTGGGGGGCAACTATGAAGGGGGCACCAAAATGCCCCCCTGAGAATCTTCGCTATGGCGTGGGCAGCCCTGTCTGGGACTGGGGGTCAGAGGGCCAGTGGGGTGAGCAGAATGGTGCTCCCCACATAAGGCATCTTTGCCACAGGAAGCCCATCCCTGCACCCGGTAGCATATCTGTAGGGGGAGCTGGGAACAGGGCACCAGGGGCAGCCCATCAATGAGTCTGCACCATGGGACTGCTGTCCATGGGCAGATCTAGGATTTTGAAATGGAGGGTGCAGATGGTGGGGTGCATCATCACATATAATGCAACACACATTTTTTCTCCAGTTGAAAGAAAACTCAAAGCTTTACTAAAAGCTAGGATTTAAGCTAAAACAAATATAACTTTATTGGAATGCACATTCATTTGTTATATCATCTATTATATATAAAAACACAACAAACTAGGCAAAAATATTCTAAATATATTGTCTCATTAGACCTTGTAGTCATTAGTATGACTAACTGAGACCATTAAAGAGGAGAGAGGGTCATTAACACCTATGGAATGAAGGGTTTAGAAGAAATCAGGTGGATTATAATGAGTCACAAAGTCAAGTGACTCCCTCACTGCTGCCTGGACAGAAATGCTTCTGCCACTGCCAGGCAGTTGGTTTTAAACTTTGCATGGAGCAGAAGTCAAAGGAAGGGTGCAACTGCCCCACCAGATCTGCCTCTGCTGCTGCTTTCTAGAAGTTGCACTTACTGCCTTCCTAGCACAGCTGATGAAGTGGAGTTGTGTTGCAAGAAACCTCTCCTTTATCTACAGACTCCGGCACTATCCCTCTGACAGCAGCCTGGTGTTGACAAGGCCTAGGCCTCCAAACAGGGTGGTGCCTGTCCTGCATTTTATGATCCCACTGATGAGCCTGGATGGTTGAGAGAGGAACTTGCCTGATTCAAATGCATACAGGACAAAAGCTGGTGGTATACAGGACATTACCTGTAGGGTTAATGGGAGCAGATTGGGTCAAGGAATCTCAGGAGAGACTGGGGCTGGAGGCTGTTAAGGTGGGAAGGGAAGGAAAATGGTCACTGTAGTATGGAGACTGGGCAAAGAGGTTAGGAGCAAGGAAGACAGTTTTGATGAACCAGGCTGTGGGGAAAGGAAGAGAGTGGGACTGGCTGGGTAAAAGAAACTGGACAAGGAGATGCTGGGGATGGGAAGTGAAGTTGAATGGAGGTCAGTGAGGAAGGGAGAGAGATCAGGTGAGGAGGCAAAGGAAAAGGGAACTGGGACTACCTGGGCAAGGAGCCAGGGCTTGGAATGAGAGGCCAGAAGAATGATGACTGAATCTACAGTTCCTCTCACTGTTCCATCATCGTCAGCAAATATCAGTAAAACCCACTTGCAAAACATCCCATCCTGTATGAGTGCTGGACCATGTAGAGGATGACACCATTCTCATTATTGGCTGCTCCAGTAGCTCAAGTGGCAGAGGTCTGTGGGTTGGATCTGAATGTTTCAACCTGGATGATGATTCAGTATTGGTTTCAGCATGATGTCATATGATGAAATGTCTATTTTCCATTAAAAAAAACATAGGAAATTACGCAAAAAACCTGCTGTTTACAAATTAGTCCAGGTTACAACATCACATACTGATAGTTAGGAAATACCAGAATTAATGTTGTCTGTTTACATGGATTATGATATAACTACATGCTCACAGACTCTCGTTAGCATGGAACCTCTGCATATATACACACAAAGCCTAGCAAAATGGGGACTTGTATGGATACACAGATATAATTGCTAACTAATAATAAAGGGGAAAAGAGACAGGTGTATAGAGTCAATTGAGGGGATTGATACACAAGGAAATTCTGATCTAGTCTACAAGGATCCTTGACCTTTTAATTGATACCCACACAAAAAATGTTCTTTCAGCTTAAAAATCAGGAAGCATCTGAAGCAGAGGGAGTGTTCATGTTAATATTCGTTTTACTACGTCTGAGGTATCAAAATTTACACAAGTCCATCCAGCGTTTTCAGGATAGTTAAAACGGCCTGAATTCATCTGGGACTCCAGGACATTAGTATCTCCAAATCTTAATTTCCACGGCACAACACTTTTATCTCACATATTGCTGTAGTGTTACAATGTGAATAGCTGATGTAATAGAGTTGATCCAGCTCACACTGAAGTCTTTTGAATCTAATGAGAACTAGATTGGACCCATGGTGAGACAATGATGCTATTATTTTGACCTTCCTGAAGAGTTGGGCATACTATTTTTATAAGTTTAGTTAAGCAGGGGATTTAAATGCCTTTAACAACCCATTGTTCATTCTGGGAGAGGGAAAAATTCTATTAAAGCCTTTTTGCATGTGGGTAAATCTGCTGAGAGAAATGACCTTACCAGGATCAAAGAACATGTCAGGGGCATGGTCTGGAAGTAAATCTAAGCCTTCTCCTACCCAGTCTCTTACCGTAATCACTGGTCTGCCTTGCTTATCTAGAGTGACAGTCTGATAAACAGATGTGCTTGCCAAATGGGTAGCTAGTCATCAGGGCTGGAGTTTCAAAGGCAGCCAGACATGATACCACACCTGCCACAAGTTGCTGGACTTGGGTGGACCATTGTCCTCTCTCATACTTTGAAAGGCTGGAGTTTGGAATCAGGTCTTGGAGTTCCAGGCCAGTTTCCCAGCAACTAGACAGACCTTGTCTTTGAAGTAACTTGGGCACACTTTCCATCCTCCTCCTCCACATGGCAACTCAACAATTGTTTACACGAGAGAGTCATATTTGGAAAGTATTTACTGTATTTTTAGCTGTCTGCAATGTAATTCAGCAGATGGAAAAACCAGGAGAAGAGCCAGCTCACTTGAGACCACCAATAAGTTCCCAGCATGCCAGAGCTTGAGAACTGGTCAACTAAACTATAACAGAGGGAGGCAAATAGAAAAGGCTTATTAACATCTGTACTTGCCTGCAAATTGAAAACGCATAGCATAGACATTTGCCTGCTCCTCATTTGCATTCTCCAAGGACCTGATCCACACTTTGCTTAAGCCAAAGGAGCTCTTCTGTGAGCTCATAAGAACATAGGACTGGAGGGGGCCACCTAAGTCATCCAGTTGTATGATAGCATCATGCCCCTGAGCAACAGGCTTCATACCATAAAATCCCTTACGTAAACATACCAAGATCCATTTGAACAATTAGGGGTTTTTTCTATCCCTACTAACTCTATTGAGAGGCTATTTCAGATGCTCGTTGTCCTGATAGTTGAAAACCTTCTTATATCTAGCCTAAATTTACTCACGATCCATTTATACCCCTTGGTTCTTGTGGTAGTGTGGGCTTTGGGTTGGAACTTAAGTATATTGTAAGGTTTTCAAGGAAAAGACCTGCCTATATTGTGTATAAAGTTCACATAATGCTATCTAAATAATATACGTACTATTAATACATAACAATAAACTCCATTGCATATTGCTCCTGGGCATGACATTTGAACATGTGCTTGGGACCACGTGTTGAGCCAGGAGCAGCCCTGCCTGGCAGGGGACCTAGGGTAGTCAACCTACTGGCCTAGGGCTGCTCCAACTCAGCTCAGTGCATTGTGGAGGAGCTTGCTGGGGCACAGCAATGCTCCAGTGTGGGGCTAGCCAGCAAGCAGTCCCCGCACTGAAACACCTCCTGCCCCAGTCTGCCAGGCAGGGTCAGCACATGCACTGTTGTACACAAAAAACTCTGCATCAGGTTAGTATTTCAGAAGGTTAGTAGACTACAAAAAAACAACTCCAGAGCAGGTTAGTACTTGTTAGTAAATTACTAACCTGCTGTGGAGTTTGTTTTCTGCAATCTAGTAAGGCTGCATGTGTAGAGATGGAGACGTTTACTGTGGAGTGAATTAGGCAGCTCCACAGTAAATGTCTCGTGTAGACCCACCCAGTGTAACCTAGAGCACATCACACAAATATACTGAAAAGAAATCCAGGATACATGTCATCATTTATTTTGAAAAATGTTATTTGGTTTTAATTATTTATGGTAACACTTCATTATGCACTATTAAGTGTCCTGCGGTATAGTGTTTAAATGTAATGAAGTCTTGGAAAGATTAGAGTTCACTACAGCATTAGCTATTAAGTATTTTCAGAGGAGGAAAATGAGACTTCAAGGGGCAGTAAGAATTATCAGATTGGTAGATAAATAATGTGAAAATTAGCACTGATAAACTGTAAATAAAAATGTTCACATTCAGTGCTGAAGTCATCAAGAGAATTGGCTTGGTAGTAAAATGTGATGGATTTTTTTCAATTGGCTTTTTTTTAAAACCCCAAACCAGCCGTTTTTGAAGACGAAACATTTTGTAAAAACATTGTCAAGACCATAGAAATCTTCCAATTTGTTTAAAGAATTTTGTGACATTAAAAGGGTTTGCTTTCAACATTTTTATTGAAAGTGTTCCCAATGGGGTTTGAAACAATGCTTAGTCCTCCCCTGCTCCCCCGCCCCAGAAAAAAGATACAGGCTCTTGTTTCCAGCATTTTAAAACTTTTCATTAACATATTCAATAAAAATGTTGGGATTAAAATAATGAAAAACTCTTCCATGTGGAATATGTTAAATTGAAAACACTATAGAAATGTTGCTATTTTTTTGTGCAACTGGATTTGTATTTTTAGCTTAGCTCTTTTTGATAGTCTTTTCTTTCTTCTGAATCTCCTGGCCTCTTTCTCACTAACCTACATTCTAAAAATAAGGAGCCTTCTTTCCCTGAATAAGATCCATGACGTTTCCAAACCAACTAGTTCAATGCTTTTTGTCACTTCTGGAAGTATAGTTTCATGGGTTAGGAATTGTCTTGCATTAGGTCCCTGAGTACTACAGTAATCCAGTTATTTAAGAATAATAATGATACTAGGATAGAGATATTAAAGATTATGTGGATGAAGATGATTTTTGTAGGGGTGGCATCTTGTGGCCTTTTATCGCTGTGTTAACCATTGTATCCAGAAAAAACCTGTTCTGTCCATCTCTGAAAACAAGTTAAGAATCCTACTTTTATAGACATTTTTCACTATTAACCTGGTAGAAACTTTGGATGAGGGATTTGGAATGTATCAACATCTCAGCATAATCAGCTCCAGAACAAAACATCTAGACTTGAAGAGACACATCTAAGTTAAAAAATGTGTATTTAAAAAGTCCCAACAACAGAAGGATAGTGTGTTCATGTATGCTTGTTTGTGGGTATTTACCCTCTTGAGGATCTCAGCTAAAATTAATGAAATGTAGGTACCCTAGCTGGGCTGTTGGCTTGATAGGTGGTGTGGGGTCAATCCGTGGGCCAGATCTGTGCACTATATTGGGCTCCTGGCCCCAACCCTGGACCTGGCCCCAGCCCTGCATGCCAGATTGAGTTCCCAGCTTTGTCTGCTGGATCACACTAGATCAGGTCCACCATCCCAGCCCCAGGCCCAGCCCCAGCCCAGCACATACTGCATCAGGCCCACTGCTCCATCCCTGGCCCCATGTGCATCAGATTGGGCACACTGCCCCAGCCCTGTGTGTTGACCTCATGTAGTGCACGAGGCTATGTCATCTGGCCATTGGGCTTGGAAATGCGGCAGCCTCTAGAATGGTGGTAGTGTTAATTGCCACTGCACCTAATTTCCTGACCTGTAGAGAGCTTCACAGGCCAGATGACGTGCCTCTGCAGGCCAGTACTACTCTAGCTGATAATGTCATAACTATTAAAGTTGAGGAATTTAAAAGTTCTAACAGCTTCCTACTCTTAGATATATTTTGCATTTTGTATTTTTATCCAGTTGACAATGGATACAGGAGTGTCGCTTTCACTTTACATTACTGTTTTTTTCTCCAAACCTTCCTCAGAGGCATTGATGTTGGCTACAGCCAAAACTGGGGATTTTGACTGGAGCGTGCCAGTGTTCCTGCTTAAGGTTCCTGGCTAGAGGGTCTTGCCCCTCCACTCAGGGTCAGACCAATTGCAATATTTGGGGTCAGGAAGGAATTTTACCCAAGGTTATATTGGTACTGTTTGTGTGTGGGGGAAGGGTTCACAGATTCATAGAGTCATAGACCTTAGGGCTGGAAGAGACCTCGGAAGATCATTGAGTCCAGCCCCCTGCCCAAAGGGCAGGAAGTCAGCTGGGCTCATAGGATCCCAGCAAGATAAGCATCCAGTTTGGCCTTCCTCTGTCGTGTGGGGTATGGTCCTCTACCTGGGATCTCTTGAGCATATATTAACAACATTTTACAGAAGCGGGATGTTGGCTGCTGTGGTGCCCTGCTTTTACCTGTGGTAGGTAAGGGTATTATATCTTGTGTTGTGTTAAGGTTGATGGAAATTTTACTAGGAGGTTAAACTATGAATTTGTGTAGGAAGGTTTGGATAGGGATGATCCTACCTCAGGCAAGGGATTAGACTAGATGGTCTCTGGAGGTGCCTTCAGTTCTACCTCCCAGAACAACCACATATTCTCCACTTTAGGATGGGAAGACAGTAAGGATTCCTCAAGGCCCAAAATAAGACCATTTTTGACCGTACTAAAATTGTTCTATTAATAGCTAGTTTTCCTAAACTCACTTTAAAAAAAAACAAAAACAAAGATTTTTCTTAGTATTCACCAGACTGCTTTCTTAATAAATAATCAGGTTACATCTTTTGGCTCTTTCCTGAAAGGTGAATGAACATGTAAGTGATTGAGTGGACACTGGGATTAGTTGCAGATAAAGTTTTTCCTGGGCTTCTTTATGGGCACGGACAAATATATGGGCAGTGATGAATGGGAGAGAGAGAAGAAAGGAATCTAGCTGGGGAAAATATATGCAAAGCCACTTGGGTAGAGTTATGTAAATGACCTTATTAGTATAACCAAAAGGTTTCTGTGTTGTGCCTGCCAATTGGGAAAGCGTGATTAGGGATATGCTCATCCTCCTCTTCTTGAGCTCACTGGTATGACACAGATGTGTAGCCTGTGATGTTGGCAACCAAACCGTGAAAGCAAATTAAAAATCGTCTTCTTTTTTGTGGCCTGTTAAGAGGTTGGCTGCAGCGTTAAATGAATCCTGAATAGGCTGAACACCCTGAAGGTGCTCCCACTACATGATGCTGGCCTTAGCTACCCTGAGCCAAGGGAACATCAGTGCTTTTAATTAATTGGTATCTGAAAAAAGAAGAAGATAAAAGGTCTCATTGTGTATTGGTTATTTACCCAGTCCTTAGTTTGGCATTTTTGTTTCAGACAAATTCCAAAAGGCAAGGTAAAGACCATTCAAATTAAACCATTGAGTGTAGGGTGGTTTTTAACTCCAGACCAAAACAGACCTAGGTTTCCTTGAAAACGTTCCCAGTCTCTCTGCGCATGTATCACTACTTTTCTTTCCATCTTCATTACTATCTCTATTTTCATGGAGATAGGATCGTCTTTGTTTTTAAACCACAGCCACAAGTCAGGGGAGGAAGGGGACAAATCTGAAATGTTCTGGCATTAAACACCTTCTTTTCTCTCCTCGTTTTTTTTTCCCCTTCATAGCTGATTATATCAAGGTATTTATGGGCAGACAAAAGACTTCTCTTGCCGAATCAGCCTCCTCCTCCTCCTACTTGATTCCGTCAGCAGATTTGCAAAAGCGTGACTGTGACAGCACGAAATGAATAAGGGTTAGGCTGATCATACAAAAGACATCTCCTCTTTACACAGCGCGTGCACACACACCTCAGTGCTTGTGGGGGAAGGGGAGGGAAATTCAGAAAAACCTTCCAAGTGAGGCAGCAACAAAACAATGGGTAGTTGGAAGATAGTCACAGTGGCATTCTTGAGAGTTAACACGCTCCTACTCTGACAGATAAAGTCCCATTTTTTAACAAATTGAAATATTGAAATATTGAATCAGACCTGGTACTGTGCTGTCTCCCTTACACAGCCCAGTACTAGCTGCTTCATAGGGGAGTGCAAGAAACCCTCGTGTAGATACTTTTGGAATAAGCAGTCTGTACTGGAGACGCTTGCTTATGTAATAACCAGGCTTTAGAGAAACTTTCTTCCTAACTTTCATTATTTTAAGTCTAGCTTGTGTCCTGAAGATTTCAGGGTTATATCTTTTCTTGTATCTTTCCTATATCTGACACCCATTTCTTTGGAAAGTACTTCTTATATCACAATCTGGGGATGCATGTTGGTGTGTATATACCATGCCTAAATCCCTATGTTCCATGTCTATTGCTTACCAGAGCTGTGGCAGAGCTTGATTTTTGTAGCTAAATTTTTGACATGTCAAAGCCCTTTCCTGCTCCCTCCCAGCTTTTTCAAATGATACTTTGGAATTCACTCCTTTCAGATTGACAGCATCATACAGAAATACAGATTTGGGCCTGCTGTCAGCATGAAGCCTTTCAGCCCCTGTTGCTTGAAAGAAACTCACCTTCATAAGCAAAGTTTACCCAGGACACTTTCTTATTTACAAGGTCTTTACAAAAAGTGCATGGGTTTGAGCCTGTCTCTGGTTCCTTTGCACTGATTTTTTGTACACCGGTGCACTGGCATGTTAACGTAGCTGTCAGCATGTAGAGCCTAAAACAAGGCATGAAGGGTACAGTGAGGGCAGCATGAGAAGCAGGGTCAAGGGGGTATCTTTTTCTCAAAATGTAGTTCATCATCCTTTCTTTTGTCCTCTCCGTTCTCCATCTATTATTTCTGCCCTCTTTTCTTTCGTTTTCCCTTTCCCTCTCTCTCACACACACATTCCTTTGGACTGTAGTGAGAGTGAGTGAACTGGTCATCTCCACTGAAATCTGAATTTGACATTGTGTTCATCCTTTTTTACCTTATACTTTTCCATTTCCTTCACTGAGCGTGCTCATTTCCTCTCATTTTGGCACTGAAGAGCCTTTCAGAAAGTTGCTCTTTGCTGGCAATTACCTATGACAAAGGTGGTTTGCCAGGAGTAGTCAACTTGTGCCATTGCCTTCTCTGCTGAAGGAGCTAAACCGGATACAGGGCAGAATGACAGTGAGGCAGGGATGTCCAGGCATGTGCTACAGCGCGGGGAGAGAGCCCCAAATGATGAGTTTTTTCAGAGATCTCCCCTGGAAAAGGATCACTTGACAGTTATGACATTAAAAGAATACCAAACGCTTTTGATTTTGAGTGAATGTAAATCGAGCAGGTTTGAACAATATGAGAAGTATGACCAGTGAACAGAGGTGAGCCTCTGTTATTTTCCTGAGTAGCAACATGATTGTGGAGTTCTGTGAGCAGACTGGGAGGTGACCCATTAACCATAAAAATCCTAAATGGTGCCTTGTTTGATTTGATCATTGTCGTGTACAGCGTTGATTGAGATTGTTCAGGATTGGATTGGGGGAGGGGGGCTCTACAAAAATTTTCACCAATGCATTTATGGAGAAGAAACATTTTAACTAATTTTGATTTTTTTCTCTGGATATTTCAGCCAGCTATAGTAGCATAGTTGCAGTCATGTCTAATAAAACTCCTCAAGGTGCTGGTAAGAGGTTCCTGACATGCTGTGTGGCATTACTATGACATTTGCAGACCATTATATTCCTCACTCCACTGGTGTGTTATTAGATGCCTTCCCCACTCCTCTTTTCTTCTTTTATTTATTTAGATACAGTAGTTATTGCTCTGAGCAGAGGCTGTGCTGCATTTTGCAGTACTTAGCACAACAGGGCTCTGATTTCAGTGAAGGTCCCAAGACGCTACCATGATATGAATAATAAAAGTAATGAAGTCTCAAGAAATACACAGCCTCACTCACTCATAACACCTTAATCTTACAGGATGCTTGAAGAGTGGGACGAGACAGAGATTGTGTTTGTGCAGTTTGTGAATCAGCCAGATCTTCAATATTCTGTTTCACTCAGGGTTTGGGCCTAGGCTGGGAATGCTTATTGTGAGTTATTTGCTAGTATTGACATAATATTATTTTGTGCCAGTCCTTTCAGTTTTGGGTGCAAGTCTCTCTGATCAGCCTCTCTAACACAAGTGAACTGAAACCGCTCCTGGTTCTTAAATGACACAATGAGAAGCCTGGGCTTTAACTTTTAGTTTAATCAAGGATGCGCAGTCTAAAAGTTTAGGATTAGAATCTCACCCCATGAGACCTCTTAAACCCATTAAAGGGGTTAGAGTATGAAAAGGACCCAAGAATCCCTTGTTGTGGCTGAGGAAGGAACAGAGGGCTGATAGGGGCCCAACAGGGTATTTTAGAAGTAGGAGCAAAGCACATAGTGCTACAGAGACTCTGCCTCATGTATGAGGAAGCCTGTTCCAGATCAGAGTAAATCAGGACCACTAAGGGACAAGGTGGTCTCAAAGATGCCATAATCTCTGCTAGGCCTGAGCTGTAAGTTCTGTGCTGTGCCTCATAGCGCGTCCATACGCTTTAGCCAGGAAGTGTGATTGCAGCACAAGTAGGCAGACCTGGCATTGCTTTAACCTTGCTAACTCAGGTATCAACTGCAATGAAAGCGATCCAGGCTTTCACATGAACTGAGCATACAAGAACATACCCATGGTCTCATGTGGATTGTTACAAAACACATTGTAGTCCGCAGTGCTGCAGCTGTTCTGCTATGGGCACTCGAGCTAGCCGGATGAAAGTAGTCATACTTCACATTGGAGTGTACTCCCTCTGCCTCAAGAGAGTCCCACCTGGAGTCTTTGCGTGGCTGAGTCAGAGCTGCAGAGATCCCTCCCCATCCATTGTAAACTTTGAAGTTATTTCCAGGTTGAATTTTGAAGAGATTTTCAGAGATGCTCATGAGAGTTGTCTGCCCCATCCCCATGGACTTTTAGTGCAAGTTGAGCCCTGCCCCTGCTTCATACCTTTAGATATCTACCTTCCTCAAGTTCAGCCTGCATTCAGTGAGGTCAAGTTCAGGTACCTTGGCACAAGGAAAACTCCTTGTGTAGTTTTAAAACCTCTGGGAGGAGAAATGCAGAACGTCCAAAGCAGTACGACTCGATTGTGGCTTCAGAGTGTGTGATGGTCAAAAGCAGTTTGGCATCATCTCAGTCATCTCTCCACAACACCATGTGAGGAAAAGACCTGGCTGGGTAGTATGGTCAGAAGTTATTTTGAGCCTCTGAGTACTCTCTAGAGTAGTAGTGCCTCCTTGGAGCAATTATTGTCAGCCAAGAATTTGGTTCATGAAGAGCCTCCAAAAATCTAGGCAGAAACTAGACTACTTAAACCCTTCCCTGGCTGGGCCTGCTGCTGCAGAATATTTTCCATCACATTAGACATAGGGCTTTTCTCTTCATAGCCCAGAATATCAGTCTCATTAGAAAGGTATACATTCCCGAAGAGCCAAAATTCACACCATTTTCTACATTGGTACTCAAGGGGTTAACACTTAATGTCACCTGAAAGGCAGTCTTTTGCATAAAGAGCAAAGGAAATAATATATTGATCCAATGAGACAAGCTTTTATGGCCTTCTTAGGTTAGTGAGCCAACAGAAAATGGCTGAGTAAACAGGAACACAGGTCCCAAAATTAAAAACCCTTTGAGTCAAGTGGGCTCCTGAGTGTAAGTGAAGCTTTTGGTGCCTTCCCTTGCTTAGAAGTGAGCCATGGACTTAGCTAGCTTGCCAAGTTCTGCTTTTACAGACTCAAAGCAAATGTAGCTGTGACTCAGTTATTGGGCCCCAGATGCTGAGAAGGCAAACAAACTTCTTGCCTTGCAGTGGACTCTTTTATGACAGAGCTGGTTTCAGATTCCATGGAAACAGCGCAGAAAACTTGCTCTTTGTCCCCAGGGGCTAAGATCAAGTGTTTTTTACAGTTGCGGCTGAGTTAGGGACCAAAAACCCACCCCAAATTCCTCAGGACCAAAGGACCCAAGAAACATTTTCACCATGGTGTGGGCCTCTGAGAAAAGAATATCCTTGTGAGAAGAAAACAGCTTCTTAGTACAAGGGATAATGATGTCTTGATATGCCCTATCTGGTAATTGGCTGGATTATGGCAGTGAGGCTTGAAAACCTCCACCTAGTTCAGGATTATGAAGTGGCTTTCCTTAGAAGCCCTAAGATCTCCAGCCTCTGGAATGACCAAAGTGATGGCAGGTCAAAGTGATAAAGTGCTGAAAGTCCCATCTTAATTCCAGTAACCTGATTCCTAGCAGAGGCTAGGTTGCTTTTGATTTTCAAATCCTTCTGATGTATTGTCCGAATGGCTAATGGAGACTCGGCATTTTAGCTTCTACTACCAAAGCTACATTATCTGAGCTAAAATAATATCTTTCCAGTAGTAAGGAGTGTTGATAAATGATTAGATAGTCAGTGGATGCCTGAGTAAGAGGAAGCATGCATGGCTCAACACTACTCTGGTCAATTTATTATTTTTATTAATTATGTGCCCTATAATTTTTATTAATTACTTGCTCCACTGGTCAGGGTCAAACTGCTAAACAGTGTATAGATATGAAGTGCAGACAGTCCTCATAGCCAAAGAAGTCACACAACATTTGCTTTACAATAAGACCCACTGGCAGATGATACGTACAGAGGGGAGGATGGAGAAGGAAAATGAAGCAATAGAGAAATTAGCAAGTTCTGACCTTAGACACTGATATAAATGACAGTAGAGCTGATTCCCTGGGTTCTGCTCCTGACCCTAGCATTGGTTCAGCATACAGGCAGACTCCCAACATTTTTGTACCTCTCCTCTATGAAGTAGATATAACAATATAACCAGCCTTTGCTTGAAGGGCACTGCAAATGCAAATATGATTGTTGTTAATAATAATACTTTTGTGATGGCAGTAGCAGTTGTGGCTGGTATGCTGCACTATTCACAGTCCCTCCAAAATGTGAAGAATTTTAGATTTGCCCTAGATTTTGGGGGCAGGGGAGAACCGAACTGTGATTGCAAAATAAAACTCATGGAGAAATTAAATATACAAACTTCTATAGGACAAGGTACCTGCTTCTGCTAGCCCTGGCTAAGCCATTAATTAACCTAGTCCATTCCCAGAACTCTGCTAAAGTTATTTATGATACACTGTTTCACAAGCAAGGAAGTAAGCAAGGAAAGACATTTATTCCAGTGCCTTTTTGGAAGGGGGAGGAGGAAAGCAAAGTGTGCTGTGTGGAAAAGAGCCAAAATCAGTTGGGTTGGATTAAGACTATAACTGGGACCAGATCCAACCAAACTTTCCCCCATCCCCCAGACAGCTGTTTGTGCTGCTTGCAGGGCCTGAGTAAGAATCACATGACTGCCTGCCCTCATTTATGGTCACAACTGAGCAGCTGAGGGGCCAGCCTGGGCCCAAGCAAATTTTCTTCTTTCCTAGTGTGTGCAACCACAGCAAGTGGGTGACTGGCAGCAATTGGCTGTGCTGTGCTGCCCACAGCTCCTTGAGTCACTGCTCCTGCAGGGTCTTCTCGGAGTATGGCACCCAGACGCAAGAATCCTGATCTCTGGAAAGAATGTAATTTTCAGGCTTTTCAGAAAGGTTTTACAAGCAATGACGAAAGAAATTGGTGGGGCTACGAAGGGCAGTGGGGGGGGAAAAAAGGCAGTGGTTTGGGCTTTTGACAGCTGCTAGCACATGTAGTTCTCGAACTGGGAATTGCCTTGTCTGGAACCCTGCACATGGCCACTTTAATACTTGAGCCCTGGGTATGTTACTGTGAATGACGAGGGTGCTGGTGACGCAAGTGTTGTGCTGAAGTGTGATTTACACATACGCAGATTAGAGAGCCTTGCATGACAAGCTGTGCATGACAGGTATGCTTTTGGGGGAGCAGTGGAACTGTCTGCACACAGACACACAATGAATGAGGTGACTGCAGGTAACATTATTGCTGCAATGGATTAACTTCCATGCATTTTAGACTGCTGTAGTATTCTATGGCAATGATCCAAAATGTTGTTTCTCAAGAGCTAAGTCCTGATATTCACTTTTTAGTGAGTCCTCATTCAGGCAAGTTCTCCATCCAATTAGGGAAAGAATAAACAGTGGACCATATACTTATCTTTGATACAATGATGTAACTGCACTGACCACAATAAATCATGGCTGAATATACAAACTGATACAAGACTCTAGTCCTGAGTAAAGACTCCAGGATTTGGCCTGAATTTTGGGGGGTTGAATACTGGAGAATTCTAACCATTTTGAGAGAAGTAGAGAATTATGCGGTAATTATGTGTGCAGATATGTTTCTCACCCCTACTCCCCCCCACTGGTGCTGTTTGTCTATATTGGTTAAGAAAAAAGTTCTGCAGCACAAGAAACAGGGAAGTTCTCCTTGTTTAATTTTGGAAAGTTTGGCCTTTTCCAGTCCTCCCTTCCCCCTTATTCTCCCACTTCTTTTATTGGTGACTTCATCTGCTGTCATTAATCAGTGAACCATCTCAGCCCAGCAAGCTAATTTAGAGTCCTGCTTGTGCATTTGATCAGCAAATGCAAACCATGTGTAATGTCAGCAGGTCAGGAGAGGTGATGGAACATGGGATTTTCACTTCAGTTCCAGAAAGGGCCATGGCTGCTTCCAGGAAGCTCTGCTTGGCACTGGGTGTGGGGAACTGGAAAGATTTATTTCCCTGTACAAGAGCTCACAGGCCAATCATTCTAACTGAGCATTTTCCAATCAATACATTTCTCTCAGGCTTTCCAGGGGCTGCATTAGAAAAACAATTTAATTTACTTATCATGTGACACTTTAGCCCCCTGGGACCAGGGTGGCTGGCATTTGAAAGGTCTCCTTGTAGTCTTCTGGAGGCAAAGCAGAAGACTGAGCTGATCATGGCTCTGTTGCACTTGTACAGAAAAGTGCAGCAGGATTTGTTCACCAAGGGCTCAGAAGAGCATGCCCTAAACTTTTGCTCTATGCTAGAAGAAATTCACTTGACAGAGCAAGTGTTTTCCTTTAGTGCCATCTTCTGTTGCCAAAGGTATCTCAGCCCCCTTCTTGTATTTCAGGGGTTGCCCCCTGTGGTACTTCTGTGGTTGCTGTGTTTCTGACAAAGCTGTGGGACATTTTCAGGACTTAATGTTATAACTTGAGCCCGTTTGACAACCTCTTTCATGATATGTAAGACTTGTACAGGGTCTGGCAGGAATGAATTCCGTCACACCTCACCCCGATACATACCTGCCATAAAGAGCAGTCTGGTCCTGTACAGTCACTAGCAGGCAACTGCCTTCCTAGATGACACTGGCCTCCAGCCCATCTCAGGACACATTGAACAGCCCTACTCTTTGTTAGTTTCTAAGTATCTCACTGCCTTAACAGTAATGAAAAGGGAAACCCACCCTCTGGCCTTCAACTTCCTTCAAACCCATCCTTCCCCTGGAGGACAGTGTGGCACATGATTGAGTAACAAGAGAACATTAAATTTATGGAGAGCACAAAGGCCACATACATGTGTTACGTTTCTACTGGGAGAATCTCTGCTCTCCTGGTAGAAATTTCCAGCATACAGGTTTTTTTTTTAGTTTCTCAGCCAAGAGAAAGTTCTTCCAGGTTACCATCCTGTGGGAGAGTTTCTCTTGCCTATATGCTAAACTCTTTCATGTTTGGAAGGAGTCAAACAACAGCTTCCCCTTTGCCTTCCTCAAACCAAGGAAACACCTCTCTAGAGAAGGTGTGGGAAGCATTGCCGCTCTGTCTCTCCCCTTCCCAGAAATTTCCACTGCTAAAATGAACACTGGCTCATACCTAAAGTGAATATCTGCTTTTGTTTAAGATGGACCAGTCAATAGCCAGCATTTGCTTTTTGTGAACATTTGTAGGGCACGTTTCCCACTGCTAGTTGGTATGAAGCTTGGTAGTCAGGTCTCCTTTGCATGATACTGTTTAGGTCCCCGGGTGTACAACACTGAGCTGTTGATTTGCCCATGCTGCTTTCTTTGCTCTTTGCCCAACTGTGAGTAGTAATTTTTATCATGGGAGTGAAAACGGTTCTATTTGCCCTCTGGAAAGGGATGAATGAATAAGCCATCTTTATTTTCCTCCCCCCTTCTCTCCTCTTTGTAATGCTTATAAGGAATTAGGCATGAGGCTGGAATCTTCAAGCATAACTGGAACAAAAATATAGATATGTCATGCAGGAATGATGATCAAGTAGCAAATGGTTTTTATATCATGCTTGCGACATCAGCTATTGACTCATTGAAACAAATGCAAAAACAGCTTTTTTCATACTGTACGTTGCACTTCATTTTGGACTTAGATCTCCAGGTTGATTCATATCGAAACACATGTGAAAGCAGCTTTGTTTCATTCTGTAAATTAGACTTCCGGTACATATTTGAGATGTACGTTACGTACATGATTTACCACATACAATGCCACATGTCTGAAATGCATGTCTTTCCTGCCTAAAAGAAAGAGGCGTTTAGTTGCCCGTATTGCCAGGATCAGGATTAGAGACGTCTTTCTAAAGACATTCTGTAACTCAACCAGAGGTTATGGCTAGATGCAGGAATTTCTGGATGAAATTCAGTTAACTGCAGGAGGGCAGTTTAGATGATCAAAATGGGTCCTTTTGGCTTTAAAAATCTATAAATTGTCAGAGAGCCTGTGCAGCACAAATCTGTTTTAGTGCCAAGAGCAGATGCTTGTTTAGGGACCTGCCGTTGCGACATAGAAAACCTTGAAAGCGTTGCATTGTAATACCAGCTTGCTCTGTAACTGTGCACGTGTGATTTTCTCTTGCTATTTATGCTGGCTGCTTCAGAGAAAGGTGTAAACCACCCCACCAGCCTCTTTTCATTGTGCTTATTTTTACAAAGCTACAATATCTAGGAGCAGGGATTTCTTCTCGACTCCAGATGGTTATCGGCTTGTGCCCTGAAGCATGAGAATTGATCACCTTCATCATTTTTATCCCAGCTACTGTAACAAATGTCAAAAATGGCACTTCAGGGGAAGAATAAGTAACATGAGTAAATGGTCTATTAAGATACCAAGATCCAGCCTGCAATATTAGAAAGACAAATGTGTATTTTTCTCTCTACTTAATGTGTAAGGTGCTTGAGATTATTAACAGCACTGTAAATAACTGGATTTCATTCTATTGAAGCTAATGCTTGGAGGCTGACAAAAGACATACGATGAAGTATCTTACATGATAAGAGTGCCCCGCATGATGAAGTCTCTCTGAGCTGTCTGCTTTCCCTATCTGGAGTATTAATAATAATAATACTATCTTTTATACAGCCCTTTTCTTGCCATTTATCTCAAGGCACTTCACAGATTAGGAAAATTTAGGGAGGGGCAGTGATTTGCCCAAGATTATCCAATAACGCAGTGGCACAGCTGAATAGATTCCAGGTCTTTGGAGTCTCAAGGCATTGCTCTAGCCACTTTTCCATGCTGTCTCTGCAAGTAGATTCACTGACGTCAATGGGAATTTTCAAGGAGAAAGGCCTTGCACAATGTGCCTGGTCAGTGCCTGTTAAAGTCAGTGAAGTCTCTCCAGTGATGTCAAAAGATGTGTGATCAGGCAGAACTTGGCCCTCACTGTGCAGTCCTTGTGTTTATTTGGTTCTGAAAATGATTCTATTACTTTAGGATAATTCAGTAAACAACTTTTATTAAGAATAAAAAGGGGCAGGGAGAATCTTTTCCTAATAAGTCCCTGCTTCTATAGAATTAATGGGAGAAGGCCCAGAGAAATTATACGGCAAATTATCCAAAAAACCCCACAAGTAGGGTTAATTTATATCACGGAGAATGTGATTAATGTTTTCACAAAGTATCACTGGGTCTTTAGACCTGTTTCCTCTGAACCTTAAAAGCCCTTGACTCCCTTGTCCTTATGCAGTTACCTGCCTGTTTAAGAAAAAGAATTAGGGAAAAGAGGTGCACAGAATAAACAACACTGTATAGGGCAGAATTAGTTGTGTATAGAGTTTTCCATGAGAAGTATGTATCTCTGTCAGTCTGCACCTCTACAAAAATCCTCCCTGGAGTGAATTGATGCAGCATTGTGAAACTGAGTGGTGCAAAGCATTGCAAATCCTGTGGAAACTGTTTCCACAGGAAGCAAGGAGGGATGAAGAGAGAGAGAAGCCCAGCACAAGGGGGTTTCTTATTTTGCAGTCTTGCATATAACTTTACATGTTTAAAAGGCTGTAAGGTATTTATCCTTTCAACCCCGTTGGGGAGTATGGGTTAGTATTTTTCTCTTGATTTTGTCAATGGTAGAACTAAATGAGAAAGGCAAAGTGATTTGGTCAAAGCCTCACACCAAGTCAGTGTCAAAGCCAGGCCTACAATGTAGAACCACCAGATTCCCACCCAGGTATTGATTCTTCCAAACCACACTTTTTTTCTGAGGGGGGAGGTTTCTTTTCAGTTACTCAGCAGTCTCTCCCAGAAGCTTCAGAGATGCCACAGATCCTAAGTTAGAAGCTAGATTCAGCAAGAGAGGAGTTGAAAAAAAACTTGGTAGGGAAAAAGGATAGGGGCAAGAACTGAACAAAAAGCTCCTCCCCACCATGAAATGTTACTGTGTTGCATACTTGCTTGATCGGTAATACTGAATTGTGTTCAACCTGATTATCCTAACACAAGCATCTGCAGACAGGACAGTATTCACAGGATATCTAGTCAAACAGAAGCATCCACAGTTCCAGATACTAACATTTAGGAAGCTCTGCTGCACATCTGGAAGGGGAATAACAAATGTGTTAGCCCCATGAGATTATAATATTACCATTCTATAAAATGAAGTGTCTATACTATTTTTTTTCAGTAAAGCTACGACTTTTTAGCACGAGATGAAGGGCAGTTGAGAAGGGTGTGTTTTGCTTAATTTTCTATACTCTAATTCAAAACTCCAGTTGAATTTCTGTGTTACTAAATTTCCACTGATGATTAAAGATGACAAGTTCTCATTCTGCCTGTCAGAAACAAAATTGTATTCTATGGTATCTACCCACAAATAATAGTGGCAATGGGCTTTAGAGCTGTAAAAGTCCTCTCCGCTAGCCTGTTGACTCTGGAAAGGCTAGTTTAAATGATAGTCAAAATAATAAATTTTAAAGAATTGGATACTCTCACTCTATCCAGTTTTATTCCTATGGATATTTATCTATACAACACTAACTGGCAGCATTTGTAGTCTTGACTCAGAAAAGGCTTAATACTCTGCCAGGTCAGTACTGAGGTGCACTGAGAGAGCTGAGATATCATCTAGAAGTAAAACAAGCAAGAGTTTTCCAAGTCATGAGTAAGACATGGGACAGAGAAGTAGGTGGAGTGGAAAGGGACAGGGAGAAAAGGTGTTACTGATCAGTTTGAGGTCCATAGACAGATCTGGGAGTAGGGGCAACAAGATCAGAATAAATAACAGGATACCAGCTCAAGGGACCTGCCCCCATCCCTCTTGGGCCAGAGCACGGTGGCTGCAGCGGCTGCGGCTCACATGGGTGGCAGCGGATTGAGTCCATCCCCAACACGGGCTGAAGAAAGGAGGAGGGGAAGCCTGTGGCACTGCCCCTGCCATGGGCTGGGGCTGCACACTGCGCCAGCGTCTCCTGGCCACCCCACCCCTGCGAGCACGGGCACCGGTCCTGGTGCTGCCAGCTTGGCCACACAGGTCTCCCCTTTCCCCTTCCCCCACTGGAATGGGCAGGCGCCTTCCTACTCGCCACTACTCTGCCGCAACTTGTGACCCTTTGAAATATTCTTGCAGCCGCTTTTGGGATGCAACCCAAGGGTTGAGATCTGCTGTTTTAGAGCACAGTGCTCACCTTGCACACACCTTCACCACAGAATGGACCTACAGGAAACACTCACCTCATGAGTCCCATTGCAGCCAGTGAGTAACATGAAAGCACATAGAGAGGTTGGGTCCTCTTGCAGGAGTAATTAGATGCAAATTTTAGTGCGAGGGGGTTGTTGTTTGTTAGTATGGCACTTACTGTAAAATTTAGGACGAACATTAGAAATGAAGACACATTTAACAAGATGCCATTCTGCTGAGGAGATCACTGTTCATCTAAGTCCTCTCCCTTCCCTTCCTGAGGTCAAGTATGTTTTCATCTGAAGCTCCAGAAGTTTACTCTCAATTCTCCTCCTGACTCAGATTCAGTTCTGTATGTAATTTAGCACAGGGGCTTTCCAAATAGCAGCTGGCCAAGAATCTGAATCTTAAATACCACCAGAATAATATTCACTACCTGTCACTTTGTTTAAACTCAAAAACAGGTTGCAAATATATGTTAAAAACCTAGAATGTTTGTAGTTATCCTTGCAAAGATAGAGGTAATCAAATCTCATGAAACAGGGTGCCGGAAAGAGGTATTTTTTCCATGTGCAACAGCGTACAATCAGCCAGGTGCAATATGAGGAAGAGAGCTTCATTTTCCTCTGAAGCATAAGATATTAGCCACTGCCAGAGGCTGTGTACAAAAGATCTGATCAGATATGGCAAATTTATGTTCCTATACACAGTGTGAATCTTTCATTTATGCATAGCAGGTGTAGCAAGTCAAACAATGAGTCATCTTACAAGGGGGACAGGAAAGGGGACTTTTATCTATTAGTGAATAGAAATAATCTGTCTGCCTACCTGTCTAGGTATAAACAGCTCTTCACTATGCTGCCTCCTTTCCTGGGAAAGAAAGCTATTTTAAAACTGTGTATAAAACTCATATTGAAACTCACATCTCAGATTTCATCCTGTGCCCAATGAAGTCAGAGGGCAAAATGCCTTTGGCTTTACTGACAGCAGGAGCAGGCTCCGCGTTCAAACTTAACTGCTTTGTCTAAGGCCATAAAAAGTTGCGCTGCTTTTCTCTTACAGAGAGGCAAGGATTTTTATGTGTGATATGTTTTCTTGGGTCAACTGCATGGTTGGGATTAATGGTATTAATACCTTGTGTTTGTTAGAGAAGCTTTCAAGATGGCATTAACACCATTAATCCCAACTGGGCAGTTTGTCCAATGGAAGATATCAGCTGCAAAAATCCTTGCTTCTTACATAATTCCTGGATCATCATGGCTACAGCATCAGTTCAACACTACGAATAACCATTACAAGATACTTAGAGGTATAGAACCCCGGAGTGTGGACATGATTGTACCAGTACAGCTTATTAATTATGGAGTACTTTGGTAAGATGTTTGGGCATATATCGTCCTGACACTTCCTCCACCATCAGTATCAGATTCTGCAGACAAGTGCTGCTGGTGATTATTCACTAATACTTTCCAGAATCCAATGTATTTTGTTCCTGTTCCTTAGCATAAATACACTTTCTCGGTCTCCCCACAGGTTTGCAGCCAGTTTACTGGAGCAGAGAAGATGTGGCTCAGTGGCTCAAGTGGGCAGAGAAGGAGTTTTCCTTGAGGCCAATTGACAGCAACACTTTTGAGATGAATGGCAAAGCTCTCCTGCTTCTGACCAAAGAGGACTTTCGATACAGGTCTCCTCATTCAGGTGAGGTTTACCTACAGAAGGAAGGATGGAGCCACACATGCTGAGGCATCAGGAAAAAGCAAATGCCATGAGAGTCTGGGCAGGGAGGGAGCCACTTACAGTCCATCTACACTGCCTCAGTACTGTACAAGGGCCACGATGTCTACTCCTGAAACAGAAGTCCTGGTAAAAGGCCTGCCTCAGTATGGAGCTAAACACAGACCGAGAGACAAGAGCAGCAGGAGCAGCCTGTCTCACTCCTTAGCACAGTACTGAGGCAGTATAGATTTGCTCTTAGGCTGGGTTGGGGAGACAATGAAGAGACAGAGGGGAGAAAAAAGGGAGGGGGAGGCATCCAGTAGAAGAAAAGCAGAGGAAGGAGATCCTGAACTTCAAGAGAGTTGAAATCCAAATTTAGTCTGTGTCGAGGTAAAACATTCTGTAACACCAGGGAAGGAAAAGTCTCCACCTGGCACCAATGTGGAACTTCCAGCTCTGTCTTTTAAAGGCTCAGCAGCCCACAGGCCCAGCTGCTCGACTGAGCTAATCAAATGCTCCAGCCTCAGCAGCCCACATTAGCATTCTGCCTCACGGTTGGCTCAGCTAATGTGCTGCTAAAAAGCTATGGCAAAACTTATCCCACTGGGACCTTTCGTCTATTTTACAGCCCCCAGTGGGCTTTTTTCTCAATTTTGCCCATGCTCAGTCACATGTTAGTGTCCAGCCCAAGGCAAAGCAGAGGCAGGTGTGTGAATCAGTGAGACTGTTGTCCAAATTTTACCTTTATTTATTTGCATAGAAAATTTAGAAATGTTAATGTTGCCCATGCAGCCTATGTTTTTCAGTATTGCAGCAACAATGAGCCTCCTCCCTCCTGTGTTGGGGATATTTAATTGAGTTTGAATTATTGGTTCTAATAAGAGCTTTCTCCTCACAACCATTCAAAGTACTCCTGTTAAATGAGTACTGTTAAATGTAGAAGCCTGTAATTTATCAAGCTACCAGAGGTGATCAAACAGTTTGGACCAAGTACCTGGAAGATAATGATTATCAGACTGCCAGTGTTAGTTGAAGGAATACAGTTGGCATTGCATTGCTTTGTTCCTGACTGACTAGGATGTGGAGTAGGTCTGTGCCAAGCCACCTTTGTGACCTTTTGCCAAGGACCCGTACATGTAGGCCATGGTTCAAAAAAACCATGGGGTTGAAATGGGCCTGCTAGGCCCCATGCATTTGCAGCCAACTGTTTGTCCAGAAGAAAGTCACCATAATGTCTCTTGCACAGCCACAAAGCACTTGCTGAAAAGAAAAGCCCTATAATGTGGCACAAGGAGAGAGCATTTAAGCATAAGCTTATGTCTATACCTGCTCAGCAAAACACTTTTGCACATGTTTAAATCCCATTGATGTTAATACACACACACACACACACAGAGGGGTTAATACACACAAACACACACACACACAGAGGGGTTGAATAAAACAACTTTTCTGGTGCCTTGTATGAAATACCCACTGTTATATTGCAAGTATCTTTTCTTTTCTATCCCTAGCACTAGTTGTTTTGCACTTAGCATGTACGATATGTCTCACAGTACCTGATCTGGCTCCTGCTGAGCAGCGGCTGAAGGTGCAGTGTGGGGCAGAGTGCAGGCTGGGTTGGGCTGGATTGGGCTGTGCACTGCTCCTCCTGCATGTGGCAGGGATCAGCCAGGGCAGAGCAGGCTGGGGCCAGGGACAGGGCCGGCGCCAGGGGCAGGGCTTGGGGGCCTGCGTAGGGCAAGGTAGGATGGTCACCCACTGCCAGCAGACTTTTGCCCTGCTGCTGCAGCCACTGCAGAGGCCTGGGTTCTACATTGCAGCCCTGGGCAGCCATTGTGGGGAAGAGGGGAGGTTACTCCCAGCGAGGTCCAGCCTCTGCACATGGGCATGGAGCTCAGTTGTGGGCCTACACACTGTCCCGCCCTGTCCTGTCCTCCTGGGAGCAGCGGGTTGTAAGGAGGGGGGGTGTCTGTGTGTGTATATGTGTGTGTATGCGCATGACAGTGGCAGTGCCTCCCCATCCTAGATTCCCTTAACCCATATCATGCTTGATATTGCCATCAAAACATTGGTGGACAGTGGACAGGACATTTTCAGAGAGAAGGTTTTAGTTCTGGAATTCACATCCTCTACTGTGATTTAAGCTTCCGTTTAGCTGAATGTCACATGCTGAATAGAGAAGGAAAGCAATGGACCATGCAGAGAAAGCTGAAGTGTTTAATGCCTTTTTAACTCAGTATTTACAAAGAACGTCGAATATCTGATGATAAACAGTCAGCAGCAAGCCCAGGGGGGTAGATAATCAATCTACTATGGGGAAAGAACAGGTTAGAGATGACTTAAATAAGGTGGGTGTTTTCAAAAGAGCAGCATCAAATGAGACATCCTAGAGAATACCTGGAACCAGCTGATGTAATTGTAGGGCCACTAGCTAGTCTCTGAGAACTCAAGGGAGTCAGGTGAGGTCTCAGGAAACTGTTAAAAGGCAAATATAGTGCCCATCTTTTAAAAAAAGGACTTATAAAATTACGGAGTGGGCGGTTTAATTCAGTCTAAAGATGCTGGAGCATATCATTAATGTATTTAATCTGTTTTTAAGCACTTAGAGCAGGGTTATCCAGCTCATTTGGTTTGGCAGGACAAATCTGGACCATGGGGCCTCTGGTGGACTGGAAGATCCACCTCAGGTAGCAGCAGCAGTGGTGTTAAACCCCACATGCTGACCATGCTGCCATCCCTTGCCGTGCCACCAAAAGGCAATGGGGTCCCAATGGGGACCTTGACCTGGAAGTTCAACATCATGGAAAGCAGTACCTATGGGTTTAACGCCGCCATCACCACTTGCCCTCCCACTGCCAAATGATATCCCCAATTGGGATTTCAACTCAGAAATAATGCAGCAGGGCAAGCTGCGGCACTGTTAGCCTCTCAGGTGCTGGCCCCGCCAATACAGCACCTCTGGCAGCCATGGGGTTAACAGCACTGCCACCTGCCCCACTGCAGAATTTCTGCCCCTTCAGGCTGTGATTTAACTACTCACAGGCCACATGCTGATGCAAAGGATAACAAGGTGATTAGGAACAACCAACATGGATTTGTCAAGATGAATGAAGTCATGCTTAACTAAACTGATTTCCTTCCATGAGAAGGTGACAGGCTTTGTGAATGCAGGAAGAACAGTGATATCCTCTGTAGCAAGGCTTATGACATTGTCTCCGGTAACATTCTCCTAAGTACCCTGAGGAAATTAGTCTACATGAACTTACTATAAGGTGAGTGCATAACTGGTTGGATAATCAGTTTTAAAATATAGTCATCAGTGGCTCAGTGTCAAAATGGGAGGAGGTGTCAGGTGAGGTTCCCTAGGAGTCTGTCGTAAGCTTGGTACTGCTCAATATCTTAGTTAATGTTATGGAGGACAGAACTGTATGTGTGCTTAGTGGACTCACAGATTACACCAAACTGGATAGGGTGTACTGCTTTAGGGGAAAGAATTAGAATTCAAAATGGCCTTGAAGAATTGGGCAGAGGGTCTGAAATAAATTGCGTGAAATTCAATAAGGACAAGTGCAAAGGGCTACAGTCAAGCAGGAACAAATTTAAAATGTGAGGCAACTGTGTCAACTGCACTACTGCAGAAAAGGACCTGGGAGTTACAGTGAACTGTGCACTGAATATGACTCAACAGTGTAATAATACTGCAAAAATTAAATAAACTAAAACAAAAAACCAAGTAGTAAACTGGGCTGTATTAACAGGAGTGCCATGTGCATAACATGGGAAATAATTTTTTCACTCTTTTTAGCACCAGGGTTACCCAGTGAACAAACTAGAAAGATTCCTGGAGAGAGCAACCAAAATAAGTAGAGGTCTGAAAATATAATTTCTAAGAATAGATTGGAAGAATGCGGATTATCCATTATGGAAAAGAGAAGACTATGGGGAAATTGGTTAATAGTCTTTGAATACAAAGTGGGATTATTATTATAAAGAGGATGGTGATTGACTACTGCCTGTGTTCACTGATAACAAGGCAAGAAGCAATGGGCTTAAATTACAATAAAGGTTGGAAATTAGGAAGAATTTTCTATGAGGGTGGTTAAGTCTGGGGAAGGGTGTGAACAGATTACTCAGGGAGAACATGTAATTTCCATAATTGGAAATTGTTAAATTCAGATTAGACAAACTCTTGGCTGGGATAATTTACAGGGGTGTGTGAAGCGGCCCCTTTTAAATTCGGATTCAGATTCAGCCCAAGTCAGGGACAATGATTCAATTTGTCACTGTCCCTGATTCAGCTGGGCCGAATCCGAATCTACAGATTCAATGCTGATTCAGAAAATCAGATATTTGGACATAGACACAGCTTTAAATGTTTTTTCTACATGCCTCGAGGTACCAGCCCGGCTTGTGAACGCTGCAATGCTGGGGTGGATAGAGTGTCCCATAGAAGCACAGGGGGGCCCTCCACATGCTCGTCGGTGAACCCAGAAGTACTTCTGGTCCACCTCCAGTCTGTCAGGGAGCATGCGGGCAGATGCCTGGCTCGGGTATTGGCCACAGAGGGACCCTGGGTGCCCTCCCAGACCCAGGAGGCACCAGTCACCGAGCCGGAGAGGCATGGGGGGGGTCACCTAGGCGCTCCGCCGGCAGACCTGGAAGTGAACTGGAAGTGCTTCTGGTTCACTTCTGGGTCTGCTGCTGAGCACGCTGGTGACCCTCCCCCCCCGCCCCGTGCTTCTGAGGGATGGTGCATCTGCCCCAGTACTGCAGCATTCATGAGCCGCCTGCTAACTTGAGATATGTAGAAAAAGCATTTTAAGCTGTGTCTGTGTCTAAATCACCAAATCTTTCCGAATCTCTCCAAATTGATTTGGAGGGTTCTGACTGGATTTGGAGAGATTAAACGGTCCTCTGTTTCAATTCGGATTCGGAGGTTCAGCCACTGAATCAGGCCAAATCTCTGCCAAATCGAATCAGGGACCACAGCTTCACACAGCTGTAATAATTTATACGCAAACGATCCTGCCTTGAGTAGGGTTAGACTGGATGACCCCTTGCCACCCCTTCCAACTATTTTTCTATGACTTGGGACTTAATATTACTGAACAGAATTAATCCAGTTTTATACTGATGCAAATAATTGTAGCCATTAATAAACCCTATATAATCCTATTCAGACAGGCTAAATCTACACCACATAGGACAATACCAGGTAGAGACTTCCCCTTACAACTTCTAGATTACATTAGGTAACAAAATAATATTACCTCAGGGTTCCCCAAGTGCTTCCAATATGAACTACAGGAAGCATGCTTATTGTGCCATAACAATATTTAGTTATTCAAGGACATGCCTACACTCAGGTGTACTCTTTAACTATATTGGTACAGTTAAAGAGGAACAACTCTTTCCTATAGTAGATGAATTTACGGCAGTGTAAAGGAACTCATGGCAGAGTGAATTATTCCCTATTTTACCTAGCAGTGGCTACATTGACTTAACTATGCTAAAGATTATACTGGTATAACTATTTTGATTTTAAAAAACCCCCCCACACACTTAACTAAGATAATTATACTAGTACCACAAAAGGTACATTTTTAAGGATATATTTATTTGGGATGAGATGGCACAATGTGCATGTCTAGCTTGTGCTGCAAGATGCAAATTATGTGGTAAAATCTCTCTCTCTGGTCTCATTATGTATTAAACATGGAAAAGGCGACTGGGTTCTTGAGGCTTCATTTTTAATTAAATTTTCAGGTATTGCAGACACCTTTAAAAATGCCCCATGGACACCACTGACATAACAAAAGTACTAAAGGTACGGAAATAGAGCAAAAAGGCTATGGAAATGAGGAAGACTTAAGCTGAAATAGTGGAAAATAAAAAAAAATAGTATCTTTGACTGACAGGTAAAATGCTGGAGATTTACGGAAGCAGCTGTGAATATGGAATGGCTTCCCAGTTTTTAGAAAAATAAACAAAACCACTAGAAAATCAAAGTTCTTGTTAACACGCTTTATTAAAATACCTATGTAATTTGGTTGCTATTTCAACTGAGTGTCATTGTTTGACTAGTGTTGACTCCTGCTTATGTGTATAATGGTGGTCAGTGGAGGACTGTATATGGCATTATTATTAAGAGATTATTAAGATTAATCATGCATCCCTGGAGAAGTTAGAGTAACTCACCTGCATTTTCTGTTTTGGTTAACCTTTCTAGTTACCTGGTTGACGGTTGCCTCATATACCAAAAGACAAAGTGCACCTTCTCAGGTACCAACCTACGGTTGGGAGGAGGTTTAACGGAAGGCAAAATAGGGCCGCAATAAATTACCCACTAGATAAACAGTTAGTTTCCTAGTAACAGTAAGGGTGTGTTCCTTTAGAGCCTCCATACAGTAATCGGAAAACTCTGGCTTTGCTGGAGAGTTTGCTCAGGAACAGCTTGCTGGAGTTCTGGTAATAAATAAGCACTAGCCTTAAGCCTAGCGTTGCATGCCTGGTTAAATCTTAAATCCTGCTCCCCAAATGTCTTACCTAGGGCTGCAGGAAAACATTACTTCTGCCACCTTCCAGTGGGGACATGGGTTTAATAACCTCCTCTGCTTGAGGGGCTCAAACCCACATCTCCCACTTGCAAGCAAATTGCCCTAACTAACAGGTTACAGATTATTTGGGAGGTGGGGGCAAAGAGAAGGGAAGGAAAAGAGCAGCCTTCTCTAGTACTTGTCCGTCTAGTGGTTCATTTTCAATAGGAGTGAGGGAAGGGCCCTATTCCACATTAGGTTATGGCCTGGCCTGGTGGCTAGGACATTCTAAGAAGTGAGAATTATGGATTTGAATCCCATTAGACAGAGAGGGAAATTGATCTTCATTCTTCCATTCCTGGGAGAGTGCTGTAACCAACAAAACATTATGAAGTTGGGTACCACAGCAAGGGAGGCTAGGGGACAGTGATCATGAAATGATCCGGTTTGCTATTCAGAGAAAGATGGGGAGGGTAACTAGCACAACGCAAATGCTTGACTTTAGGAAAGCCAACTTTGATGTGCTCAGGGCAGTAGTCAGGGAGGCACTCGGAGCCCAGGGTGTAGCTAGTATGGGGGTCCAGGAAAGGTAGTCCTTCCTCAAGGAAGCTATCCTTGGGTCGCAGCAGGATGCAATTCCACTGTGCAGGAAGGCGGGAAAAGGGTCCAAGAAACATTCATGGCTGAGTGTGGATATCCAGGCTGGCCTGAGGGCAAAGAAAAAAGCGTACTGGCAGTGGAAGCAGGGGGCAAGGACAAAGGAGGAGTACACCTCCCTGACCTGAGCTTGCAGGGATTTGGTAAGGAAGGCTAAAGCAGCACGGGAGCTTAGATTAGCTTCTGGGATTAAGGATAACAAAAAGTCCTTCTTCAAGTATATAGGGAGCAAGAAGAAGTCTCGCGGTAATATTGGATCCCTACAGGGCAGGGCAGGGCAGGGCAGGGCAGTTAGTGACGGACGCGCGAGAGAAGGCAGAACTCTTCAACAAGTTCTTTGCCTCCGTGTTCCTGTCTGCTGACAATGGGATGCTCTCGGGTGATAGCGTAGAGAGGCCCAGGAAGGATGCGAGTCCCCCGACTGTTAGTTCAGACCTAGTTAAGGATTACCTGGA
>NW_017728931.1:16129507-16153296 GCF_001723895.1 Crocodylus porosus | reverse complement strand
TTAGGTTAGATATTAGGAAGAACTACTTCACTGTAAGGGTGGCCAGAGCCTGGAATAGGCTTCCCAGAGAGGTGGTGCTCTCACCTTCCCTGCAAATCTTCAAGAGGAGACTGGATAGGCACCTGGCTGGGGTCTTATGACCCCTGCCACGCCCAGTGCTCCTTCCTGCCCATGGCAGGGGGTTGGACTCAATGATCTGTCTAGGTCCCTTCCAACTCATTGATTCTATGATTCTATGATCCTCTTCCACCACTGCCCATGGCTGATGCACTGAATTTTGTGGGGAGCCCAATCTTGTTTGTGTTGTTTAAGAAAGTGAGCCCTTCAGTACCTTTAATGAAGGAGTACTTAGGTTCTCGATCCCAGTTGGGTTTAGGTGTACCTAGGCATTGAGCTATGCTGCCTTGCCAGGAATGGGGCAATTCTTGATATACACAAAGGCACCTGGGGAACTCTAGAATTGTAAAGGAGGATTCCTTTGAGTTTAGGCATCTCTGTGATTATGCAGCAGCAGCCTAAGGGATCAGAATTGGAATTCTAGACTTAGGCATCCAAGTTTAGCTTAAGGCCCTCTTCAGCCGTGCATGTTCTTTATTGGCATTGACCCGACTAAATTTCCTATGGGGAGAAATTACCTAGCATTCTATTATTTCCTTCAAATGTCATAATACTACAGAAATACCTTTCCACAATACAGAGTGGGGAAGGGTTTTTTGTTTGTTTGTTTGTTTTTGGGAGGAGGTTAATGGAAGATATATCCTCTCCAGTATAAAAACTCATTATATAGAGATGCCAAAGAGAGGAAGTGTTGTACAATGGTTAAAAGGAGAGTGCTAAAAGTCAGGAGAGCTGGATTTTGTTCCAAGTTGAACCACTGACTTGCTGGATGACCTTGAATTGGTAACACTTTCTGTGTCCTTATTTGCTTGTCAGTAAAATTAAGACTGTCAGGAGAAGTGTGGGGTTGTCAGAAAAGGAAGTGTGGGGCTTCATTAACTAATATTAGTGAAGTTTTGAGAGCCTCAGAAGGGAGGCCGTAGGGAAGTGCAAAGTCTCTATAGCAGACCATTAAGGGCTGTTTTACTGATGTTTATCTCACACCCCCTATTCTTTCCTCTTTGACACTGTTGACACGCAAAATTGCCAGTAAGGAGCCTTACACAAGAGTGAGTAAGATGCAGGTTTTTCCTGGAGGCAGTTTTGGATTGGAAAATGGCACCCGGGAGCCATGAATTCATGCATCAGATGGCTAAATGAGCCTTCCCAGCAGCATGTAGCCTTTCATATCCTTTAGCCTGCTGTTTGTCTTTCAGGTGATGTACTGTATGAACTGCTTCAGCATATCCTGAAGCAAAGGAAAGCTCGTATGCTGTTTTCACCTTTCTTCCACCCTGGGAACTCTATCCACGCTCAGCCAGAGGTCATATTACACCAAAACCACGATGAAGGTAACAATGTCTCTTTTGTTATTCTTTCGTCTTTGTATGTACAGTTTGGGCAAGGCCTGGAGGAGGAGTTATGTGCTTCTCTTCTTGTTCAAAACTAATGAAAATAGTTTTTCTAGCTTTCAGCCTTGACACTGGAGCAGCTAGCTTCCTTAGCTGTTAAAATGTTCAGGTAGTCTGACGAGCCAAATGGTTGAAAGTTCTCAAGCTTTCCAGTTGCATTTGTTTGTTTGTATAATTCTGCTTTAACCCCTGATGTCTTGTCCCGTATCCAAATACCCAACATAACCTTTAAACAATATGCTGATGACTTTGTGGTGTCTGTACACACACACACTTACAAATGAGAGAGACAGAGACAGAGAAAGAGTGCATGTGGGCATAAGCACAAGTCTACAAGCAAATGTATGCCTGCCAATTAACTTTCCTTCCCTCACTTCCCACACCAAGGTACTAGCTGTCTAGCAGACAGCTCTCTCTCTGCCTCATGGACTCTCACTGCACAGGAGATCGACTGGATGTAAAGGTTGGCAGGGTAAGAACAGGAAATTCTCAGAGGAAGTTTCAACTTGGGATTTCACTTTCACTGACACTCTCACAGATTTAGAGTCTTGACTCGGATGGCCTGATGGAAGGCATGACTCTTTGTTCAGCTTAACTAAATCGGTAATTACTGTGTTTTCAGAGAAATTCTGTTCTTGAAAAAAATGTAGCTTCTCTTTCGATTATGTCATTTTTATAAGTAACTATCCAGGCCACCACTTAAACTGGTCTGCCATAAGCACTCATACCTTTTAAGTGCAGAATCCAGACTCTGGAGTGATTTGAGATTTTAGCATATTATCAGTGTAGTAGCAGCAAGACTAAAACACTAGGATTTCTTCAGATGTTCTTTGGAGACAGCAAAGAAACAAACTTTTAATTGTATTATTGGAATTTATTTTATCTTATGATTAGAATAAAGGGTGAATGAAGCATAGGCATCTTCCCTGGTTTTGTAGGCATGTAGCCTCCCACCGTACTGAGTGGTGGGGTGGGAATATACTCCTTTTTTGAGCTAGCAGGGAAATGTCCATGTTTTCTTCTCTGGAAAATAAGGGCTAAAAATATTTAATTTTGGAGCCTTTCATTTTCCAATTTAAGAAAAAGTTTCTGAAGAAAGTTGACATTTCCCATGAAGAATATAATTTAGAAAAAAGGCCAGTTGTCCTCTCAGAAAAAGTTTTGACAGAATCTTTTCTGCTATTGTTTTTCCTCATCCTGAATCAAAACTCTAAAAAAAGAACTTGGATTTCACCCTAGTCTGTGTTGATCCTAGGAAGAGCTGCACACTTTTACAAAATTTAAGACAAGAGACTGCAGGACCATACTGAAGGGCATTGGAAGGGCAGAATCAGGAGCCCAGGACTGCAGTACAGTTTTACCTTACCATGCTAAATATCTGCCCCAGTACAGCTGAATTCAAGCAAAGGCTGATAATGAAAGCTCTGTATCTACACCCAATATTTTTGTTGAGTTTTTTTAATGGAAAACTGGGAATGGGCCAGGTGAGCCCTTTGTGAAACGTGTACTGAAGAACATATTAGGCAAATCCCAAGCGTTGGAACATTTTGTACGCTAGCACTCAGTTCCTCTGGACAGAATCTTTGGTGTAGCTAAGTCACAGCTGTAAGAGCATGCTTGTGATTTAAAGCCTGGCTTATGATTTATAAGCTGTAGATTTAACAATCTGTTTCCCACACCAACTGTCCCTTATTGCCTGTAATTCTCTTTTTCATCAGTAGGACCTCTTCTCCACTTGATCATTGTGCATAATTCTCATTAATAAGGGTCTGCTCAATAAAGGGCAAGCTCACATTGATTTCTGTGGGAACAGAAAGACCTAAAGTGCCTGAGCATGCAAGAAAAAAGTGTAGCTGATTCATGTATGTCCAGAATCAGTATTTCCATTAAAACTGAGCTAACAGCCCCTGACAGCTGCCCAGAAACACCCTAGACCTGTGGTAGATCATAACAAAGATCCTGAGTTTGTCAGTATCCAGTTTTCATTATGAGCTATGGAAAATGTCACAAGGTGGTTTGATGCAGGTGAAGGTCCAGTCACATCGAGATTTGTATTGTACAAGTCTTTTGTGATCATCTAGTTTTAACACAATCCAGCTTGCTGAACAAAACCTGATTGATTCCAATAAATCCTTTCCTTTAGGGTTAGCATGAGCCCTATTTTGTCTGCATAGAGTACAGTGCTTTGAAAACATGCCTCCCTTTTTCTTTCCAACCACTAAATTACCTTTTCTCTCTCTTCTTTCTCTCTCTTTTCAATTTTGTTGCCAATTAAAATTGAGAAGCATTTTAATCGTGGGTCCCCAGCCACAAACCTAGGCAATGAGAAACCTTTCTGTGCCAAACATTCCCAGGCAGGTACTGAGTGCTGCCTGTGTACTTTAACTTGCTGTCCCTGCCCTCTTCCTCTCTCACATTACTGCGTGGAAGACCTTGCACAACTGAGTTTACCACTCTTTTTCCTCCTGCCTAGACACTCCTGCTTTTTGTGTTGTGCACTGGGGCATTCATTCCAGCATAACTAACCACACTGGAGAGGGGGCAATAGGGTTGTTGGTTTAGGACTATTCTCAGGCTTGTTTATTCTTGTATTCCTGATCAGGTCTCTTCTTCGCCAAAGTCCTAGCTTTTAGCCTATGCAAAGAGAGTTTGATGGTCTCAAATCAAATGATGATCTGCTGAGGTCGCTCTGACCTAATAACTATGAATCTATGAATCAGTTCCCTGTGGGCAAGTGTAGACATTTCTAGGGCAAAAGCTGATTCTGATCCTCTTGGAGCCACTATAGGGACATCAAGGGCCAAAGAAGCAAAAGAGACTGAATAATCTTCTTCACTAAGTACAGATAGTCAAAAAGCCCAAGACTGAATCAGTTCAATCTTTATGGGTAAGTCTAAGCTGCGTTGATTGAACCGATAAGCAATTGACCAGACATTCACTTTTGATTCCAAAAATGCAGTGACCTGCCTTCTTGCTTGGCTGGAGCAGACAGCTTGGGCCAAGGCTAGCCCATGCACCCTGTGAGGTGGGAAGGGGAGGGAGGTTTGCAGGGGAGGTACAAAGCATCCTGGAATGCTGGGGACTGTGAGTTAACTTAAATCTGGAGGGGATCTAGGAAAGAAGTTCCATAGACCACTTTAACCTAAATCAGTTAAATCTGATACTACATCCATCCAGATGTATCTAAAACTGGTTTCAGCTATTTTGAAAGCAGTTGATGTGCACTGAACTTCTGTTGTTTTACAGATTTGAACTGGTTTCCATTCACTTATGCTGGCTTATGTGTAATTTCTGTCCGTAGCCCTTAACTTCACTGGTTCCTTTGAATCAGAAGAGTCATATGACAGGAAGCTTCTGCTGCTGCCTGCACCTGTTTTGTAGATAAGCAAAGAATTGCAGTCTTCAGGACTTACAATCCAGCAACTTTCTACTTCCTTTAGGAGCCTCACCTGTCCTTAAAGGGATCATAGAAGTCATCAGCTTTTCACAGCATTGAATTCACTTAAAAAAAAAATCTCATCAGAAATTATAATCTGATTGGCACATTTGTACAGACACAGACCTGTGCCCTGACAGTGAAGAGTCAGTGATGGGGAGCTGCTGTCCTGTTCCCTATTAATCTCTTCTGTCTAAACTAAACACACTTCTCTCCAACTTTCCTCATATGGCGTGCATTCCAACCCCTTCATCATCTTTGTCACTCACCTCTGGATCTTCTCCAGTTTCTCTACTTGCTTCTTATATTGCAGAGCCTAAAACTGCAAACAGTATTCCAGCTCAAAACAGGATATGGAGTATGACTAGGTCCAGGCAAGGGGAAAGCAGCAGCAACTAAAATGGGGGTAGAGAGAGAAGTTTTTCTTAATGCACTGGTTCCCAAACTGGCTTGCAAGGCCATGTTAAATGGTCTACTGATCATACTAGGACATCCTCTCTTCACCTTCCCCCCCCACCCTTTTCATTTTGATAAGTGTGCATAGGGGTCTATGAAAAAGGGTGGGTTGACAGCAGTCACTGGGCACACCTACATGAGATGCTACGGCGCAGTAGCCACGAGTTACTACATAGTAGCTTGTGGCTACAGCGCAGTAGTGTTGCCAAACACTAACTGTGTGGCAATGGTACTGTGCAGCAGTAATGAGCTAATACACAGTAGCACCAGGAAAAAAACGTGCAGTCATGGTACTGTGTAGTACCACCAGTTACTGCACAGTCCACTGCACGTGTAGACATGGCTACTGAGTCAAAAGAGTTTGGGAAATACTTTCATAAATGGATTTTAGGCTTCTTGCACGCAGATTGAACATCCATCTATATTTTAAAGTATAGTTTAAAGTATAGTTTTTTAGCACTGTTCTAACATGACCTGGTCTTTCCACACTGGTTGGCCACTACTTCCTTTAAACTAATTTTTAAGCTCCATAGTTCAACTTCTATTGTTCAGCCAATGCAGACAGGGCACAGCCTGGACATGAAGTTTCACTTCCTCCTGCTGTTCTGTTATTACTAACCTAAGTAGTTATACAAATATACTTTTCTTGTTTATGATCTCAACTATGTGAATCATAAACTCCAGACCCATCTAGCTTCCTCCTAAACCTTCACAAGGAAGCTGCTAGCTGCTGGCAAGTTGTGTAGGTGAACAGACAGTAGGTGGGCAGAGGGTCAGTGTAAGGTTGCTGAGCCAGTGTTAGCTGGAACCCAGTCTTCCCAGCAGACGAGCCCTGTTTGTTCAGGCCCTTTTATGGAAAGGTGCTGAGCCCTCATACAAACTTGCGTGGATTCCAGAACAGGCAGGAAGCCCTTAGATTCCTTTGTGCCTCACTCGGTCTTTCAAAGGGCAGTGCTGCCTTAACAAGAGAATCAGGTTTTTTTAACTCGAACAGACTCAGATGAATGAACAAGTAGGATGGCCACATTTACCTGTTTTGATTGTTGACATGTATGGAGGAGATGGAAACTGTTATCACCTGAGGTTTCTGACAAACAGCATTGAAATTTGATCTTTGTTTTTCCAGATAAAAACCTGTTAGCCTTTGCTCTCTGCCAGTAGTTTCCCAATCAGAAAGCTGTGGCCTTAATCAGGCAAAATCCATTTATATTTTGTTTGTTGTAATGTTCTGGTTTGTGTGTATGTCACCAGTCCCTGCAGATGCTATTTTGAATCCATGCTTTCTCAGTTCCCCTTGATCTTAAAAGGACACAGCTAAAGTGAATAGGCCCACCCAAAAGTTGTAAAAGCTTTTTATCTAGCTGAGACTTCTTAGGCTGAGCTGAAAAATCTCACTGAGGTTATTTTCCAAAGGTCTTTTTAGTCATAGTAGTACTACTGGTATTTTTTGTATTTATTTTTTAAAGCAGGTGATAGAGTGAAAAACAAGTACAGTATATGAGATAAAACTTTCTGCAAGAAAAAGTTCTTAGATTACCTAGTCTGTTTTATAGTCTAACAGGCTCTTTTTATCTATATGACTATATTACTTAACGGTATGAACACATGTACCTCTTTGACCAGTTTAAATGTAGTTTAAACCTGAAACAGAGAGATGTATAAGTCAATAAAACAAGCTTAAAGCCACCTGAAACCATTCACAAGTGTACCTGGAAAATGAGGTACTGTGTTGGATTGATATACTTGGAATGGAGAATGTGTTATATGGGGACAATCATGTGTTATGTGGGGAACCATGACATAGGTCTGGTCCACCTCCACATGTTCAGTAATCTTCCCAAGACACTCTACCTCTTGGATCTGTTCTTCAGATCCAAATTTTCAGTGCCAAGACTTGCAACAGGCTTTTATAGAATTTGCAGAGAAACAAAAGTGGTACAGATGGGCCTAACACCAGGCCTTCCACCCTTAATAAGTGCCCCATTAAGCTGACCAGTCTGGAATCTCTTGTCACCCTCCCTGGTTTTCTACTGTTCATACCTGTATACATTGGTTTTTAAGTCCACCCTGTTTAATTAGAGTAAGAAATGTTGTCAGACAGATTTATGTTCTGTTTTCAGAACAATACAACAGTAAGTGAATAAGAATAACCTGCATTTCTATAACTTTTTTCCTCAAAGGATCTGGGAGGGTAGGTTGTCTGTCCAAAGTTACCCATATGTAAAGCCAGCAAGAGAACCAAGATGTCCTAACAAGCAGTCCCCTCCTGCATTAGACAACACTCCCTCCTTGTCAAGCACAATAGAAGACTGTTTTAAAACAATTCCCTGAGCCAGGTCCTGTGATTCCATCATAATTTACATTTTTTACTTTTTCTTCACAGATAACTTTGTCCAGAGACCTTCAAGACCATCAACAGAAACAGTCCATCACAATCCCCCAACAATTGAACTGTTGCATCGCTCTAGATCACCTGTCACCACCAATCACCGGCCATCACCAGACCTGGAACAGAGACCATTGAAGTCCCCACTGGACAACACTATCCGTCGCCTGTCCCCAGCTGAGAGGGTCCCAGGAACAAGGCATCAGCAAGAAAACAACCATCAGGATACTTACCCTCTCTCAGTGTCTCCTATAGAGAACAACCACTGCCCACCTCCTTCAGAAGTGCTTCAGAAGCCTTCCAGCCCCCGCCAGGAGAACACCCGAGTCATCCAGCTGATGCCTAGTCCCATCATGCACCCTTTGATATTGAACCCCAGGCACTCTGATTTCAAACCGTCGAGGTTGTCTGAGGATGGGCTGCACAGGGAGGTAAAACCCATCAACCTGTCCCACCGAGAGGAGCTAGCGTACATGAACCACATCATGGTGTCTGTCTCCCCTCCTGAGGAGCATTCAGTGCCAATTGGAAGGATAGCAGGTAAGTGTAACATCCTCTACACCTGTGATCTTCACCTGCCACATCATGCAAAAGCCATGAACCAGAGAATAAGATTTATAGCTATCTGAGTTTCCATTTGTACTTGATAACTTCAGAGAATGTGCTGGCATTGTGTAAATCTCACTGTAGCTGTTGTGGAGGCAGTTAAGTATTACTTATATCAGTTTTACAGGTAAGTAAACAGACCAACAGAATGTTCTGCCTCTGATCCAGCACTAGCATTAAAAAATGTTTATGGTTACTGCTTTTCAGGCCCCCTCTACATATGCAGGTAAAGGCATGATGGGATCTAATGCATGATCCACAAAATCATGCCTCCTGCCATACTACACGTGCATGGCAGGAGGCGTGTTGTGGGATTGCACACTAGATCCCATTGTGCCTTATTGCTGCTCTTCCTGCACCAGCAAAAAGCAAGCTTTTATGTCTGAGCCCCCTCAGTTAAGAGGCTTGCAGCCACAGGGGTGCCCATGCACTCCTGGGCTTGGAGGATCACAGCAGCCATGACCAACTGAGCCTGAGGATTTCATGCAGCCCCAAGCCTTGGGGATTGCAGCACCCACAATCTCCTGGGTGGGGGTTTCATGCTGGGCATGGTGAACCCCTGTGGCTAGGGACCCTGTCAGCTCATGGGTTCCCAGCCTCCAGGGAGACTTCTACACATGCAAATTAATGCTGGATAGCAACAGCTATAAAGATAATACACATTTTTCAGGTCTAACTTTATAGCTGGTTGGAGCTTTTTATCATATGATAGCTACTTTGCATATATAGCTGGTTTTAAGGTAATTGCACAATTAATCATTTAATTGTGCCATACATGTGACATGTAGAGGGTGCCTTATTGTCCTTCCTATTCTACCTCCTGCTAGTCAGTGCCCTTTAAAATGATAGGCTTGAAAAAAGGACTATCCCTAATGGAGTGTCTTACAAGCTGAGTTGGTCCAAAAAGCAGAAAATGCTATCAGAGGAGTTCGAATTAATGTTTGACGGAAACGGTTTTAGGACAAGGACACATTCTGAAGTTCCCCCTGAGTGTGTTAAAGAACCTAGCAGCACTTTTAAGTACCTTTGGTTTGCTACAAAACTTTAATCCTTCTCTTCAGATTTTAAGTGAAAATGGTGCATAGTCATTTAGCTGAGGCTTTTACCAAAGCAGGGTATGAGGGGTAGAAGCATTTTCAACTTCTCCCACTGACACTGATCTATCAATTGACCTAATACAAACAACGCAGTGTCTACAGCACTAAGCAGTTTTACCTACTTAATAGTAAAAGAAAAAAGGGGCAGGAGAAGGAATTACTATAAACCAAAACACCTTCCTCCAAGACATTGTCTGAAGGCATCTAGTTCTTTTCTAGAACTTGTCCTTGCAGGAAGGCTACCATTTTCCAAGGCTAAATAGTGAGTGATGCTGGGAGGCCTTTGAAATAAGGCCTCAGGATTGTCCCTGTCCCTGAAGGGTATAATCCTACATTGCACTGAATAACTGCTGGAAGGTGACTTGAGAAAGAAGTTGAGACACTGGAACATCTAGGGGTACTCCGAACATCGCGGCACTGGGCCCAGTTGTATGACATGGCCATCCTGGTTACTTCTTTCCTCAGGGAGACCTGCCTTAGGCTTTTCTGATGTGTCTTATTACCAGGACTGTCCCTTCTGACAGACCTAAATATACCTCCATCCCACACAAACCTCAGGCTTTGTCTTACTTGTGTTATCGTAAATAATTGACATCACAACAGCTGAATCAGGAAACTGAGGTTACAGAAAGTGTTATTTGTGCTTAAAAGGGAACTGTAAATAGCTCAAGGTTGGGGGGTGAGAGGAGGGAGCAGGGGAAACCCAGATGCTTCAGAAACATGCTGAATGCCCCAAATAACAGAGGGAAGGGAACATTCCACACTCCTTTGTAGCATAAACGGTTCAGTAGAAAATGCAGTGCCATAGTCCAGGGCTTTTATTTAGTATCAGACTTCTCCACTCCACTAAAGAAACTTAACTTGTGGCCTTCTCACATTTACTGAAGAAAACTATTTACAGCAGAAAGGCTCAGATTGTAAAGGTCAGAAGGATCCCATCTGACCATCTTGCCCTGAATAGCAAAGGACACAGACCCTTATCTAGTAGAGGAAACTGTCATAGAGACATTTACATTACAGGAGTCAATGGCACAACATTTACTTCCCTGCCTGAATGACTTTCGTCTTTCCTTTTGGTATTTATCACACATGGCATGTCACATTCAGCCCCTGGCAGGTCTGTCAGATATTATATCAGGAGAGGTGCAAAACTAGCTGTGTTCCCTTAAAGTGAAGACTCCGTGGAACCTTGTTTTTGTTCCTTTTTTACGTAAGGTGTATTCTCGGAAGTTATATTTGACTTTCTTTTTTAAAAAAGTAGCCCTTCAGGCTTGAAAATGAGAGCTAGCATTTCCTATGCAGCAGTTGGTTAGCTCTGGTTTCTCTGTGGGTTTTGCGATGGATCTGCAACACCAGAAGAGAGCACACTGGGCACTGCAACAAGCATCAATGCTGAAGCTGTCTCTCTTGCTCTGTGCACAGATGTGATTGGAAAGAACCACAGTGATAACAGTCAGGCTGAAACAAACGTGTCTTTAACTGCAGACAGCCTGCCACATGCTGCTGTTCTGGCAGGGTTCAGGGACTTCTGAAACAGAGAGAGACTCTCCAAAGGGCTGACAAACTATTTAAAGGGAGCACTACCCAATTCTTATACACTACAGCCAGATACTACCCACTCCAAGTTCAGTGACTGGAGAACTGGGCTCCTGAAAGGAAAGTGGCATGTAATGTGTTTTCTTTTCCTCTCTGGAGCATTTTGCTCTCAGACTTAAGTTCCTTTATGCCATCTTTTTCTATGACAACGTTAACCCCTTAATACCTTGAGATTCCCTCTATTGAGAATGCTTCTGCTGTGAAGCAGGTGCTCTGTACATTGAGAGATTGGAAGAGTCTTGCTTTCTGTTGGCTAAGTCATTTGCTATACTAAGGAATTAAAAGTAGAGCAATGGTCTCAAGTTGCAGCAAGGGAAGTTTAGGTTAGATATTAGGAAGAACTTTCTCATTAGGAGGGTAGTAAAGCCCTGGAACAGGCTACTCAGAGATGGAGTCTTCATCTCTGGAGTCTTCATCTTTGGAAATTTTTAAGACCTAGCTAGACAAAGCTGTGGATAAGATGATCTAGTTGGGGATGGCCCTGCTTTGAGCAGGGTGTTGGGCTAGTTGACCTCCTGAAGTCCCTTCCAACTGTAATTTTCTGTGAATTCTGTGATTTCTAAAAATACTCCTAAAAAAACAATGTGCTGCTTTGGGAATAAACAAGGTGGCGATGGGGTCTGGCAGATGGAGCAGCAGACTGGGATGCAGGTGTTGTGGGTTCTATTCCTATTTCAAATATTTTAAATGCCAAAAGCCAAAATCTGCCCTTTCACTGCCACAGGCTGGCAAAGAACATAGATTAGGGCAGGATTTAGGTCCAGGCCTCTTAACACAAATGCATGAACTCACTCATTCACTCAATTAATTTTTGCTGTAAAAAAACCCAATGTTTTCCCTAGCTTTTATCTGCAAACATCCTGTTTCCAAATTGGATCAATAGAACTCTGGACTGTCTGTCAGAAAAATAATGACCTCTACTCAGCAATTGATTAATCTCTCTAACATTTTTATGTGATCGTTTTCAAAATATTAATTTTACTGATCAAACACTTTGGGCAAGATCCTGTTTACCCTTCACATGCTTAAGCAGCACATAGCTATGCTTTCTGAAGAAACAGAATCACCCTGTGCAAGTAAGAGGAGCAGGAGAAAGGCCTTTTCTCCATTTTAACCCAGTTCTCTAGTACCTAGGGCACTTGCTTAGGGAGTAGGAGTCCCAGGTCCTATCCTTGCAGTGGCAGGACACGGACAATACCCTCATCCCCGTGCTTTACCTGAAGTAAAGGATGTTTTTGATGTTTCAAGCAATATGCTTACTAGTTGTGTGTGATGGTTTGTTCCCCAAGTTTTTAAGAACAGCTTACACAAACACTTGTCTAGGATGATTTACACAGAACTTATTCTGCTCTGAGCAGGGGGCTGGACCAGAAGACCTCTTGATGTCCCTTCCAGTCCTATTTTTCTATGATAGTGTAATCTCTTGCTTCCCAAAACAGTGCTCCAGTCACCAGGTTAGGCTATATATTGCCCAGAGCCCTCACCAGTCCTCCTTCTGAAGTTGGCCACTGCATCTTACATTTAATATTAACTGGATAAAATAGATACACAGCAGTGGGGGTAATGCCTGGCCCAGTGGTAGCTGGGGGCCTAGCTAGAACCCAGGCCAGAGTCTTATACCTTCATACTGCTCCCAACATTGCTGTTCTGGGGAAAATGTTATATTTCTGACCTTTGTTCCAATTTGAACAAAAAAAAAAAAGATTATGAATCTGCAGATTGAAAGCTGCAGTGCCTGTGCACCTCTACCTGGGAGGATCTGTCCACAAACAAGCAACTTTATGACTTAAACACTTCCGTATCGTGTAAAAAGAGGCAAGGGGCATCCCTTTGGCTGAAACTACTGAGAGCGTTTTGCCTGAGGCTGAGGCCTGCACAGCAACTGTAGCGATAGCATGGGCCAAAGTAGCTGTTGCAACAGTCAAAGTGAAATCCGGACCTCATCGAAGGTATCACTGGCCAGGATTTCAACCCCAGTATCTGCTTTAGTAGACCGTGACAAACCTCTACCCCAACTGCACAGCTAGTTTGTTGGGGAGAAACACAGGAGCTGCTGCGTTGGCTAAAACCAATGATCCAATCTAAGGGCCACTACCAGCTGCTTATAAAATGACGATGCAAGAAGCCATGCAATTCGTAATTATGTAATTAAATTATCACAAAGGAGGTTTCTTCCTAACCTCTGTCAGTTAGAGCTTGGCTTTTGTTCCTTCTGGTTCACTTGCTACTAAAATTCTGGATGCTCTCTTTACTCATTTGAAAATCGATTGTCTCGACATCCAGAAGAATCACTGTAGAGCAGCATCCTCAAAGAAGACCACGAGCTCTTGAAGTAAATGTATTTTCTTCCACAGGAAAAAAAGCTAGTTCATTTGCCCATGATAAGGGTGAACTTCATACTGCTGGTTAGAGGTTCTGGAAAGCTATCATGGTATGTTTTAACCACTATGCTTCTACTACTCCTCTGTAGTATAATGGAGAGCTGGTGTGCATGCAAGAAAAAGGTGTCAGGAAACAGAGTTATGACTTCTAATTAGATGGGAATCGACTACTCTCTCAGATCCATCATCTGTTTTGTGTTTAAGCCAGGACAATGAGAATTGTACAGATAATGCTAGTGTATGCAAACCTGTTTGGCCTTATTCAGGCAGATCCATTTGTGCAAATAGTTTGGAAAAACCGAACTATACCTTCCATTAATATTCTTCTAAAGTTGCATATTAGTTTTGACTTTCACCTTCATTAAGAAAAATCAAAGGCAGGTGAGTTTTTTGCTTCTCTTAACGTCTGTTAGTATGCAGTTCTTATCAGTTGGGTTACCGTAGCAATTGGGCTTTATTTAGCTTCAAGTGTTTTTCCCTTTCCAAGAGTCTGAGAAAAAGCAGTGTGATGTTTAAACTGCTGAGAGGATTGTTATCTCCCCCAGCCATGTATTGGACTGTAACTGCTGAACATTATAGTAAATACTTTCATAAAGGCAGCCAAAATCCTTCCCCTGCCAAAAGACATGGAAGCACATTCTGCTCCTAGCTCTAATTATGACTTGCTATCTCTGCCTCAGTTTTCCCATATTCAAATAGGAGGGTGATACTTGCCTTACAGCATTCTGGTTCTCACAGGCTCTTAGGAGCAACCCCTTAAACCAGAGCAAACCAGCATGATCACCAGAGATGAAATTCAGCCCCATATAGAGCATCAGAACATAGGTTGGGAATGACTTATGCTCCAGGTAATCCACATAGTTAAACTGCTCTAGCACTGTTGAATGTCATCCTGAAGTTCAATGAAGGGAAGCAATTTCTGGGTTTTTCCCCATTATTTTCCTCTAAATGGAGGGTTGGTAAGCATGCAATTCTTAATAGGTGAGACACTGCCTGTTGGAGTGTTTCTCTTCTCTTCTCTTCAGGGTTTTTTTATTTTGAACCTTGAACAAGCTTCACTTGTGAAGAAATTTGTGTTGATCTCCAAAATTAGCATCAAATTAAAAGGTTTGTTTTAAAACCATGAGAAAAGAAGAAACTTTGCTGATTAAGATCATAGACTAGCAAGAACAAATATGTAGGCTTAAGCATTACAGAAAAACCTAACAAATCCCAAGTGACCTGGTGACCAGCTGTTCCACAACATACCTGTCAGGGCTCAGGTTCAAGGTTGAGCATTTCTTCTTAATAGATCTGGTATGAGCATAATTATTGCACTAGAAGAACCCTACCATTTTGGGGCAGGGGTGAGTGCTCTTTATTTCTATAGTTCTACCAATATATAGAATTAGAGCAATAGGTCATATCTCAGGGGTGTCCAACTCATCTGGCCCTGTGGAGAAGATGAGTGGCCTGAGACCAGTCCAGTGCAGGGCTGGCCCTGCATACCAAATCAGGCCCAAGAACCAGGCTCTCCTCATTCCCTCCATCATATACTGGATCCAGTGTGCATGGTGTCTGCTCTGGTTGGTCCAAGACTGTGCCACATGTGGCAACTGCCCCAGGACCATCTGGAGCAGGCACTTCATGCAGCTCATATCCCAGAAAGGCCAGAGCAGGTGCCGTGGGCACTGAATCCAGCATGTTGGAGAAGGGGTTCCAGAGTGGTCCTCAGTGGGGCTAGCACCAAGGGCCAGATGATGTGGATCTGCAAGCCCAATACAGCCCATAGGCTATATCTTTGACACCGCTGGCTTATCTCCCTTCCTGTACAATGTGGTGTAGCTGCAATATGTTGTAGTCACAAGCACCTTTTTAATGCATTACTATGTCTATCCTAAGAAGGTTAATAGTAGAGCTAAAGCTTTACAGTTTGTGTGCGTGTGTGCTAGCAAGATCTCAACATAGCTGCTATCAGGGTAGCTTGTATAGGACTTGAAAGAATGGGCACCTCTGCTTTGCTTTGTTGTTATAGTTGTGCCTGTAGACTGCAAAGGAGATCAAGGCCCCACACATGCCTTTGAATGCATAGTAAGAGACAGTTCATGTCCCAGAGAGCTTATAGTCTAAATCAGGGGTGCTCATCCCCTGGCTTGCAGGTCAGATCTGGCCTGAAGAGTCATGTCATATGGCCCACAGGGCACCACAAAGGACCAGAAATGTGATGGCAGGGAAGCAATGACAGTGTCAATTGCCCCTTGGAGAGCTCCGTGGGGTGAATAATGTGACCTTTGCACGGGATCGGGCTGGTGAAGGGTCAGATCTGGGTGGGTAGACATGCAGGATCAAGCCAGTGCACTGTCAGATCTGGGTTGACGCACAGCTGGATTGGGTCAGTGCTGGATTATGCCCACACACCAACCTCTCATGCCAACCTCACACAGGATCTGGCTCATGCACTGACTCTGTGTCACTCATCTAGCCCATGTGTCCAGAAAATTGAGGCTCCACTGGTCTAAATCAAAGCTGTCAAACATCTGGTCTGCCAAACTACTGCTGGCCCAGGGAATTTGGGGGCATAACTAAAGGGATGTGTGTAGCCTGATACAGAATTTGGGGCCCAGTTGGACTTAGTTATTGGCAGCTGAGGGGAGGGAAAAGGGTGTGCGAACAGAGTCCCTTGGAGCTTGGTTGCCTTGCAGCTGCCAGCCCTGCCATCAGAATGACTGAGGACATACAAAATATGTCTGCGCAGCAGTGACTGTGAAGTCAAGATACTTGAGTTAGCGTTAAACCTGAGAAGCAGTGTAAATTATTCCATTCTGAGCTCTGTAGTGTTATGTCTAGACTGCTACCAGGTCCCAAAAGAGCTTAAAAGCTAGATCAGGTATCTCTACAGTACAGTCATTTCTGTGACTGCTACGTGGACATACCCAGAGCAGAAGCAGCTTCCTAGGTGAATATATTACCAGCCACTCTTCCAGGAGAAACTCAGAATCACAGCCACAGGTCTTGCCAGATACTAAGCCTTTCAGTTACCCATTTTGAGAGGACTTGTTTACAAGGAAGAAGTTGGCTGATAGAGCTAGTTTAATATTATATTAGCTATTTTGAAATAACTCCCTCAAGTGGTCACTCTGTTCTGAAATTAAATCACTCATATTCTAGAACACTTCAGGTATATAGACAGACAGGTATCTCTACAGGAGCATGAAGACCTACTAGTTGCATACTAACAGCTGATGTATGCTCCTCAGTGGCAGGTCTCCTTCCCCTTTAAAGCATTTAGAAGCTAGGTTTGTCCATCGCCTTAGCCTGTTTTGTGAGTGGAGGCATTATTTTGGAATAAAGTCTCTCTTATTTTGGAATAGTGTCCACACAGGGAGCTGTTGTGGAACAGTTGTGCTGCACTAGCTATTGCAGGCCCTTTCCCTATGTAAACTAAGCCCTCAGGCTTTTCATTCAATTATGTGCTTAGCTGTCAGATTTGATTGCTGCTCCTCCCTCCTCACACACACCTTAGCAGCAGAGTAAGAGCAAGTGTGAACTTCATTGTGCAAACTGAGCTGCTAGCAGGAGAGCTGTCATACAAGCTGCAAACCACTGTTCCTTCCCTCCTTTGCAAGGAAAAAAATGTTGACAGGACCAGCTATTGAGAGTTGACTGTGAAGTATGCAGTCTTAGCTTTGAGGTATATTTTTGAAGAGCTTCCACAGGGGTGGCAGTAGTAGCAATATTAGAAGTCTAGCTACCGCCAGGCTCTTAAGAACTCAACCTCATTTTCAGCACAGCAGGGCTAGATGGCACAGTACTAAGAATAGTGTCACCAATTAGTATTAGGCATGTTAAGAGTTTTAATGCAAAGAAGTCCAGTTGAATCCATTTTAACTCAGATATATCCTGTCACTTCTCATCTTTGCCAGCCAACTAGAAGATTTTGGGCCCCATTTAAATGCTTGCTACAGCAATTATGGAGTAAAGAGTTCAGTTCTAATTTTGACCAAGTGACTAGCTTTCCTAAGTTACACACAGGACAGTCCTGCATTTGTATCTCAGCATCCCTGAGGATTCCCTAGAATGGGGCTTTGGGCCTGATTTTGAGAAACTTGTTCCAGATCAGTGCCATACAGTGTTCGCTGTAGGTGCTGAGAGGACACAGCATGCCATGCCCTGTCTTCATGCGAACATAGCTATACTGCTTCTAGCATGGTATGTAGCTGCAGGCTATCTGCAGAACTGGAAACTGTAGTTCAGTAGTCCTTGGCTTTTTTAGATGCAGGGCACCTTAGACTCAAGCCACCATGCAGAAAATGCCAGCTCTTAGCTTTCACTTGTTTTTTTTACTAGAAAAAAAAAAGCAATTCTCCTGTTACAAGGAATTCAGAAAGACCACAACAGGTTAGAACTTTCTGATGCTGTGGATTCCTATTTTAAATCTGTGAGTTTGTGTGTGAATCATGTGAAGGTGTTCACATAACTAATGGTGTTAATGTTCACTGGCATCTCAGGGCACCCCTAGAAGGATCTCACGGCACCCTGGTTGAGAATTACTGGTGCAGTTGCATTTCAGCAGCACTGTGCTCAGACTAAGTGTTTCTGCCTCTCAGCAACACTGCATTGGAACTGGAAGTGGTGTATATTACTTCTTTGGCACACCTGGGATAATATAAAAATGTTGTCCCTGAAGGTTGATCACTTTACATTTATGCTGTAGGTTCTTTACATTAGTTTACACTCACTCCAAAGCCGATTTTGAAGGCTGGAGAGCTGAGAAGAGGCCTCCGTTTAAGTAAGAATCAGGTCTGTAGCTCTACCCAACATGGGAAAGTGCTGCTCCTAATTATCACAAATTAAATTGAAATAAGCTTGGTTTAAACTAGAGTGAGAATGGTCACATAGGAATTATCACTGGTTTACCGAGATGGTTTAAAAATTCACACCTTTAGTTAAACTGATGCAACTCTGCATTTGGACATGGCCTCAGAGTCTTCACTTCATACTGCTATCAGCAAGGTTGGCTGTGGTCCAAAAGGGAATTCCCACATGGCGGAGGGAACAAGTAGTGTTTCCACCATCATTCCCTCCATAAGGTTTTGGAAGGAGCGGAAAAGTGTAATTTACTGCTTATGTCGAAGCAATGAGAAACTCCCTGGGGCCAAACTGTATCAATACATGGTTCAGCTGAATTTGCTGTACGCGCTCTGGCAGTTCATTGTACTGTTACAGCCCCATGTGATCATGGTTTTTCCACCGTTAGAAAGCTATCACTTTCATTACTGCTGCCAGAACCTAGAGATGAATTGAGCCCCTGGTGTAGACTCTGGGGCATCTCATTGTTGGGAGGACTCTGCTACAAAGTCTCCCTCACTGTTTCCATTTAACTTCAGTACTTGTCTTGAAGAGTCTGTCTCTTAAAACCTGGGAGAGACGTTTCTAGAGAACAAATTCCACTGCTCTCTGCAGTTGTGATAATGAGAGAAAACAGCACCTGCAACTTATACTGGAAATACCTGTTTGGTATGGGGAAATTGTTCCTTGTATGTTTTACGTTGCTTTCAGCCTGCTTGTTAAGAAGTAAATTCCTTGTCTGCAGCCAGACAGAAATCAGGGCTGCGGTTACATTCCTGCCCTTTGTTGAATCTTTGATGCCGAATGGCTGAGAGTTTCAGTTACCCTGTTTCTCAATTCCTGGCCCATATTGTATATAACCCAGAGGAGGGCACTCTGACCTCTTCCCACAAACACAAAAGACAAAGTCCTTTAAGTCTTCCCACCCCCTGTTCCTGCTTGCAACAGGGCAAACCCAGATTTTCTTTTCTGTGTTCCTGCCTCATTTCCAATATCACACATAGTCACGGTAGAAGTCTGGCGTTGTTCTGTTCCCCACCCGTATCTGGGTTCAAGGCAGACAGCAATGTTGCAACTGTTGAATTGTAAAGTCTGGCAACCTCCTCCTCAGCCCCAGTTTGATTTTACAGAACAGTACAAACAGTTGTTTGTCAGGAGGTTTTACTATAGCAGCCTGGCATCCTGCCTCAAGTAGCAGACAAAGAAAAATGAAATTGTCCTTACTGAAACACCTCCAAGCTTCACCCAGCCAACTGTGCAATGCTGTGCAGGGATAAGGCAGATAGTTTCTCCCTAACCCCCACCTAGGATCAATTTACAACATGAAACAGGAGATTGGATTACCTTAATTATTTTAGCATACATTTTTAATTCCCATGAAATTTACAGATTTTTTCTTGTTTTTTATCCTGGTCTTGGTGTATGCCCTTGAAGTAACAGCTAATCACACAGGAGTATTCTCCTTTTTGTTCTAAATGCACAACTTTTCTATGGCACTACGTATCCCCGTGTTGTCACATTGTGGGGAAGGATGGTCACTGTACCAACAAGAGCCAAAGCTACCTCAAATCTAATTTTGGCTAGTAGTCAGGATCTTATAGAACTGTTTGTGGGAAATCATTGAGGAGCAAGTGTTTACAAACTAATTCAATTTTGACTTAAATGCAGAGGGGACAAGTATAGGTCTATAACAGGGGACTTTGCCTTCAAAAGGGCCATCTGTAGGTTGAGAATTTTGGAAAATTAAGGCAATAGGTTAAACTCTCAAATCAGTTGGACATGAAAGCTGAAAATGTGGATATGCAAAGAGCATGGAACTATTTTAAAGCAAAAGTACAAATACTATTGTGGACCTGCATTCCAAGCAAGAACAGAAGTTGGTGGGGAAGAGCCAGAGGCCTATGTGGATGAACAGGAACCTCAGACCAGGCATTAAGAGTAACCCAAGGATTTACAAGCAGTTAAAAAGTGGGACTGGTTGATGAGGAAGAACATCTTTCTGTGGTCAAGGAATGCAGGAACAAAGGGAGAGGCAGGATTGACAAGATTCCACTCTTCATGAGCAGAACCAGTTTTGAGAAGGGGCTTGTATGCACTGTGTAGGTTGGATCAATTCTAGGGATGGCTAGAGTGGAAAGCAGAACTGGATTCAAGATGACTTGCTAAACTGGAGAAATGTGCCAAAATCAATAAAATAAAATTCATTGAGGGCATGTGCAGAGTTCTGCACTAAGATGGAAAAATCAAATCCACAAATGCAAATTGGGGCATGACTGGCTTGGCTACAGTAATACAGATGAGCACTTGGGATTCACTGCGTACTAAGAAGGAAATTGATAACCGTCTTCAAATACATAGATGGTTTGTTAAAAAGAGAATAATGATAGGCTATTTTTAGTGGGTGTGCCTACATGTGCAATTTATGTGGTTTTCCTAATGCACATTACATTTCATACCTCCAATATGAAGTACTAAATAAATCTGCATTAGGCACTCCCAGTATGCAGTACCAAGAGTACATGCTTTTTAAGTGGGTTTTTGGTTGTAGCCATGTTGGTCTAAGGCAGGGATGTCCAACCTTTTTGAATGTGGGGCCAGATCACGAACTTTTATCACCCACTGGGCAGGCGAGCCATATTCAAAGACCTCACAGGAAGTGGTATCACATCAGGAAGTGATGTCACGTGACCTTTGACACCAATGAAGTTGCAGGAAGTGACAATGAAATGGGTCTGGAAATGTGGTTTAAAATCCAAAATAAAAACAATATAAAAGCAAGAATGAAATAATACCAAACACTTGACTAAAATAAACACTTTCTCTTCTACTCACTTCTCAATGAATGAAAGAAGCATAATGCAAATCGACAGATCAAATGTGGAAAAGATATCAGCCAGAGTGGAAACTAATCAAAGCAACAAAATATGGGCATTTTTGAGAATGATCTTCAAGAAGATTTACTTTTATTGAATTAATAACTTGTTAGTAACACATCTTTAACAAGTAGTAACAAACTGAACCCCCCCAATCCCGCACAAAGAGAAACAAGCAAACACAATCCAAACACTGGACGGTATTTTTACAGACCTGGTGCCCGGCCGGCCTGGTGCCATGCCCGGGTTGACATGGTGCTGCAAGAACCACTTGGCTACAGCCAGGTTGACCTGGTGCTGGAGAAGCTGCAGGGCCAGGCCAGGGCTGACCTGGGGCCCACCTGGCCTGCTGGTGCCATGCCCGGTTGACATCGTGCTGCAGGACCCACCTGGGCAGAACCAGGTCGGCACCAGCCAGGAGAAGCAGCATGCAGCTGAAGCTAGCTTCCCATGTGCTGCTGGGGACAAGAGGAGGCCGGCCAGGTCTGCACCAGCCAGCAAAAGTGGCGGCGGAGCCATGTGCCGCTTGGGACTGAACAGTGCAGGCTTGGCCTGTCCCGAGCAGCACACAGCTCCGCTGCCTCTTCTGCTGGCTGGTGCAGACCCGGCCAGGCTCCTCCTGTCCCCAGCAGCACGTGAGAAGTGGTCCCCTCAGGGCCTTGCGCATGGGCGACCAGGCCCGGAGAGCTGCAGCGCCTGGGGGGAGCAGGTGATGCCTTGCTGTGGGGCAGGGCAGGGCAGCGGGGCTGGCTTGAAGCGGGCGGGTGAAAAGGCAGGTGCAGGCCAGCAGTGCCAGCGGCCACTGCTTGGCCTCCCGCATGGGGCCGCTCCGGCAGCACAGGGCGTGGGCATGGGCATGGGCATGGGCACGGGCACAGACTTGTGTTGGGGCGGGGAGGCAGGAGCAGGAGCACAGGTGCTCCCAAACATGCATAATCCTCACCAGCGATCAGATGCAGACCCCCATCCTCAGCCACACCAGCTACATTAGCAGGACCTGAACCAGCAAGGAGGCGGCTGGAGGTAAAGCGCCTCTGGGCCGGGCTCCTCCTGCCTCTTGCTGAACCCAGCCCTGGCAACCATGCACCCCGCAGTCCCAGCCTGGCCCCGAGGCACCCCCAGCTCCACATGGGAATTTACCCAGTGCCTCCATCCACCACACATGCGGGCAGGACGTGGGCCATACTGCAGCTCCCCTGGCTGTGTGCTGGGTGCAAGGGGAAGAGCCAGAGGAAAAATTGTGGGCGCTGTGCCCAGCTCATCCAATCAGGCACGGCTGTGGCAGCTCCACACCTCGCAGCCCTCGGGGCAGCAGCAGCAGGAGCCGGCTCACGTGATAAGCCCAGCCCCGTGGGGGGTAGGCAGCTCCCCTCCCCTCGCTGCTGGCTGGGGCCTGAGGGCTGACCCTGCCCGCCTTGCCCTGCCACTGTCCCACTGCCATGGAGCGTGAAGTAGGTGCCAGGACTCCTCGCCTGTCCTGAGTGAGGGACTTCGGGCCAGATAAATTGGTTTGGCGGGCTGCATGGTGTCCCGCGTGCCATATGTTGGATAGGCCTGGTCTAAGGACATAGGCAGGCAAGGTTCTTTGAGTAGATGTAACATCTTTTATTAGACCAACTGAGTAGTTGGGAAAAAAGTTCTTAGCATACTTTTTAAGTGACTCTTCATGTACAGTAGCCTATTTTACTATGCATTAGCATATTTGCATGGTTTTTTTACGCAAAGCTATAATGAACAGTAAAATGGGCTGTTACTCCTCATTAACGTGTATGTGTAGACGTGCCCTATTTCTACAGAGAACGGGGCAAGAAGTAATGAGCCTGAATTGCAACAAGAGAAATTTAGGTTGGGTATATTCAAAAATTTTCTAACCAGGAGGGTTAGAATTCAACACTGGACTAAGTTACTAAGAGAGGTTATAGAATCTCCATCCTTGAAAGTCTAAGAGTAGATTAGATGAACATTTGTCTGGGATGGTTCAGAGAAGTAGTTAGTTGGATTAATCTGAAGTCAAGTAGAAAGCAGGGTAGATTTCTACCTTAGAGACTAATCAAAGTAGAGAGAGATAGATAGATAGATAGATAGATAGATAGATAGATAGATGGCTAGCACAAGCTTTCATAGAATCATAGAAGTAGGGTCGGAAGGGACCTTGTAGATCTTCAAGTCCGACCCCCTGCCTGGGCAGCAGAAAAGACTGGACTCAAATGAGTCCAGCCAGGTAGTCATCAAGCCTCTTCTTAAAGATCCCCAGGGTAGGAGCCAGCACCACTTCCCTAGGAAGTTGGTTCCAGCTCCTAGCCGCCCTAACTGTGAAGTAGTTCTTGCGGACGTCTAATCTAAACCTACTCTCTAATAATTTGTGTCCGTTGTTCCTTGTCATGCCAGTGGGCGGTAGGTGAAACAGTGTCTCCCCTAAACTCTTCTGGTCCCCCCTAGTGAGTTTATAGACAGTCACCAGGTCCCCCCTCAGCCTTCTCTTGGGAAGGCTGAACAGGTTTAGGTCCCGCAGTCTTTCAATGTAGGGTCTGCCCTGTAGTCCCCGGATCATGCGGGAGGCCCTCCTCTGGACCCTTTCAATGTTGTCCACATCCCTCCTGAAATGGGGCGCACAGAACTGGAC
>NW_017728931.1:16080949-16129496 GCF_001723895.1 Crocodylus porosus | reverse complement strand
TTGAATCTTAACCCAGAGCACTTCAGCCTGCCCTTCCTCTGACCCCATTCTGCTGGCAGAGAATGCATAGTGCTCCTTGACATAGAGCGCCACACCCCCACCTTTCCTTCCTTCTCTATCCCACCTGTAAAGCCTATAGCCCCTAATGCTAACTGCCCAGTCACGGGATGAATCCCACCACGTTTCTGTTAGCCCTATGACATCTGGGTTTGAACTAGCTATTCTGAGGGCAAGTTCCTCGTGTTTATTCCCCATACTGCGAGCATTGATATATGGGCATTTAAGGCCTTGCAAGACTGTGTGTGCCACCCCCCATTTAGGGAGACTGTCTGGACCCCCGTTTCTTACCTTAGCACTCCTTGCTTTTGTCACCTGTCTTGCTGGGATGGGGTCTCCTCATCTTCCTGCGGCCCCCTCCCCCAGCGAGGCTAGTTTAAAGCTTGCCGTACGAGATCAAGAACCTGGAAGAGAAAACACGCTTGCCTTTAGGAGAGAGATGAAGCCCATCCGACCCCAGCAAGTCCCCCACCCGAAAACATGGGTCATTATCAAGGAACCCAAAGCCTGCCTGGCGGCACCAGCTGCATAAGCACCAGTTGACCACGCCAGTGCTGGCCTCGTGTCGCCATCCCCGCCTACTCACCCGAAGAAGAGAGGAAAATACCACCTGTGCCCCCGTGTCCTTCAGCTTGTCATGAATGGTTTAGATAGTAAATAGTTGTTTCTGTTTAACTTTGATATATGTCTTGAAGAGTGTCTCTTAAATCCTGGGAGAGATGTTTCTAGAGAACAACCTCAACTGCAGTTGTAGCGATGAGAGAAAACAGGGTCCTTCCAGTCATTTTTCTATGATGCTAGAAAGCCTATAGCAGAATCCAGATCTGGGTTTGGATCATGCACCTTCTTCCACTCTGAGGTCATCCTACTAGTCTTATCATTATCCTTTTATCATGGACTTTTCCACAGCAATGAAGTAAAACACACGCACACAATACAAGATGATACACATGGTTTCATGAGCAGAGAGTTAATCTAAAAGAGCTCCCCTATACTCCTATTTTACTGAGCCACTGAGAGATTAATACATGTTGGCTTCCAGTGGGGAACTATGGGCTGCGCAGATACAGCTAATTACTGCTTAAACTGAATTAAGATACAAGACTTTTTCCTGAAGTCAGTGAAATATTGCCAGTTACTTCACTGGACTCCAGTGGTGCCATATAAATTTATAGACATAGAAACATAATTAGGAAGCAAAATAGTGTTTTATAACTGATGCACAAGCACACTCAAAGCAGTGAGGCAAGCAAGCAAAGCACCCAAAAACTGATTCCAAAATATATATATAATTAGATCGGTTGATGTAAAAAGATTTGGCAAACCAGCACCTAAAAGTAACCTGAAAGCTAATCATGAGGTTTGTAGTCAGTTTGTCAAGGAGTGGAAATATGCACGTCACAGGCTTCGCTTCCTCCAAGTATAATAGGGTCTAGCACTCATCAACCTCTGGTCTGCATTGTTTAGGCCAGTGATCAGTGATTCTCACCTGACAGCATCCTGAGGTGTCTTAAGATCTTTTCAGGGCGCCGCAGAGGTGCCATGCAATGTTAGCACCGTTAAGTATGCAAATATGATTCACAAGCCAAACACGAAGATTTCAGATAGGTATCTATAGTGTTAAAAGCATTCTGACCTGTTGTTGTCTGAGTTCTTTGCAACAGAAAAAAATGCTCTATGAGCTTCCTGTAGTCCAAAAACAAGTGAAAAACAAAATCAAGTGAAAACTCAGAGCTGGCATTTTTCAAGGGGGCCCTTGAATCTATTGTGGGGTGTCTTAAGTCTAAAAAGACCCATTGGTCTAGGCGGTCAGAAACAGAGAGAATGTATGGGATCCAGCCCTTCAGGTGATGCTAAGCAAGTCCACCCATTCCAGGGTTCCTGGGTCCTAAAGGGCATCAAGTCTCTCTTCCCACAGTCATGCTGGGAAGGTTGTGACCCATGTCAAATACAACTGCAGGTGTCTGTGAAAGCATGGGTTCAGTATCAGAGCAAAATAAATGTAAAAAAATGTACATTTTTGCCTGGGCTGCTCTCAACTAGGCTGTATCCAGCCTTCCCAGACCCCAACCCCTTTATTCTGCTCCTATCATGCCTGATATCTCTCACATGGTGGGGTTGATTGAACCCAGAACAGCATATTATTCCCACTTTGTGGGCCAGCAGGGAGCTTGAATACTCCATTACAGGACCACACACTCATTCCTGCGCATGTTCCTGCTTGTTAATGCATTGTCCCATGAAGGTTACAAACAATCAAAATTGACTTGAGTGCAGGGGAGCAAGGGTTTCTGCCTCTTTTGTAATTCCTTTAGCTATATGGATTATTCCACTCAGTAGAGCTCCAGAGTGGGGTTTTCAAAAGGGCCATGTGACTGAATCCACTCATGGTCAAACAAGGGAAAGAGAATGTTTTGGTGGAGCAGAGGCAGGGGAGAAGTGAAAAGGAAAGGAAGAAGAGAGAAGAGTTGGAGGGGAAAGACTTTTTAAAAATTAGAATCCTTGTGTTTTCTAGGTTTTTTTTCCATACAGTTTTCCATTGAAAGATCTCACTGTTCTTTACAAAAAGGAATGAATTACTTTACTGTCCAGGTACTTACATGGGCACTCACCAACATAGCATATGAGTACCATGAAAAGGAGAAAGCAAATGCAAGTATCAAATTCCCCTTCCTTTGCTCCTTGTAGGAGAAAACCTGATGGCAGCTGACAAAGTAGTTTGTTGCCTACCAAAACCACACTGCTCTGAACTAGTTAGCCTCTAAGGGTGCCTGTACATGAGCAGTGACGCTGCTCTGACACTCTGGAATTCCATTGCATCGGAGCAGACTCAATCACAATTTATCGAGTCTGCTGGAGCATGGCAAGTCCTGTGCTCCAGCAGCCTTCTGCGTCTCGTGTTGTCTGAGTTCTTTGCTCTGGCCTAGCTCTGGGATGCACTCTGAGTAAAGCACCACACCCCCACCTGCCCCCAGAGTATGTGTAGAAGTGCCCTGAGGTGCCACCCTGCCCTGCCTTTTGTCTGACTTCAGTTTAACTCTGGTTACCACCTCCATGACTTCTGATGGAGCTGTTCCACTTAGCATGAAATAATTAAATAGTCATCGGGGCTAAATACAATAAAAAAGCCTGAGGCTGAATTGATTCAAACTTCACAGGTTGTGAAGATTGAATCTAAGCTGTGTGGATTCAACCAATAAGCACATGAACAGAAATTCAATTTTGATTCCAGAAATGCAACCACGTGCCTGTAATGGCCCAAACCATAAGTGGGGGTGGGGAGAGGGCACTAGAGCATGCCTCCTTGCTAGGCTGTAGCAGACAGCTTGGGCCAAGGCTAGCCTGTGTACCATGCAATTGTGGGGGAGCTGCAAAACTTCTTGTGATGCCGCCGGACTGTGAGTTAACTTGAATCTGGAGGGGATCTGGGACAGAAGTTCCATAAGCTACTTTAACTTAAATCAGTTAAGTCTGATACTACATCCATCCAGGTTTATCTTAAACTGGTTTCAGCCTTTTTGAAAGTAGTTTATGTGAATTGAACTTCTATTTGAACCGGTTTCCAGTCACTTATAGTGGTTTTCCTGTAATTTCTGTCCCTAGCCCTGATAAGAGAGAGAGAATCACTTTATCACTACTACATGAGGGGGGATCTAATCTCCAGCCTATTGACTACATATAAAATATTTCATTATTTATTGGAGCGAGGCTGTCATGCAGATATTTCCCACTCGCAAAAAACAAGACTAAAGAATTTCTCTCTCTGGCACTACAGCACCTTCCTGTCTAATGGCTAAGGCACACTCCTGAAAGGTGGGAGATGTAGGTTCAGACCTCCCTCGGGCAGTAGTGAAGGAAAATGCACCCTCATCTCCTACATTCCCTTAGTGAATACTCTTAATTATCAGGTTGTTGGAGAAAAAGGAAATAGTGGCACAACTAAAGCTGTTCTATTTGAGGCCAAGCATGGTTGGTGTTCCCGAATTAGGCCTACTGGATCAAGCCCTGCATGTGGAACAGGCAAAAAAATGGTTAATTTGTGAATCCTCTTGTGAAAGAGAGTGGTGCCAAGCTACTCAGTCAGTACCATCGGGATTCAGGTACTTCTAGACTTGCCCAGAAGCAAAGAGAGAGGTGTTGAAGGGGTTCACTGTGAGAAACATAGATGCCTGTAGGCCTTCAGTGCCTCCAGGACTACGTGGCAACTAATGGAGGAGTGTGAAGATCACAAATTTGGATGTAAGTTAATAAAGCTGTAGTCTAGTGCCTAAATGCTTGTGTGGGTCTAGCCCTTAGCTTGAGTTTCTCATCTATAAGATTGGGGCAGGAGCATTATGAAGAGAAGATAAGGACTTTGAGGTGCTCATTTATATCAGTAAAAGATTCTAGATAAATATGCTAATTATCAATGCAAAGAGGCCTACACATGACTCTTATCCCTTGCAGGATTGAATTTTGTAGGTCTATGTTGTATGAAACAGAGATGGTTGAAAAACATCAGTTGTTTTGTGTAGGCAGTTAAGGGAACTTTTCAGATTTATTTCCCACTAAAAGTTTCCAGTTGGTCCAAAACTGATATTTTTTAATATTGAAACAAAAGAAAAATTAAAAACCAATGAACAAAAAAATGGGAAAACAAATTCATCGGGAAAAAAATACAAATTTTAATCCAAAAAATACTGTGATGAAAACATTTTAGCCAGCTCCATCTTACACATAGGACTCCTCCTTGTTCAAGAAGAACAACACCATGAAAAGTCTCGGTCATTGACAGGGAGGCTTTCAAATACCTTATACTGGACACATTATTTAGTCAAAAGAGAAGAGCCCCAGGGTGCTGTGGTGTTTAGTTTTCCTAAGTGGAGAGGTTCATGCAATACATGAAAGTACATGTTTTTTCTTCCTTTCAGTAGCCCTAAGAGAGATTCAGTGGATACCTTCCTTTTAAAGCTAGTATAGGACTCAGAGCTATTCCTTATGTTTATAAAATGGGGAATCAATGTAGAACTCATATAATCTCTAGCTATTTTTAAGCCTACTCATTATGTATTATATTAATTATATACATACACACACCACCATACATATTATCATACCAGTTTTAACTAATAGCGAAACCAAAACAAACAGGAGAGGAACTGTATGCAGAAGTGAGTGACATATAGCACTGGACCTAGAACAAAGATATCCTGGCTCCTTGTTCTGTGCTTTAACTACTATACAAGGCTGTCCTTCACTGGCTTGCTGGTGAGGAAATGTTATTTGCTGCCTTCACAGTAAAAGGTGACATAAGGCCATGTTGGTGTTCTGGCAGACTGAGCTGCTCCCATGTGGGTATGACATCAACCGACCGACCCCTCTGCGGAATTCTTGATTCCATAATTCCTAGTTGTCTGTTGTTATACTGTGCTATACAGACATCACAAGTCAGAAGGAGAAGTAGATCTACCCCTGGCTTTCTTTGTCCCAAGAGACTGCTGTGCAACTGAAAGACATGAAACTAAAACCTAAGTATCTGTCAGACTTTTAATTAGCAGCATAAAGACCGTTTGCCAGAAGGAAATTTTGAATCAGTTGCCCAAATAGAAAGCATTTAACCTCTCAATAGCTCTAAAATAATTACAGTACTTGATTTTTCCCCCAGGGGCTTATTTTTGAAAAGCAAATTTAGAAATGGTGAAAATACCAGTTTTATGTATGGATCATTAAAACCATGCTGTGCAAACAAGGTATAGCAAAGCATACGTTTTTTACCAGTGGACTCCTCCACTGATGCAATGGACTGCCTTGATCAAACTGTCTTGACATTATCAGTTGGGAGCAGTTGTGTTGGTGGATGTTGTACAAATACTTGTCCCTTTTAAACAAGCCTCTTGATTCACATCAGTTGTAACAATTTGCGATCATTAGTGTCCTAAAATGGGTTCAGACCAGTTTGAAAAGGTGGTATATCCTGTTACAATTTTTATATCCATCAGTATGAACAATCCAAGTCCTTTGTAGAATTTTATTTCAGGTTGCTTTGCCTGCTTTGGCAGTGCCTCTTGTTGTTTCAAGGCTATGAAAAACAGTGAAAGAGAAGCAATGTTTCTTATGATAGTCCAGCCGCGTCTGATACCTCCCAAAATGTATCTCATGTAAAACTACTTCATAGATTTCACAGATTTCATAACACATTAGGGCTGGAAGGGACTTTGCAAGATCATCAAGTACAGCCCCCTGCCCAAGGGGCAGGAAGTCAGAAGAGGTCAAATGATCCCAGCAAGATAGGCATCTAAGTGTTTTTTGAAAGTATCCAGAGTAGGTGCTTGCACCATGTCTAGGGGGACTCTATTCGAGGCCCTGGGGACTTAGACAGTAAAGAAGTTTTTCCTTATGCCCAGCCAAAAACAGTCTTCCAGGAATTTGTAACCACTGGACCTTGTCTTCCCATGGGGAGCCCTGGTGAACAGACGTTCTCCCAGTTCCTGATGCACCCCCCTCATGTACTTATAGACTACCACCAAGTCACCCCTGAGCCTATGCTTTTCCAGGCTGAAGAGTCCCATGTTTCTACTTGAATGACAGTTTCTTGCCCCTCTTTTCACAGACTGCAGGCTACTTTGGGATTACGTCTATCAGCTACTTTCTGACAGCCGGTACGAAAACTTCATCCGATGGGAGGACAAGGAGTCCAAAATATTTCGGATAGTGGATCCCAATGGGCTGGCCCGGCTGTGGGGAAACCACAAGGTAAAGAGCAGGAGGCATTTTCTATCTATGAAATACTGACTTCCATAGGACTCAGAGGTTTCATAGGTTTATTCCACAACATTAGATGGAGAGAATGCAAGAGAGAAAAAATTATTGAGAAATTTAATCTTTCATTCTGTTTACAAAATATTTTAGTCTTCAGCAGCACAAGCTGCAAAAAGCCAGACATATAAAGAGCCTTTTAGTTTGGTGTAAAGATAGTTAGTTATTAAATGTATATGCATTACAGTTTGTAATGATTCTGTTCCCTCAAGTTACCTCACTCCTTCAGGTATGAGCTTAGCAGACACTCAGGTTAGACTGAAGTATAGAGGGTTTCTGGGATGGAACTGTCCAATCAAAAAGACAGGCATTTCTATTTTGGGACTCGCCTGGGATTTGAGACAAGTTACCCATTTTCTGTTTCTGAAGGTTATTACTTAACATTTCTCTCTGCATTAATAAGACCTGTTTTTTCACGGTGGGAGAAAATATTGTGCTATGACAAACATCAGTATAACAGACTTCAAAGCTTTCTTGTCTAAGAATGATTTTGCTTGTTTTCAACCTAACACTGCCAAAGAGTAGAAGCTGCATTGGCAATGTGGTCATGGTGAAGTGCTGTATTCCTGTTACGTGGACTGTGATTGAAGAAAAGGTGAAGATTTAAAAAAAAATTAGAGATAACTTTTGGGGGCCTCAGTTTTAGAATGATACATCTTGGGACACCTAGAAAGTGTTTCAACACATACTTTCACCCACATACTTTGTGTGAGCTTTACACAGTGCTTTGTTGCTGGTATACCCTAGGAGTGATGATAGATAACCCATGCCAGGCCTGGAACAGGCAAACCCTATGAAGTTACACGTTACACTTTGACCATGATAAGGACACTTCATATGCAAGCATCTGCATGTTAAAGCTCATTAACTTGTGCTAAGTGCCCTTTGAGCATCTCAGAGTTATGCCATTTCAGGTGAGGGTTAATTCTGGGCCATGCTACCTAGGTCATGTTAGGGTAACTTCTTTCTGTTTCATGGAGGTAAAATAAGCAATTTGACAGCACTCCAGCATCCCAGGTTGCACTACTCCAAGACCCCCACATCACCCAGAGTGGGATAGAGCCCAGGTGTCCTGATTCCTAGACAAACCCCTGCTTACCAGCCCTCTAGTGATAAATCAAAGCTGTGCAGCAAAGAAATGGTATTAACTCTTAACATGCGACTACTCACAGGATGTTCTAACTTTAACACCACTTAAAACTTCACAGATTTAGTATGGTCTAAATGCAGAACTTCCCCCTAAAAAGCTTCCCACACACAACTCTGCTTGTGCACCATGTTTCTGCCTGGTGGCACCTGCTACTACAGATCATCACATCAGCCCACCTCTGCCAACACCTTGTCTCCTCTCCTGAGCTGAGATTTCCAATGTGGTAAATTGTGTGGGCAGTTTCATAATGTAAACAGATAAACATTTTAATGGCGTTAGCTTGATTTACACCAGCCTAAGTGAGAAGAGAAACAGTATCTCCCTGTCCAAAGAGTTCCATAAACATTAACTTGTTAATGGAGAAGAATCCCAGAGGAGCTCTGCACTTAACAGGAAAGTTGCTGACAAATGCAGTCTGTTAGCTATTGTCCATACACCGTCAAGGCCGTTCTTTAGAAAGATGCCTACCACATTCCTGCTGAGTTGAGCAAGAACTTCGTTCAGTTTGAAGTCATTTCTTCAGTTGATAGAGCCTTTTCTTGTGTATGGTCCAGCATGACCTTTAAAATCTTACCCTCAGTGTTTTTGAAGTAACCTGCATTCAGATTGCTCTATAGAAAGACTAAACCAGAAAAGTTTGTGATGAAAACTATAGGGGAAGGATGGATCTGCCAATTGCTTCGTGAGCTAGGGTAGTTTCCTCAGCTAGCTGTGTTATAAAGCTCCAAGAAGAGCTAAAGAAATGAAGAATTTAATTGCCTTATGTTGCTCTCCTTTTTATTTTGGGACAAACAGAACAGAACAAATATGACCTATGAGAAAATGTCCAGAGCCCTACGCCACTACTACAAACTAAATATTATCCGGAAGGAGCCAGGACAAAGGCTTTTGTTCAGGTAATTCTCTCTCTTTCCTATTTTTTCTGTCCTTTCTTTAGGTGATTTCTCTTTGAGAAGGGCATGATGAACATGATGATGCTGCACTGTTAGTAGCGTAATACTGTAGGCCGTGGCCTTTGAAACCACTTCTTGCTAGCCTGCCAGGGGACTGTAGCAATTTACCAGATTAAAGACCTGATTCAGTACCCACTGGGTTCAGTGGGAGCCTTTCTCTTGACTCCAGTAAGCATTTGATCTGGCTTTACAACCTCATCTGGGCACCTCCCACTTGGTGTCAAGGTCAGAGCCAGAGAGCAAGTCTTAATCTAAACCAAAGTCTCATGAGCTCATTGTACTGGTGCTCAACTCAGCATTATGATTGCTCAACTGAGTTTGGGCATTTCCAGAGCTGTCGTGGGTTAAAACAAGTACTATTGAATGAGAGGTATGCAGTGCCAGTGTCTGCTCTAAAGAATGCCAAGCAGACATAGACATCGCATGTATGTGTGTGTAACATGTCAGTACTGAAGCAGAGCTCTATATCTGTTCTGGCCTGATTCTTACTGGATTTGGACAACCTGAATACAACCCAAGTCTCATCCAAGCAACACTGAACTCATTGGAGGTCTTTTCCTTTGACTTCAGTAGGTTTCAGATCAGCTAACAGGAACAGGAAGCGTATTAACATGAAGACACCAATTTGTGTTTGATTTTTTTTTTGCATGATAATAATGAGAACCACTCAAAGCATACACTCAAAACATTTTTAATAAAAAATGATATTTTAATTGAATGTTTTATTTAAGGCAATCTTTTCTATGAAAGAAAGAAATAGGGTATAAGAGGATAAAAGTAGCAGAAAATAATATTTCATATTTTTTGGAAATTTGAGGGGAAAACAAGCTTTTGGCAACATTTTCAATTAAAAAAAGGTTTCTCCCTCCAGTTCTATTGCTTTCTATAGTGAAAAAGATGACCAGCTATATTAAATCAACCCATTAATGGTCCTTTCTGGGCTGTTTCTCACCAGTAAAAAATAATACAAATGTGACATTATAAATAACATGATGGCAATTGTCTTCTGAAAATCTCCATGCAGAGCTTTTAGTAAGATGGAGATGGAGAGAGATCTATATATCAGAGTGGTTGAGTGTTTTTCTGCAACAGGAGAGGTCATTGCTAATGTCTGACACCATTTAATTCATCACCATTTATTATTTTATATATTTATATTTATAAATGCTGTAAAGGAAGTCTGATGCAGATGCTGTAGGTGCCCTTGACATAACTTTAAAAATACATCTGAAATAATACAGTAAGTGTAGTGATATGTTTCATTGCATCCTGTTTCACATGCATTTAGAAAGGGAATGGACACAACGTAGAGGAGACCCAAGATCATACTCTGCTTTGACCTAACCCCTACAAAATATCATTAAAGTCAGTAAGCCAGACATGGCATGAAAGTCAGGGCAGGAGCTGACCTACAGATTTAGTATGTTTTCATTTTAAAGTTATGGCCTGAGTCACCACTGTTGTTATACCCTTCTGCCTGTGCTCACACAAACAGAATTACTCTATAGCACAGTGCTTCTCAGCCTTTTTAGACTCAAGGCATCTCTCCATAGCCTTTCTGAATTTAGTGGCACCCTTTGTGGATACAGACAGACAGAGTCCCTACTTTTCCAAGCACAAGGGAAAATAAGTCCTTTCTTCCCCCAACCTTTGCCTTGATTCATGAAGCCCAAGAGTCCTCTGGTTGAAAATCACTGTTCTAGGAGCTCCGCTTTTTGCAGGGTTGAGCTGAGACATTTTAAAAGTACCAATTTTCGCTGAGCTTCTGCTTCATGGAGATCCGAGCCCCTATCTGCAAGTGGGGATGGTTGGCCTAAATCACTGGAGACAAGGGGCAGACGGCCTTGCCTCCCTGACCTATGTATGCTCTCTCAATCTCTCCTTCTCCCACTTCCCTCCCCCCAGCCCATACCAGCACCAGTCTTTAGCTGCATTTCTGACATTAGAAAAAGAGGATCACCAGATAGGGGTATGGATGCGGCAGGAGGTTTTCTGGAGCTGCCCTCTGCTTTAGATGCTCCTGTCCCTCAGGAGCCCTCAGTCCCTTCATGGGCTTGAATTAACAAAAGGGGATGCTGCCTTTCAGCAGGGTCTGCAGCCATTCTGCTTGGTGCTTGGTGCTGGCCAGGGTAGTACCATTTGGTATTAAACCATTCCCCAATCCCACTAGAAAGAAGGCTCCCCAGATTGCCAGTGGACTCCAGCTTCCCCAGCTGTCTGCTCTCCTGTATCCCTGGCTCCCAAAAGCCAGTCAGGCCAGGGAGCAGCTGCACGGGAGCCTGACCACTGCCCCTTGGAACTGGTGCACCCCGTTTCTCCCACTGAAGCAGGCATGTTTGGGCGCAGCAGGTCCGGGCAAGTTCCAGGAAGCTACATTGCCTAGTCTATCAGTGCTGCTTAGCGTGTGGATTGGGTAAGCCAGCAGAGAGGCACATGGACTCTGTAGGGCACAACCTCCTAGGCCAGCCCACGCCCCCTCCCCCCAAGCACTTTTCCTGGAAACAGAGGTGCCCAGGAAGGGTCTGTCTGCCCTGCAAGCTTCTGTTGAAGGGAGACACCGTGTGGGGTTGGACTGGGAAGGGCTGTAGCAGGACCAGGGGTTCCTGTCTGCTTTTGGTTTAGCAGGGAACACTAATGCAGGCAGAGCCTTTCCCAGTCACACTGTGGCACCCCTTAAAGGGTCTCTGAATACCCCAGGTGAGAACAACTGCTTTAACATAAAACAGGAGTCACACAAGGGTGACAAAACACTGCTTTATTTCTGGTGCTTATGTGTGTGTGATTTCCAAAATTAGAAGGGATGGCAAATGCTCAGAAGAGCCCCAGGCTTTGCCATGCATTTGCTGACAGACTTAAGATTTTTTTCAGGCTCCATCATAAAAGGCCTGCATGTTACAATCTCATGGGAGGAGGTGCTGTCAGATTTTTCCTATTAACTTCAGTGGGGATGTTTGGAGGGTCACGGGTTTTGACAATGATTCCACTCATCAGCTTTGTTTTCACTAGGTGAAGATCCTGGCTGTACATTCAGACTAAAATAAAACTAGTCCTTCTGATTTACTAATTACAACCTGCTGTTTTCCCCACTTTTGAGGGACTTTGATAAGGTGGAAACTATTCTAGTGCATTTGGGATACCTAAACATCCCACATACTTCATCCTAGTTTTTCTAACATGGAAGTGATGCATGTTTCAAGCAGCATTTCCTCCTTCCTGTGACCCACTTTCTCGTCTCATGAATCCAGCACAGAAGGCAAAATCAGAGCTTTAAAACCCTGTTTGTGTACAAAGGTGGTGGCATAAACCCAAAGGATATATGGAAATGAGCAGAGGCAGGGATTAAAAGATTACCATGTGTCCTTTCCCACTTCCTGCATTTGCCCAGCCCCCACAGCGTGTCTTTCTTCCCAGCCCCCGATGTACCCATTGGCGTAGGGGAAGGGTGGGGTAAGAGGCTGGAGCTCTCAAGATTCCCTGCCCTAATCACTGGCTTCTGCTACTGAAAACCTGATGGCAAGTCAAGCTCAGAGACAACTTTCACTCTGATGCACTGCTGTAATCCAATGAGAGAAGACAAAGACCGAGGCCACAGCTGCCCGTTTTGGCCTTCAAATACAGAGCAGAGCAAAAGTGGAGCCGGAAGGCACCACTTTGCACATTTGACTTCTCCTCTTCCTTCTGTCACATGGACGCATCTTCCCCAGTACAGAGAGAGAGCCATCAGCAGTAATATTGAGAGGTGGGACCTGCCACTCCCTTCCCTGAGAGTCCTGCTAGACATGCCTCTGCTTAGAAGCTTCCTGCGAGGGCAGGGCTCCCCCAGGCAGGAGAAAAGGAAGTACAAGAGGCACGGAAAAGCCAGGTAGTGCGTTTACACGTCTGGTCCTGCTAAATTGGCAGCGATGTAATCATTTCCTTGACAATGAGCTGTGCTGTTCTCATTGACCCAGAATAAGGATGTCACTCTTGGTTATGGTATTAGAAGAGGATGTCCTGAGAGAGAGAGAGAGAGCTCATATCTAGCAAAGATTTGTAGTTAATAGTGTTATCCTTTCAAACCTGAGTGGTTAGCCAAAATTTTGAGGTCTTGCAGATTTTTCTGGTTAAAAAAAACTGATTCTAGAGTCAGGTGTTTCTCTAATGAAGTCCCCATGTTTACAAAGGATTTAAGGCCCCAGGACCGTCTTTGCTTGCAGTTTTAAACCATTTTCCAGTCAATGCTGAACTCAAAAATGCTCACTCAGGTTCTCTCAGGATCACTATTAGGGCTTGTTCTGCTTGGGTCCTTGGGTTTTTCTGGCTCTGCTTTGCTGATGTTTTCTTCTCTCTCTTGCAGTCTTAGAATCCTTCACAAAGCAATAGCCAGCAGAAACCCTCCAGCTACATTTATGTTGTGTGAGCCTGTGTTTTAGGTGATGACATGTGGCCATGTTTCAAATGGAGGGCCAGGGCATTTCAGCTGTCTGGCTCCACAAAGGAGCACTTTATTCTCTATAAATGTTTGCTTTCTTTTTCATGTGTGGATACTTCTGTAAACAAATGCTGCTCTGATTGTATTCTGGGACAGGCTGTCAATACTTGGAGATGTGGGGAAGGACCATAGGTGGTAGAAAGTACAAATGGGGAAGAGCAGAGAGTCACTTAGCAAGTTGCAGGGAATAGAAATGTGCAGATAGTATTGTAGTAAGGGGACAAGCCAAGGAGCCCAGAAAGTTCAGAGACTTGGTAAGAGACAAGTCCAAGGAGCCAGGGTCATTATATAACTCATGTATCACTTTCTGTTTTGAAGGTTCATGAAGACCCCAGATGAGATTATGAGTGGCCGAACAGACCGCCTTGAGCACCTTGAGTCCCAGGAACTGGATGAACAAATGTACCAAGAAGATGAGTGTTGAAGAAACAAGTGCACTGCCTCACCGGGTTTATGGGAGAAACATCTGCCTCAACAGCTAGGGTAGTTTGTGAGGGGAAGAAACGATACAGGAGCAGAACATGGGGTCGGCGCTTAACTTGAAGACCATGCAGGACCCAAGGCACCTTAATAAAACAAACAAACTGGTGGAAGTGGTGCTGGCAGGAAGGTGGAAGAGAGAGAGCCTGGACTCATGCACTATTTCATCATCCCTATGGAGTCTCCCCTGAGTTGTTTTTAATTTTTCTTTCCTTGGCTTGTTTGTTTCAGTTTTTTGGGGGGGCATTTCTTGTTGGATTTTTTTCCCCCAATAAACCCAGTTTAACTTTTCTTAACTCATATAGGACAAGTTGTGAGATTTTGCTTCTTCAGAAGGCTTTCCTATGGAAATAGTGTGCTATTGTTCTTTTCTCTGCAAGTCTCATGACCATAACATGGCCTAAAAACATTGGTGGCAGTGTCATGAAAGAGATCACCTGATGGTTCCATGTGCTGGGATCACATTTGCTCACGCTGTCACTGGGGAAGGTCTTGAGCTACCAAGAGAATTTGGAATACATATCTGTTAAATGAAGGGGAGTCATCTTTCACTGTCAATCTGAGACATTTTACCAGCATACTATGGGCTGGTATCTTGAGTCCTGCAAGTAGCTATTCACTGCTAGCCTAGCCCATGGACCAAATCCAATCACCTAAGTGCTCCAGGAAAGAAGAAGAAATAAGACCAAGGCCTGACAAAATGCAATAGACTGATGCTGACTTTTGCTCTCCCTCCCTCTAGCAAAACAGTAGAATTGAAATGACACAAATAATGTGGAATCTTTATTCAGTCTTCTTTCAAAAAGACAGATTTGAAGTAGTCATTATGACAAAAGGGAGGTTTGTTTTACACACCAGCTAGCGGTTTGGGGGTTTGTGGCGAAGGGTTGTTCTTTCCATCTTAGTAGGAGAGAGAAGGGACCCACATAGTTGCTTGTAATACTCAGAACGCTCCCCAGAATTGTCCTGCACAGCTGGAGAGAAAAGTGAAAACAATACAGACCATATAGCTACACTGGTATCTTATAAATTGGGGTTTTTTTGTTGGGTTTTTTTGGTTTTTTGGGTTTTTTTGATGCATCCAATTTCCTAGCCCCTTCTAATGACAGCTCTGCCAGGAAGTGATCACTTTTCAGCTTACCTGTTTTTAACACAATTTTCTTCTTATAAACAATCTTGCTGCATTCTTGCCTTTTAATTTTAAATATTCATTTTTTTTAGCCCCAGTTTGATTTCCAGCATTTAGGGCAGGGGTTTACAATGTTTTTGGCCAGAGTGCCAAAAACACTTCAACCTTGACCCATGCCTTGACTTGGTGTGCCAGAGGCAGAAGGCGGGGAGCTGCAAAGGGCCTGATCCTTGTTGCTGGTGGTGGGTGCACACGTACCTCCAGGCACACAGCAGTGAAGGGGCCAGGGTGCGCTGCCCCAGCCCCTTCCCCACTGTGCACTTTGAGGCATGCATATACCCACCACTGCCAGGGAGCTGGTGCTGGGGCTCCGGACCCCAGTGCAACTGTTTGCAGCCTCCCTGCCACCTGCTGCTGCCCAGAGTCCAGGCCAGCTGTGGCCAGTAGCCAGGAGGCTGTAGACAGCTGGCTGTGCCGGGCTCTGAAGCCCCAGCAGGCTCCATGGTGGTGGTTGCATGTGCACTTTGAGACGCACAGCCAGGAGGGGCCTGGGGCAGCGCAACCCTGACTCTTCTCCTGCCATCTTCCCCAAAGCACTTGTGTAGCTGCTGCTGCCACAGAGGCTAACCGGGGCTCTGGAGCCTGGCTGGACCCTGGTATAGCTGTTTGCAACCTCCCAGCTGCTTGTCACAGCTGGCCCGGGATCTGGGCAGCAGCAACAGGCAGCTGGGAAACTGTAAACAGCTGCATTGGGGTCCAATTGTGGCTGCATGTGCATCTTGGGGTGCATGGCAAGCAAAAGGCTGAAGTTGCATTTCCCCTGGCCCCTTTCTGACCACGTGCCACAAAGCGAATGTGCAGCCGCTGCCACTATAGAGCTCTGCTGGGGCTACGGAGCCTGGTGCATCTGTTAGCAGACTCTGGCATGCCTGCTACATCCAGTCCAGGCTTTGGGCAGCTGCTGCCTGCTATGGAGTCCAGGCTGCTCGCAGCAGTGCTTGTAGCCTCCCCACCACTTGCTGCAAGCAGCCTGGGCTCCATGGTTGGCAGCAGCTGCCCAGAGTCCAGGCTGGCTGTGGTGTGGTAAGTAAAATGGCCTCATGTGCCATGCTTTGGCACATGTGGTGGGGGTTGCTAACCCCTGATTTAGGGTAAGGTGTGCATTGGATGGAGCGGTCAGCTTTGCCTAGGCTGCAGGCAGGAATCTCAGTAGAAGCATTGATCCTTCCATCTGTGTGGGCTTTTATGTCTGAGATGGGAAGAACTATTTGCCTTTGCAGTGTTACACATCAACATGACATTGAAGGTTTCAGAAGACATGGTGTCCCCTTTAAAGTGAAGGAAATTCAAGCAGTCAAATGTATATTTGATTTGGGAGAAAATGTACGTGATTTTTCAACATGGAGATTGGAGTTTCTCTGTAGGTATCTTGTGATGTCCGAAGGAAAGAAAGCCTTTCTGTCTTTATTAGCACAACCTCTTCTATGGGTTCATACAAGTTAGAAATGGATTTAATAACCACCTTGATTTCTTCCATCTAACCAAAAAGCCTAAAAGGGTCAGGGGAAGGTGGGGTATCATTTATTAAACCCATACAACGCTTAGTGTATGCCAAATACTTAACAGAAATGTTAATTTATCCAGAGAACCTCCCATTTGGTTACCAGTGGTACCCTGTACTCTTAAATAAACTAAGTCCAATTTCACTGTAAGGTGCATTGAGTCACTTACTGTAGGGCAAACGGGGTTCATTAAGGACACAGCCAAATATTATGGAATGAGGGCAGCAGCCCCTTCACAGTTGGCTTCAGATGAAACCAGACAGGCAATACATCTATCCCTCAGCTTTTTCCACCCACCTAATGAATCAGCCTTCCATACTCTTAGATAATGTGCTTACCAAATAACTACATATTGTTTTGTTGTTTTTCCAAATGTTGCTGCATCAAAGAACAGCAGAAGCATCTGTCTGCAGAAGAGATGATCATCCCTTTCCCATCCATGCTGTATATCTGAAAACCTTTTGGGGCACCAGAAAAAAAAGTGAAAATGGGAGGTACTGAGGGATTTTTTCGCCTTATGGTGACAAATCCAACTCTGAAGGGAGGCGGGGGGAGAGGGGGGAGAGAGATTTTGTTGGTTTTAGTTAATTTTGGTGATCTATCTTCCCATCAACCTGCTTAAGGGGCACACATGGCAGCCCTTTCTCAGGGGTGTATATTTAGATTGAACGGGCAGTCTGGCTGTAGCCATAGCACAGAGATCTGATGACCGCTGACCAAGAAAGCCCAAGACAAAATTTATGGAGAGAATGCAAATAAGAGGAAGTAAAAACATCAAAAAACATTATGGCTAAATAGAGATCTTTACTGTTTTCCTGTATTTCTTTCAATTTTAAGGTGTCAGAAAAGAAAAGTTTATGCTGGGAGCTGTGCAAATTCTCTAGTGCACTGGCCATGACAAATACATAAATCATTTTTAATTTTTTCTGCTCCTGCTATTGTTATGACACAGTGGAGGAACAAGGAAAGGAACTTGAGTATCTAAAGTCTTTGCTAAACCACAGATTTTGAACCTTGCCTGTATGTGATTGCTATAAACCTAAGAAATTTGACAGTTCTCCAATTTGTCCTCAATTCCTTGCTGTTTGTATTGGCAAACAAAGTGAAGTGTCATTACAGAGTGAGTGAAAGACAAAAGAAAAGGGAATCTGAATTGCCACACATTTGTTCTAGAGTATGAAATGTCATGGAGAATTTGGATATTTCTTTAGCTGAAAAAACTAAGAGAAGACTCTAGGCCAAAATTGCCAAATAATCAAGGATTATACATTTCCTTTTTGGTTTTGTGCAACGTTGGGAATTACTTTCCAACACAGCACTACAGGCATCTTGAGATACCTTCTGTCTTTAATGAACAGTAGCTTTCTATGCCCCTATACAGATACAACAATAACAAAAAACTTAAATAGTCTCTGGTCTCAAAGTAGGTTCTTAATATGGTGAATTTTTCAGCTAAGTACCAGTGCTGTCTTCAAGTTGCAGTCAAATCACAGTGGCTCAGGGAGGGGGCATAGTAACAAGAAATGCAGTGCATGATGAAGCAACTGGACAGATCACAAGGACTTGCAGTATCTTGAGGGCCTTGCTCAAGTTCAGTTGCCTTTGGGATTTGGGAGGCAACCTTGCAAGCCTTGTATAATACACTTCTCTAACAGCTGAGAGAGAGAGAGAGATTCCTTTTCATCTCACATCTGACACATGGTGTGTGGACAGGACACCTTGCCTTTTCTGCCTCCCCAGCCTTCAATTCACAATGCAGAATTTGCCAGCTGTCAAACAGCCAAACTGTCTGTCTCCTCCAAGGGGAATCAGAATAGAGTGAAAGGTTTTGAGGATCAGTTATTTTTGCCGCTGGTAAGGGGGCATTCAAATTTGGCATTTAGATGGGGCTCTCCCAACCATCAGCAATCCAGCCTGAATAAGCCACTGTGTGCATATGGAAAGGGATCTGAGCTACTGTGGCAGGACAGATGGCCATTCCATGGCTGAGAAGGCAACCGTCTCCCAATTAAAGTCTCCAACCTTTTGAGGACTGTCGCTTCAGAAGAACACTATTGGGGCCACCTGCATAAACACTAAGCAATGGCAAGTTCCCCTAATATCACATAAATGCTGAGCATGCATTCTTCATGATTTCTTTTTAGTATATGACTGCAACGAAGGGCAAATCCAGAATGCATTTTTTTGGATTTTTTTTAAAGACAAATTCTAGTCTGTTTTTATTAATGATGGCTTTTTTTAAGGTGTGGGCTAAAGGGACTGAATTGAATGAATGTAACAAAACAAACAAAAAAGCCTATTCTCAGGGCCAGTGAGTTGCAAATAATTTTTAAAATGCCTGTAATTACATCATCTCAATAAAAAAGTTTTTAATATAAAAAAAGGGCATGCGAAGTATCTGTTGCTGACTTATTGTGAGATGCAAATTTATGGTGATGGGATACCTAAATGTTACAACTGCTTTTCCTCCAAGTGAATACATAAAAGGCATTTTCAGTCATGAAAATAAACCAGCAGCCTTGCCATAGCCAAACCAATGTGGGCAAAATTTGGTTCTCCAAGGCATCTCTTATTTTGAAATGTTAAACCAATCTCTTGGACCATTCTTTTTTTTGCCTTCCCAAATCACCAATCCCACCCTTGCTTCTTTGTGGATCACAGCACATGGCTGACACTCTGACGACTCTGTAATACAAGCTGTTTGGAGACATGTTAAAGAAACATGATGAAGCAATGGGAGGAACTTTAATTGAAGTGTGTTTTTCTATCTAATATTTTGATTCTCCTCCAAAAAACAAAACATCTGTTCGACAGCTCCTGGAGTTCCTTCAAGTCCATGAAAAACAATACTCAGCATGTCTGCCCCTTTACCAGGTAGGTAAACCACTGGGAAGTTAAAGGTTGGAGAGCAGTATGTCTCATTCTGCAGCTGTCCTGAATGAGGACCAAGGAGATGTGGATTCTGTTAGGGCAAATATCTACATACACCACTCATACACCATTCATCTGTTATTTCTAAATATGACATATGACAAATTTCTAAAATAATGAACACACACAAAGCAAATCAACCTTGGAAGCTGGGAATTGCTCACAAGGAGAATTCTCTACCTTGCGCCACATTTCTGCCCAGTCACTGATTTCCTCGGTTTAAGCCAGCAGAACAAATTTAATCTTCACATTAACACAACCTGTTGTTGGAAGGCAGTTGGAACAATGGCACAAGCAGCAATTTGAGGATTACAATTAAGTATTTGGAATAGGAAGGAGACTTTTCAGTGTTTCTGGCTCATACTAAAGGCCATATAAAGCCCAGAATAACAGCTCCATATCTTACTTTGTCCACATACTTTTAAATACCTCAGCACAGAAAAACAAACCATGTACACTCACTGACATGTTTGTCCTCTTACTTAACTGCTGCCTAAAGGTAGCAGAATGAGAGCTTGGGAACACTGTTTCCAGGACAAGCCCAGAAAAAGCTGTGCAAAGTTTCTCTTTGCCCTGCACAATCTGACCTGAAGCTTGAGAGGGGAGTTTAGGACAATTTTTCATGTCGTTCTGATTTTTTTTTTTTTGGCTTTCTTCAAGCTGAGACTTAACATACAAACTGTCACCTTACAAGGAAGTGTGTTTTGCTTAGAGGTTTAAATTGATTCAGGCAATTTCAATATGAGCTGTAAACTGAAACCACTTCTCTGCAACCCAGAAAAAAAAAATCACTTAATGTGTGATTGCAGCAGAAAGGAAACGAATGTTTGGGTTTGTTTTTTTTTTTTAACAGGTATACGGAAGCCACAGAATGAGAGCAGTATTACTGTCTTTTTCAGTAAATGACTTCTCCAACACAAAGTCTATGCTTGTGTGGACAGGTACAGTCCCGCAGGACTAGCACACCACATGGATCTACTATTACATGCCTTTCCTGTCCTGCAGCTCTTGCAGTGGTGGATTGCCATGCATCTACCAATGTACCCAAAGTCTGTGATGTATCACCATGTGCCAGTTCAAGTTTATCTCCCCATTTCAGTTGTGCCTGTTCATGTCAAGCCTGGAGATCAGCACCCCGTCCCAATAATAGATTACACCTGCACTGATGTACAAACTGGAAACCATGCTGCATTATGCCAAATGGCCGAGGGGTGCGGGGGTATGAGGACAGTGGCGGCAATGGTTATGCTACAAACAAATACTTAACACTAATGGTAGGATTAAACCATCAGATTCCCTTCTTTGCTTTCAGTTGAATAGGTCTGACTAGATCATCTCCTACAGCATCTTGTAACCTAGTGGCTGAACTCTCAAGGGACCTGTGATGGGTGGACACCGTAAGCCATTAAATTCTAACCAAAATGGTCTCCCTTATAATTGATAAAGTGAACTGGTGCAGAAGGTTCAACTGCTCAGACTACCAGAAGTATTTAATTGATGTTTATGTGATATCTCTATACCTTGTTTTATTGTATTGGTCTTATTGTACCTCAGTGTTGTAACTACTACGCAGGACAACAATGCACAATGATGAGGAGCCAGAAATGGTAAGCATATTTCAAGTCAAAGGAAAGAGCAGCCCATGTACCCTCACCACCACCTGTAGGCTCAGCATGGAGGAGGGTGTGAGGAAGGAGGTAAAGAAGCCTGATGACAGTATGTTCCAGCGATTCCCCATCTCTGGGATATGAGACCATAGGGACCCAGGAAAGGTTTAGAGCAGCCCTAGAGGACCATGAGTGGTAGAGGAAGGAACAGAAAGGTGCCACAAACCCACCTTTTCCCATTCTCATGCAAGTGAATGGTCAACTGAAAGCATTTTATTGCATGGCAGAGTATGATTAGTGACATTGTGGGAAGTTTATTTTGTTCTAGACATTCCAGCTTTTCTATAGCTTGGGTCAGGTTCTGGCTACAGTTTTTGCTGAGGCTAAACCTGGAAAACAGCCACTTCTCTTTCCTTCTTGTCTTGTCTTTCTTTGCTAGTGCCTCCCACCCCTGCAACAAAAAGGAGAGGTCTGGATACACATAACCAGCTGTCCTAAGCTTTTGTATGCCGTGTATGCATAGCCATGCATGTGCTGCTGCTGACTGAACCAGAAACCCTGCCATGCACCAGTTTCTTCCACTAACCCAGGCTGGGGGGGGTATCAGACATTAAGTCATCTATGCAATTAAGAAGCAATCTTTTTCTTCTCGTTGCCATAACATTTTACTGCTTGCGGGAACACCCTTCATTTACTGGACACTGTCAGCAGATTTTTAAAATAACTTCCCGCCATTGATTATAATAAGCCATTGAAAGCTGGAAAATGCAATCTGTTTACTTAGTTGCTGAATATTTTTCTTCACATACATCCCCCACCCCCCGCCCCAAATTTCTTCCTAAAATGCTGCACGCAAGTGCTGGTTTATACTCAATGGTTTGGGATTTTTTTCAGGTTATTGTATTACTTCCTTGTTTTTCTTCATTCTTCAGGGGAACAGTCTTCAGTCAATTAGGGGTATCACCACATTTATCTAAACTTCTGCTTAAGCTTTTCTTCTGGGTCATGTTGCAGCAGCTGAGAATCTGATTCAATACCCGTTGAATACATACACGCCTAATCAATAGGCATACTTCCTAAGACAACTTACTGTTACCATACTGTTCTAGTGATCAAAAGCTACAATCAAAATCAAACACAGGGTCTGTTGTAAGACAATAGAGGTCATTATGACTGATATGATCCGTTGCAAAACCTGCAGGGGCACATCAATCTTTCTGCCTCCTGCAGACATCTGTGAGTAAAGTTTCCCAACATCTCAAAGTGTTGGACAAACAGTTGTAACAGGAAGCAGGATAAAAGTTCAGGAATTAGAATTGATCTAGTGCTGGCTGATAAACACCATTCGCCTGAGGGCATTGATTTGAAGCCAAGCTCTGCTAAGTGGGTAAAGTTGTCAAATGATCTCTTCTCAACGTTCATCATGGTAAAAGGAGGGAACTGAAGGGTAGATCACTCTAACAAAGCAGGTTCTGTTACTGCAATTTCCGAACAGCAGGGAATTCATATTGCCTAAGTATAAGGTGAGCCAAAGTAACTGACTCAGTACAAGAGAATCAGGGAATTTACAGCAGGGGTCACTTAATTGATTCATAGAGTTTTAGACCAGAAGGGACTAAAATCTTCTAATGTGATAGCCTGTATGTTGCAACCCATTACATTTTACCCACTCACTCATGTGCTGAGCCCAGTATTCTGCATTTGCCTATAGCATAGCTTCCAGACATGTTGTTAAAGACATCAAGAAATAATAGGGAATTCACCACTTAGCTTGGCTGTTTGTTCCAATGAGTAATCACCCTCATTTCTGTGAATTTGTGCCTGATTCTCTGTATCTAGATTCTAACTTGTTTCATGCATTTCCTTACTAGATTAAAAGTCCTTCAGTACCCAATATGTTTTACTTTGTGAAGATACTTTATACATGATGATCAAGGCATCTTTCAATATTCGCTTATGGTAAGCTAAACAGGTGGTGGCTTTTAAGTCTCTCCCTCATTGCTACTTTTTCCAGCCCCTGAATCACTTGTACCCCCATTCCAATTTAGCAATAAGATTCATAAAAGGAAGGTGTAGATGCTCCATCTTATAGCCACTGCCTTAAAGTGATGCAGCATTTGCCTATGTATGGTATTTTCTAGGCGAGGGGTGACCAGAGTTATTCACCCTGGGAGCCACATCCAATCCTCCACGAAGTTCAAGAGCTGGAGAGCAGGAGTGGGGAGGGGTGCTGAATGACCCAGAGTGGAGGTGACCCCCCGCGTGCCACTGAGCCACTTTGGCTTTCCCTGTGAGGAGCGCACCGCAGGCTAAGGAGAGCAGCTGCAGCCCCTGGCCCGGCAGCCCGGCGCCTGAGCCAGCAGTCCCAGAGGAAGAGGAGGAAGAGGACAGGCTCGGGGTGTGCTCCCCATGGGGAAATCTGGAACAGCAGAAGGTGTTGGTCTATGCTGTCCCCCGGAGCTGCCTCAGGGAGAAGTGCGCGGGGCTTTGGCCAATTTCCAGAGAGCCTCATGTTGCTCACGAGCCGTGGTTTGGCCACTGTGGTTTGAGGCTGTCCCTAGAAGAGGGACCAGTCTGTATGTCTTCCTGGTGTGCAGTAACATTTGCAAAAGCACCTTAGTCCTTTTGAAAATGTTTGGTTGAAAAGAAATATAAAGGGTCATATGAAAAATATATGAATGAGCAAAACAAACTCTTGGGAGGCCAGCTAGCCCACTATCCAAACTTCATACCTCCTCTGCCTCCCTGACTCAGTTTTTCCCCATCTAGGCACAGTTTTGTGGAGTACATAGTTTATGACAGATGTGCTGAGTTAAAAAAACATTATATAGACTTTAGGTTCATTTTCCTATTTCTTTTAGGTAGCTCATGATGCTCTTAAAAGCTCTTGCCAACACACTGTCTGACAGGCAAAGGATTCCCCCTCACCATGTTTCAGCTCACAGAGATTCCAGTAGTGGTCTCTTCTCAAATCCACCTACACCGCTCAGTGGAAAAACCAACAGAGAATAAATAGCAGCAGCTGATTTCCAGTCAGCCAGGAACCCACCCTCTGCTCAGTTCCAAAAAAGCTAAGCCACTTCAGGCTGTCACCACCCTTGATATGAACAGAACAGGAATAGATGCACTCCAGTATCACAAACCCCAAGTATTTAGCCGGCACTCTGGCCACTTTAAATCAATAGGAATGTTGCCACTGATTTCGGTGGACCTGCTCCAGGCATATGTGATTGGATTCGTAGCTCTGTAGTCTGAAGTCTGCTGTCTGGTTACTCAGGAATCACAAATTGCCTGTGCAGCAGCAATGCAACTTTGCCTCATGTTGCTTTATACTGTTGTTCTGCCACAGCCTGAATTGTACATGATCTGTGATGAAATGCAATGCAGAGCTATGGAGAGTATCACTGCAGCCCAATGGAAGTTGAGTCTTTGAGGGTTTCACTACATACAGGTAAACCCTCAGCCCAGGTTCACCGAAAGAGCAAGAAACTTTTCTAACAATCTGATGCTGAGTTGTGACTCTGGAGTCAAAACCAAGAGGATCTCTTTTTTGATTGTGCTTTATAATGAATTGGTTTGCACACTGATACCTCAAAACTGGGAACTGGCAGCAGACAATAGGTCTGTGCAAACTCCTGTCAACTGGGTTCACCAGAAGCTGACTGCCAAATGCTTTTTACCCATACACATATTTGCTAGCATATTAGAGAAGATTATAGTGCAAAAGCAGTTTCCTACAGTTAAGTTGCTAAATCTAGAATTAGGCACTAAAATAAATGACACGATATTCAAAAGAACTGAGTACCCAACGGCTCCCAGAGAAATCAACAGGAGCACAGTGCTTTTGGAAATCAGATCACTTAGCCTCTGACATACAGTTTTAAGCCTCTATCTTTATACAACTATGATATCTTTAATTTTCTTTGTTTTTTAATTGCTTAGGTCTCTCATTGCCCAGTCTTTTGCTGCCAACTCTCCTTGTTCAACTTAGCGCCTCTACCAAAAAAAAGGCAGGAGAGTTCTCCTTCTGTTAATCCATTGTAAGCCACATGCTCAGACAACCCAGCTGAGATGCTGTAATGTGATATTTGCAAAGGCACCTGGATTGAGGAAGGAGTGCAAAGAGCATGGCTGCAGCATAGCAGGAGACTGGGGACTGACCAACCCAGTTGCAAGAGCACACTCAAGGCTGCTCTCCAGGGGCAGAATCACGTTCTCTCACTGCAAATGTAGCTGCTGTCAATACTTAGACAGTAATTATGTGGTGAAGAACGAAAATGCACCAAATGGCACCATGCTTAATGAGTAGAACAGTGCCCATTTTGTTTCCCCGGAGTAAAATTCTTTGTCACTCTGAATTCTAAACCCTGCTGTTCGCAGACTCAGTTTTTACATCGTTCCAGATCCCTCTGAGGCACGTAAGTGCACAGCGATGCAGCGTGACATTTATAAGCAACACACTGATGTTTCAGGAATCTGAAAAATGAGCATTAAAAAAATCCCTGAAGTTCCTGTTGAAACTGCTTAGAACTAGCACCGCCACTTCTTTTTCATGTGGTGATATTCAAACAACACTGGTTCCTTCAGTCCTCCATTCTTGCTAAAATAAAACTGGGCAGACAAGGCAATGTCACCTATTGTTTAAAGCAGGTTTTACACTGGCAATATTCATTTCTGTTCTCCTACAAATCAGTGGGACCCAGCCTCCCAACACCACCACTGCATTCAATGTCATATATCCTGGCATTCCTTTCAAGGCCCTTTTTGGGTGAAAGTCTTACACCTGGAGAGGAATAAAAAGGAGCAAACACTATGGCTGAAGACTGGAATTGGGAGGTAGCAGCTCTTTTTTAAGCTCTATCCTCCCAACCACCATTTTCTCCAACTGTAAAATGGGAGACAATAGCTACATGCCTACCGGGGTGTTGAAAGATTAGTGGTGCGTTCCTGTTTATGGATGGAAGGACTTCAAAAGTGCAAAGTGTTATCTCAAGGAAAGATGCAAAACCAAGTTGTCGTTTCTACATAGAATAGTGTCACTGGGACCTTCAGGCTCTAGAGCTGAATGCATTACCTTGCAAGCTTTTTCATGGCAAGTGCGGACCACTGAGTCCTCCTTTGATCTGCACCATGAATATGTCCTCAAAAAAACAAGGGGAGCAAGATAGTTGCAAAAGGAAACAGGACATTCACTAACTGCAGGTGAATAATAACTGGACATTTGTCTACTATTTGTCAGCTACTGTGCTGATGAATAATTGAAATCTTTATTACTCTTGAGCCACACATGCACATACACACACACATATGCATTCTCTCTCAGAAACACACACACACACACACACACACACACACACACTAAAAAAATGCTTTTATTAGTACCAATGGAACAAGTTTCAAGGGTTGGGAGTTGAAAGATGTTAATAAAATTTATTTTCCTTTTGTTATGAAAGGCTTTACTTGGTGTACAAGGTTCAGCTTATTAAAGATAATGCTAAAGGGGTGTTAATTCCAGGACAGATGCAATCAGACAGTCATTTTAAAGGTGACACTAGGGATAGAGAATGGTGAATCAGACTGGTGCTGACCCAGGTCACCTGGTCCAGGAAAAAAAATCTCTACCAATCTCTGGCATCTTTAACAGGAAACAATAGGTTGAAGTATGCACTTCTGATGCCACTGGGGGACAGCTGAGTCATGTGATTGGGACTCCCAGCTCCCACAGTCCTATAGATAAATATTAGTTAATAATAAGTGAAGATAAGTCTGATTGGAAAACTGATGAGCATTTTGTGGGCAAAATTTAGGAAGAATGGAAAGTTTTTCAATTGTTTTGAAAATTTTTGTTTATTTTTTGTGTTTTGAATGAACAACTGTAAAATAATTCCCGTCAAAATAAAATATGTTTTGGAAGATCTGTAGCTGAAAGAGGATGTTGCCAGCTGACTAAGCATAAATTCAAGGGCATATTCTTCAGCCACTGCTACTACAGAGCAGCTGAAGACTGAACAGAGTCCACCATGTAGAAACAAAGGATGTGTGTAGATGAAACAGGGGCCCTAATTTGAAGTGGTGGGTTTTTAAAAACACCACTTCAATTTAGGACCCTTTAAACCCGTGTCGTGCATACACCCAAACTTACCTGCCTCTCCAGCGGCGGGCAGAGCAGTCCCTGGGCTGCGGCAAAGGAGGGGAGGTGGGGGGAGTGTTGGTGCTTCCCTCCCCAGCAGTGGCGCTCTTCCCACTCAACCCCCAGGTGGCACTCGCCTGCAGGCACCCAGCTCGGGTGGTCCCGGGGGGCACTGCAGCTGCAGAGTGAAGCACCAGGCCACCACGCAGACCAGGCAGGCAGGCAGGCTCCAGGGGAAAAAAAAAAAGATCAGTCTCACTGCTTCTCTTGGGTAGAGCCTACCTTCCCAGGCTGCTGGCAGGCTGCCTGCACAAGCTTTCTGCAGAGCCCCTGAGCTGCACAGAGCCCGGTGCTTTGCTCTACAGCTGTAGGGCAGCAAACTAAAACTCCTCAGAGGAGTTTAGTTTTAGTTTGCTGCACCCCAAGTCATTTAAGGTGCATTACGCTGCCAGACTTGCTACAGCAGCTGGAATTACCATACCGCCGACACATCCAAACACCGACACCACTGAAGTGGTGCAAAAGCATTTAACCCACTTTAAAGTGTCATGCACACATGCCCCTCATTTCATCTACACATGGTCAAGAATAAAAAAAGAATAAACAGCTGGCGAAAACAGGTCTCCATCATTGCTATTCCCCATGTCTGACTCCTTTAACCCATCAGTATAACCTCGGTCTGATCTCAAGTGATACCTAGACAACTCTGACTGCCATTTTGGTAGACCCTGGAACCTTTCTACTATCACCACAGGGGCACTGTGAATGTAATTCTTGTGCAGTCCCTCTTGTTATCTTATCCTGCTGGTCCTAACCTATCTTTTTCCTGGAATGAGTCCATTCTAATTGAAAGATCCTGGCCCACATTGCAGTTCCACTCCAAGGCATCTCATCTCAGAACAAGCTTGCCTGGATTCCAAGGGCTGAACCCGATTCGCCTTTCATGACTAAACTCAACAGCTGTCTTGTGATATCAAAGGATGTGGGCAGCTGCCTAATGAACTACAGAAGAGCTCCAGGGTCTGAACAATTATTTTTGCAAAGCCCTTTGCAGCTTTTGATGGGAGACCTAATAGTTATTTTTGCTATGTTATTTTTCTCCTTATTATGGATGAGAGTCACACTCTGCAAACAAGTGTGATAGGCAACATCCATTTTCCCCATTCACTTTAATCAAGTCTATTACTGTCACTTACATCCCTGGGGTTATCCTCTCTCACGGTCTGTGACCATGCCAGAAGGGCATGATCGTTGACTAAGGCAAAGGACATCTGAAGACATATGATACTAATCTGGCCCTGTATTGCTCCTTACACAGCTAGACAGGCTTCTTCAATTACAGACACTCTTAATGCCCTAAATAAAGTGCTTTCTTCTGAAGCACTCAAAGGAGTGCCATCCAAGACTAAGATAGGACTGCCCCAAATCCAGCTTCAAAGGAGACTATCAGGATGGAGATGAGAAGTCATTACAGTCCATTTTCTGAATGATTTCTCCAAGCACCTCACAGTCTCCATTTTACTTTAGAGGGCAGTCATTCCTGAACTAGGTATTCAGAAGTAAGAGCTGTCTCTTGGCAAATGGGACGGCAGGCCTCGGAAACATTCCATTACTCGAGATGGGCCCAGACTGGTAGTGTGGTGTCGCATGACTGCAAGCCAACAGGCATTTGGGGTGTGATCCTTGAGTTGGGGTTACCATTTAAAAAGCTTGGGAACTGCTGCTATACAGGATTGGTTTTCCATTCAAACACACTTCGAACCTCTGCTCTTTCTTCCTGGAAGAGAACCTGAGCACACAAATCTATATATTTGTCACCAACAGACTGGAGTGCAGCAAGCCACTGGCTCCAGGTACACCCAGTGTGAAAGTGGTATTCCATGGCAACAGAGAAGCAGCAAAGAGATGGGGCCTGTTTTGGCAGGGTGATAAAAAGACAGCATTTTATGCCACTGTTCGCACATACAGTGAAATGCCTTCTTGTACAAAAGGCCAGCCCTTACATCCCCGAATAGGACTTATATGTGACCTAGGTGGGGCCTAGACTTTGTGATGGCTCTCTGCACTGGGAAGAATTCCACTCGTAAAGCATAACCAGGTAGTGACGCACATGGACCTTGAAGGGAGTGCACAGGTTGCTGGAAGGAAGAGTCTGGAGAAGGTACCAGGGAGTAAGTGTGTGAGCACCTGGCGGGAATGCCACCTGCTATGCCAGCACTTCTGTAAATAGCCTACCTATTAAAGAGCCAGTTAGGTCATACAAGCACAGAGTCCTCCTGTGTTATTACCAAGCATACAGTGTGAGATGAAACAGACTCCAATTCAACAAGGCACCACGTTGAAGCTAGGCATGTGCTTCAGTGATTTGCTGACTTGGTGTCTAGCAGGATACCTTCAGTTTATGCAATATCCAGGTGTCTGAGTTATATTCTAGCCTTCCCAACAAAGGTTTAAGACTCACCTAAAACCAAGGAGTAGAGGGCAGATGAAAAGAGAAGAAATCAGAGAGAAATAAATCTTACACTTCAGTTCATCCTGGTGAAGATGTGGTAGAGTAATAACTAGCCTGAGGAAGAAAAATCCCCCTAGGGAAGAAAAGCAATTGACTAAAACCTAGGGAAATGTACAAGACTGCTGCTAACAATCATGTTTTACACTGGATTCCCCAACCTGGACTATGAAGAAACAAGCTCATTTTCATTGCATGTCCTTCTCCAACCCAAGATGCTGCCTGTGCCCCTCCAGGCAATGCGTGAGACCAAGCAAGTGCATTTAATTGCTGTGGTGGCATAACATCCAGATGCTTTGAATATTTATGTAGATTCCTTCTCGTCTGTGATGTGGTTAGTCTTGCTGGCAGCGAGGTACAGAATATTTTACCACATATCAAAACAGAGCAATAAGCCAATGTGACAGACAGATGCCTGCGACTTCCTGGAGTGAGCTCAGAGGCTGCCAAGTACACTGGGTAGAGGAGGAAGGTATGAAGACTGAAAAGGCTGGATTTGGAAGCCCTCTCCTATGTCTCTGTCTGCCTGATAGAACGATAGACATGGAGTGTTAGGAACCTCTTTCATGAACTCAACTCCTTCCATATGTGGCAGGTTCAGCTGAAGGTGCAGCAACAAGAGTTAAGGAATATATGCTAAACAAAACCCTACCAAACAGAGCTGAGCTTCTTATTCAAAGATCTCAGGACTGTTAACCCTAAGACAGAAATTGATGCAGGTCAGAAAACTACATCTGAACCTCCTGAAACTCTGGGCAGGTTCAGATCTATCTAAAGCTGACCAATATACCCACATTCTATCAAGCTAGATCATAGTGTGATGGAAAATACGATGTCTTCTCAACATACATCTTCTTCTTTTTGGCTGAAATTTCTGATTGTTTGGACCACCTGTGACATGAATTCAGGTTGCAGGCTGTGCTCCAAACACTAGGGATGCAGACAGAAGTGACAATTCTTGCCCAATCTGGCCACAGAAACCAGTTTATAGCTGTGAACAAGCACAAGTGCATGGCTGCAGATCACTTAAAAAAATGGCCAATCAAGCAAAAAACTGAACCCCTAGTGCATGAGGGGTCAGAAGAAGACATTTCAAAACAGCATCTTCTGTAACTTATGTCTGCGCTACCTCCCAGCCTGTCACTGTTTTCAGAATGGGAGGTGGGAAAGGGAGACAAGAGAGTCCAGTCGGGGAGGTTTTCAGCCAGTGCTGGAGAATGGGGTAGGTGTATTGGGTGGGAGGGAGCCTGAAAACAGCCCAGGCAACAGCTCCCCCAGAACCAGCGGAGGACTTCTGTTTGGTCCGGGGGATCATTGTAACTCAGATACTTCTATCTGCACCCTAAATGATTAAAGCTTTTTGAAGTCTTAACTTGTGGTGGCAGTAGTTTCACAATGGGCAACCAGGAGCCCTAGGTGCTGCCTAAGTTTGGAAGGCTGATCCCTCCATTCGTGTCATCCCCTGCCCCAATCTTGCACTTTCCCTGCAGAAAATACAGCTCTAGCTCTGACAGTGGGGAGGACAGGGGAACACAGTGGCACATGGCCAATGGTTTGCTGCTCCTGGGAGAGATGTCACATACCTTTATGCAGGTAAAAAGAACAGTAACAACAACAAACTTTCTGCTGCTGCAGCATGCACCACCACCACCCAGGGCAAAGTACTGGCCAGTTGTTCCTTTTTGTCAAGGACAATAGAACGTGCTTCACAGGTGTGGATTCATCACTCCTCTTTGCAAGAATGGTCCTGTAATAATTTAGGATTCCATTAAGGACCAAATGCAGTTTTTCAATATGAAACTGAAGTGTGAAATATATATGACAGTAATGTAAGAAACACACATCTGAAGCCCCTGCCATCCAAAACATCTGTCCAAAGGGAGAACTAAGCTCACAAGGGGAGTACCAAATGTATTCCCGGGGGGATGCGTCGGGGGTGCACGCAGATGCACTTGCACCCTCTGAGTGTGGTGGTGCACCCACTGCAAAAAGTTGGTCACCGCTCACCACCCTGCTGCTGAAACCGCCAGCGGCATCTGCGGGAGGTCAACGATCGCTCCTGGCCACTGCTGCTGGAGCTCCACACTTACCACTGCTGGGCTTCTGCCACTGCTGCTGCACTCTGCTGCCACCAGCGCAGCTGTGCCCCCCCAGCTGAGGGCACGCACCATTCATGTGTATTCCCCTTTCTTAGTTGAGAAAGCTGCCACAGGAGGGAACAGCCTGAACTTGTCAAGTGGCATGTGCTTTCATGTCTTACCACCTGCCAAGGGGGCATAAACATCATGAGGCAGCTCCTGAGCAAAGCCCTAGTACTCCAGACCCACTTTGGGGCTGTCCCGGTAAGTACTGGCAATAACAGGGTTTGCGGTATGCAGGGTGTCCTTACTGAACCAGGTCTTCACCTGGCACCAATCAGCCCTGCTCGGCTGAAGTGGCATTGAAATGGATGTCAATAGCATTGTACTGATTTACACCAACGGAGGAATCTGGCTCATACTCTTTACAAGGTGTTTGGAGGAAGAAGATGACAACAGATCAACTCCTGTCTCATAACCCACTTCCATAGTAAGTGTGTATATTGTGTCCAAAAGTGCCTCTCTGTGTGTGCCTTTCTCAACTTCAGTGAACAGGTGGCCCCAGGGCATCCTCTTCTACTTCCCCCAAAGTTGGAAGGACAGCATGCCTTAGTGACTTGAGCTATCAAGTTGTCTTGCGTGGCATGTTTAACCTGTTCTGTGGCTGCTGGGAAACGAATCCAAACATCACCTGCAACACTCTTCTGGCTTCAAAAGGAAGTGCTTTATTTCTGTCTTCTTGTATATGTGTGCAGGGCTATAGGTTAATTCTTTTTAGGCCTCAACAAGATATATCTTCTATTATGGTTGTCCTGGACACCGTGGCTGTGACAAACAAAAAAATAGTAAGCAAGTGGAATAGGGGAGGAAGATATGTGGGCAGAGAGACTGCCACCTATTGCAATAAATTTTTCTCATGGAGAAAGGAAGGAGAATTTTTGGAAGGCTATTTTTATTTGGTTTGTGCTTTTGTATGCTCAGCAAATATGAAGACAAAAGCTTTGAAAGTAGATGGAAGCAAAGAGATATCTGTAAAGAAAAGTATATATTTTCTGCTTATACTTTTTTAATGAATGCACTTGGTCTATTTAAATAAGGAAACAATTTTGGAGCATGGGGACTGGGAGTGAGGACTTCCTGGTTACATTCTTGATTCAGGCACTGGGGAAAATGTTGCCCCAACTTTGGATTTGACAGGTATTTGGGTGTTCAGTGTGCCAGCTGAATTTGCCAACTGTCTGGGTACTCAGAGATCTGCCTTAGGGTTTTCAAAAGGCAGCTGTTACATTAGGTTATGACACAGAGAACCGTGTCTACCTTAGGCCACAGGTAAAACACTCCCTGTGCTGTTCTTGCAAGAGACCAAACAGAGCTTACATGATGACTGCCAGGAAAAGTGTGTATACACAGGCATTCACACACACATGCACATGCACAAACATGCACACAGGCACATCCACACACACACAGAGAAATCTAAGATATTAGAAAGGCATGCACAGCTTGTGTAAGCATAGCTGGCTTATCATATCAATCACAGCCCACCTGCCCAGGCTTGATGGGCTCATGACAGCCAAAATGATGGAGGAGAATGTGAGCTGTATCCATGGGGAGATTACAGCTGGCTAGAAATCTTCCTCTAGCACTTTTTCCATTGGAAAATACAGATTTGTGAAAACCCACAGGTTCCACAAGAACATGACAAACTTGATGACATTTTCAACCATGCCAAGCAAGTTTCTAGTAGTTTCCTGCTCAGTTGCCTACCAGAGTGCCAGGTCCTCACCTGGCTGGCTTCTTAAGATACAACCTGGCATGCAGGTGTGCTGCCCAGCTCCCACAACATCCAATTCCTGGAGTTACCTGAGCATCTAGCTCCACAGCTTGTTGGCTCATTGGGCTGCCTGCCTGGTAAAGAAGTAGGCTGCCTGGTTCTCCATCTTTCCAGGAAAGAGATCCTTCCCCACCCTTCCCTGCCACACACACACTCTCCCTTGTTCCCTAGGCTGCCAGCTGAGAAAATATAAAAAAATCCCTTTCGGGGTCTCCTGAAACAGAATGCAATCTTGCAGGGAACTCACAGTTCCACGATCCATTTCTGATTTGGAGTGACAGGTTTGGGTGGTTCTTGATTTTTGTTTAAGAAATGAAAAATTTACTATGGGTCAGAATTTCTGCTTCTCATCTGACCCTCTGAGAAATGCAGGTTTGAGAGAACGCCTTTCACGCCTGAGGAATCCTTTAGCACTCTGACTGTCATTTGTCAAAAGCTGGAGGTTAGACAAATATGCTCCCAGCTCCACCCTTTTAAATCCCTAACACCAACTGTCCTGCCAAGGGCTACCTATACACATGATCAGGGGCTAGCAGGGTGGAGTGTTATAACCAGGGCAGTTTCTGGAGAGCTGCTCTAATTAAAACACTTCATCATCATGTGTATTAATCCCCCCACACATTTAAAAATGGTTATGGATGCTTCATCTAACGTAAAGATTTATGAAGCGTACCCACAGCCATTTTAAAATGCACGGGGGCTTAAACACATGACAGTGAAACCACACTGGAGCATTTTAATTAGAACACTTGACTAATCACATCTGCTCTTGACACATTAAAACCAGTATGTGTATAGGCAGCCAAGGACCTGTACTACCAGCCCCATCAGAGTTCCTCTGGAGTCAGACAGCTTGATTGCTCAGCACAAGAGTAATAGCTCCAAACCTACCATCAAATTCTGGACTCATACAATGCCAAACACTGTACATGCTGAGCCAGTACATCTGTGAACCAATTCAAAGCCCATCAAGGTCAATAGAGAGGTTCCCATGGACTTTAATAACCTTGCATGAGATACAGCTCTCTCTCTTCTTTAAGCAAAGCTTTTCTGTCTACTTGAAGCATACCATATAGGAGTTTCAATGTATCTTGGTGACCCACTATATACTGCTTTCTAATTAAATCTGGTCTCATTAATAATCACTGCAGAAACCAGAGCCTGCAGCACACAGATAGTCTTAGTTTTGCTTGATTGTGGGCATGTCTACACATGCAATTAATCCAAGATCAGTGTACTTGTGAGTAAACAACTCACAAGTAAACACTCCCAGGCAGGCATCTATATGTGCAGGCATCTATATGTGCAGGAATGATCATGATGGTAAAGCAGAGACTGGGAGATTAGGATTGCTCAGCCCCTGCTCCCAATCACAGACTTGGAGGGCAGTCTTGGAGTGCTCTGCTGCTAAGGCAGGGGGGTCCGCACCTGGGCTCCAGTGGTGGACCCCACCCTGGCAGTAGGCAGCTCCCAGGGGCAGGGAGCGATCTCCTGCCCCTGGTGGCTGGCTGACCAGGAGCAGATTTGCTTTTGGTCAGGCATCTGCATGAGCACTATTGTGCAGTAACTACTCACAAATAAATTTGCTGCTTGCATTTTCAGGTGGCAAATTCACTTGTGATTGATGAGGTTTATTGCACAGTAAGCATGTACATGCGTAGATACACATACTTACTGAGCAGTAAACTATGCTACTTCGCAGTAAAATGTCTCATGTAGATGTACCCTGTAAAGTGCTGAGGACTAGGAGGCCCTGATTTGTGACTGGGACCCTTGGGAGCTGCTGTAACATAACAGGGCTGTCCAACTTCTAGAGGGGCCAGGGGCTGCACCAACTTCATGGAGCACCTGGTTGTCCACCCTACTGTTCCTGGTGCTTTGCCACTGCTACTCTCCCTACCCCCTGCTGCACTGCACACCCTCCCACTGCTGTTCTCCCTGCCATTTCTGCACCAGAGGGAGGGGGAGTCTGAAGCCCCCAGCTGCTGCAGCTGGTGCAATAGGGAGAGAGGCAACCAGGTGGAAGCCCACGATTTGCAATTTAACTCCTCAGGGGCTTCATGCAGCAGTTGTACAGCCCTGCAATACAAAAAATAAATAATCACTAGGCAATCTGGCTACTGGCATATGTGCTGCTAGTCAGTTTACAAATTAACAGTGTTCACTGGAGAGATACAAAGCCCTTTGTCCAAGTAGAGCTGGTTGATATTTTTTTGAGGTATTGTAAAATTTGCCAAAAGGGACCAAATGTATTTGTGAATTCAGGCCATATTCAGATAATAGTTTTGGCCATAAAAAATGGTGAGGGGTAGGATTTTGAAAGTGTTGAAACATTTTGCTTCAACATTGTCAAAATGAAATGATTTTTGTCAGAAATACCCAAAACCTGCCTTCCCGCATTCCCAAAAAGAAACTTGGCAGTTTTTCATTTCAAAATTGCATTTTTCATTTCAAAACTGACATCATGAAAAGAAAAAATGTTAAATAAAAAAGCTAAATAACCCCAGAACAAAATTCTATGCTTCAGGTCAAAGGAACTACATCAGGGTGACCACCCCAAATTTGCCTTTTTAATTTTAATATTTTACCCTTGAGCAGAGGGCTAGATGACTTCCCGAGGTCCCTTCCACCCCTCCTTTTCTATGATTCTATGACTCTGCCCAGTTCCGACTCTGAGGATTGTGGAACCATTATTTAAAGCTCACAGAAAACATTCCTGCAGGAGAAGTATCATTGTTATCTGCCCCATTTCACAAATACACGAACTGATGCATGGAGAAGTGAAGGGGCTTGCCCATCCAGGAAGGAGAGTCAGGAATAGGACCAAGGTCTCCTGACTTTCACTCTCCTTCTATAATGTTGAAAACATATTTCAAAATCTTTGGGATCTCGTTGGGATTCAGTCTGCCTTCTATTCAAATATATTATAACACTTCCATTGCAAGTCAGAGTCAGGGGCTGCCTCTGGCCATTTGTCCCTTGCTTATTTCTCTGTTTCACTCAGCCTCTGTGTTTTCCCCCTGTAGTCTGAGCCACAGTAGAAGCATTTCTTAGAGTCAGTCTGTCACCTGAAAGCTATCCTTCTTTTCAGCAAGGATGAAAACGCTTAAGCTTCTCCCTTCCCCAACTCTAGTAAGCTATTAGATGCTTTGTATCAAAATGAAGCTCTGTTATGGACCTAAAATGTTGTGCCCTGGGGAAGATTTGGTAAAAGCTGCAGCTCTGTAGCTTCCAACAGCCTCCAATCTCTGTGCATCTCTTTGTGTTTTCAGCAGGGCACCAGCCAAGTTTACACGTTGTTAGAACAGCTAGGTTCAAGGTGTTCTCAAGTGCTGTACATTTGACATCACTCCAATTGATTGCCAATGCAAACAGAAGTAGATGTAAATGAGATGCCATTGGCTGTTGGTAAAATAAAGAACAATTAAATTATAGTTCCTGCTTATCTTGGACACATTTCCGGGCTTCAATTCTAGAATGGCCTGAACTCGGCATTTCATAGTTTCATAGTTTCTAGGGTCGGAAGGGACCTGAGCAGATCATCTAGTCCGACCCCCTGCCATGGCAGGAAAGAATACTGGTACGTTTTGGTAAGTTTAGTCCAAGTGCATGGTTTCTCAATATAGGTCAGCTTTTTAAAAGGGTGCCTGAAAAAAAAGCATTCCCCAGAGTTTGGAAAAAGCAATGCAATTCATTTTTAATTTGTCTGAGCATCCGCCAGCTGTGGTAGTCACTGGCTGGTCACTGGCATTATTCTTCTTGCTTCTCTCGACTCTCCAAACCATGCATATCACCATGACAACTCTGCATCTTGTCTTCAGCTTCTCTGTTGACACTGCAAATGAGGGTGCCGGGTGGGATGGTGAGCTATGTTGTGCATATGGCTGAAACTGGACTTGAAACCATTAGACCATGAAGCAGCCCTCAAATAGTAAGTATTTTGATAACTACTAGTCCCAATTAAGGTTGAATTATAACCTATTGGTTAAAGATTCCTTGTCTTATCATTCATGTAGGACCTACAGGTTCCTAATCTGGAAAGTCTAACATTTCTTTTGGTACTGGGGAAAGGCAGAAAAAGAAATAGAGAAAGAACAGTATAACTTCCCTGCCTGTCTTTATGGCGTTATGGGAAGAGGAATCCCCAGTACCTCTTCTGGTACAGCATGGGCCATGGTATAAAAGAGGTAAGAACACAGACCTAAGCCATTTCATCACCCAAAGGGGCATGTTCTGACCACATTGTTGTTAAGCAACATTACCTATCATTTCCTTAATGGAATACCTTCATGGTCAAACAGTTTCTTCTCCTGAGGGGAGGAGAAAGTTGAAATCACTATGGTTTGCAATGAAGAAATGTTGCATATGGAAAGTGTAAAATACTGCGTGAAGAACGTTGTAGAGAAGGTTCCTGTTAAGCTATGGCAGTGGTTATAATAGGGATGTGAGAAGTGGGTGATATTTGATTTGGATTCCGCCTGATTCAGGGGACAGTGATTCAATTCGCTGATTGGATCACTGTCCTGATTTGATTCAGCCAAAGTTGAATCTGAAAATTAGATTCTGATTCAGAGAATCAGCGATTCAGCCACAGACACAGCTTTAAATGTTTTTTCTACATACCTTAAGGTACCAGGCGTGGCTTGTGAACACCGAGATAATGGGGCAGATGGAGTGTCCCACCGGAGCGCGGGGGGCACCCTGCATGCTCGGCGGTGGACCCAGAATTGAACCAAAAGTATTTCTGTTCCGCTTCTGGGTCTGCTGCCAAGCATGTGGGGGACCCTCCTCCAGCTTGCCAATCAGCTTCAGGGTGACCCTGGAGGCACCAGTTGCCAAGCTGGGGATGGGGGGGAGTGTTCCCCATGCACTCAGTGTTCATGAGCCACCTCGTACCTTGAGGTATGTAGAAAAAACATAAAGCCGTGTCTACGTCTGAATTGTCAAATCTCTCCGATTTGAATCAGAGGCTTCCGATTCGATTTGGAGAGATTAATGGGTCTCCTGATTCAATTCAGATTTGGAGATTTGGCTGCTGAATCCAGCTGAATCTCCTCCAAATTGAATCAGTGACTGAAGTTTCACGCAGTCCTAATTTACAACCTGCGGTTTACGGACCCATGGGGGTCTGCAGACTATGTCTAAGGGGTCCATGAAAGATGACTATGATCAATCAAAAGTATGTGAATACCCACACTTACAATTCAAGGGGTTCATACCTGCATTTGAAATTTCCAAAGGGGTCCTCACTTCCATTCAAAATATTTTAGGGCTCTGCAAATGAATAAAGGTTGAAAGGCACTGAGCTAGTGGGGAACCCTAATGAAGTAAATCTCAGGGCAGCACCAAAGAAGCCATATTGCTGTTGATGTGTTTGGCCCTGTACTGAGAAAGGGTTTCACATCTAATATTTGTTAGTAGCCATGGATTGCTTTACCATATGGCCTGAAGCTTACCCAATAAAGAACCAAAAAGTTGTGCCTATATCAGAGGCTCTAGAGAATTAATTCTTCACTAGATGTGGGGTCTTGGGTGACCTACACACAGATTAAATGGGAGAAAACATTTTATATGAAGGGTATCAGCTGGTTCATGGATTGTAAGGTCCATAAAATGCACACCAACCCAGCATGCTCCCACTGGAAGGGATGGTGACCATCCAACTCCAGGGGTTCAGTTCACTACTTTTGTAAAACAGTGCCAAATGGATTGGAAACAGTATAGCCCATGGAGTTTCAACATTTTTTCATAAGTGTACACCTGGTGGCTGGACGCAGAGTGGGGGAGGAGGGGGAGTGGTGCATGGCCGCACATGCAGCGGCAGGAGTGTAGGGTGGTGGGTGCAACCATCCACCTCCCACACCTGTCTGGCTGGGCAGAGCCTATGCTGGCCCTACCCACTCCATCCCTGCCCACCCGCGCATACTCCCTAGGGCTTTCCCAAGTACCCCTGGGGGTACGTGTACCCCTGGTTGACAACCCCTGGTACGGCCCATTGATTTATCGAAAAGTCAATAAGATGACAAAATACTCAGCACTCTTCATAGGATCATACAAATCATAGCGAAGTAGGACTGAAAGGCACTTCCATAGGTCATCTAGTTCAACACATTGCCTGAGGCAGGATCATCCCTATCCAAACCTTCCTATGCAAATCCATAATCTAACCTCTTAGTAAAACTACTGTCAATCCAGACACAACACAAGACATAACACCCTAACCTGCCACAAGTCAAGCAAAGGGACCATGGTAGCCAATGTCCTGCTTCTCTAAAAGGCTGTTAATATACACTCAAGGGATCCAAGGTAGAGGGCCGCCACATCCCCCACTAGAGAGGAGAGCAACCCCCGCCCAGCCAGAGTCCATACCAATGTGACAACAAGGTAAAATTCCTTTCTGACCCCAAATATGGCAATCAGTCTGACCCTAAGCAGAGGACCAAGACTCTCTAGCCAGGAACCTCTGGCTCTAAGTCCCAGCAAAATCACTGCCACACCTCAGTCAAAATCCCCAGCCTTGGCTGTACCCAACATCCAATACTTCTGAGGAAGGCTTAAAACAACACACATGACACAAAGCAGAAAAGGGAAGGGAGGAAAGTTGGGCTGGAAGCAGGTCTAGTCAAGTCCCCTGCTCAAGGCAGGACTGTCCCTGACTAAACCATCCCAGTCAAGGGTCTATCCAACCTGCTCTTCAAAACTTCCCTGGACTAAGATTCCAGAACTTCTCTAGGTAGCCTGTCCCAATGCTTGACCACTCTCATAATCAGAAAGTTCCTCCTAATCACCAACCTTGAGGCCATTACTTCTAGTCATGTCCCCTACAGCCACAGAGAAAAATCCCTCTCCATCCTTTTCATAGCTGCCCTTCATGTTTTGGGCCAAGTTCAGGATCCCAACCCCCCAAACTACTAACAAGGAGGAGGAGGAACAAATTTAGACTCCCAAACTGACCAAGTTCACATCTGTGCATGCAAAATTTGACAGCTGCTGATAAAATGAAATAACTCTGTTATCAGAACAGTGAGGACAAACAACATACCTAGCCTTAGGATGGAGCTCGATAAATTTATTAGTGAAATTATTATGGAATTGCCCACACTAGCAATTGGCAAGACTCTGGGATTCAGGACATGAGACTGGACAGGACCTCCTATGTCTGGTCATGTGGGAATTAAAAAAGAGGAGAGCAAGTTTGTTTCCACAGCTACAAGTAGGAGCTCTATAAACTGAAGAAACCATGAAAAGCCCCTTGTGAATAAATGAAGTGGGCTAATTGTTACTGATAGATCTGAGAACAAAATGTAAAGTTATCCACAAGTATTTTCTGACGAGGTATCCTTGGAACTGAAGTAGAATGTAGCTGTGGAGGAAAATGGAGAATGTAGCTGAGGACAGAGGTGTGACAGAGAGATGAATACCCCATCAGAGAAGAATGAGCGAAGTTCATCTCACTCAGCAACTCTGAGATGATGGAAAGAGCTGAAATGAATGGTGCTGTTTTGCTGGAAGTGTTTAAAAGAATCATGGGGTGGTAGGAATCTCAAGAACTCCTCTAGACTACCCTCTAGCTCGAGGTAGGGTTATTTCTATGTAAGCCATCTAAACCAAGTGTTTGCCTAACCTGCTCTAAAAAACTTCTGGTGGTAGAGGTTCCAGAACTTCTCTAGCCTGTTCCAATGCTTCACCACCCTGATAGAAAGTTATCTCTAACATCCAACCTAAATTTATCTTGTTGCAATTTAAGACTATTGCTTGTCTTGTTCCCTAGGGACACAGAGAATAGTTATTATCACCTTTCTCTTTGTAGTAACACTTTATGCACTTGAAGGCTGTTATCAAATCCCTCTTCAGTCTTATCTGCTCCAGCTAAATGATCCCAAATCTTCCAACCTTTCTTTATGCATCACGTTTTCCAGACCTCTAATCATTTTTTCTTCCAATTTGTTTTGTTTCCAATTTGTCCAGCTCTCCTGTAGGGCCCAAAACTGGACATAGTACTCAAATTTTGAGCTCCTCATCAAATGTGCCTTTGTCTATAAGTAGTCAATAAACTACTAATAAGTTGTCTATAAGCTACTGGGTATGCTAGCTAACCTTTCCTTCAGGCTGAAGGAAACAAGCACTTAAGTTGCTTTATGGCATGAGATCAATGGAGACACTGAAAGTCACTGCCCAAGTGACTAAGCCCCATGCAGGTTGAATCAACAGCCAAGCCCTTAAGAGCCAACACATTTCCATGTGGAGTGATTGCAAATACAGAGGCTAGAATATTGACATGTTTGAAAGCTGAAAAGAAAATTTTTAAAAATGCAAGAAAATCACTTGTGAGCATGGCTATAGACAAAGACCAACATGGACTTCAGAACTGACTTGAGGTGTAGGGTTTAGAAACAGTTAGCACAGAAATATGTTGCAGCTTGTTCCTACTATGATCAGGGAAACAAGACTTTGTGTACCATCTTTGGGAATAAACAGAACTGCACCAAAGAATACACCTGACTCATGTAGTGTGTTTCTCTTATTAGAAACAATGTGGTAGGGCCCCAAGCAGTGGTCAGCCTTGCCATCAAGGATCAACATCCTCTTCTTAAGCTGTTTGACATTCTTCAGTCACAGTAAGGCAGAATCTATACTACACAGTAAGGCAGAATCTATACTACACAAAACATAATAAGGCAGAAGATAATTATGTGCATGACTAGATTATAGGGTGCCTTTATCTTGCTAAGTACAATCACAACAGCTCCATTCCTGGGAAGCTGAGTCAGCTGTTCCTACTGTTCAGCCAAGACTGTTCCTTGGTGCATGAAAAAGAAAAATGAGTTGGATGCAGGGTGGATAAAAATCAATGATTTTTTTTTTAATAAAAATAGTTGGATTTTTTAAATTTAAATCAGGTTTTTAAAAATGTAATCATATTTACATTTTTTTATTAAAATGCTTTTAAAAAAATAAACCTATATAAAGATAGTTTTAACTTACAATATGTTAAAGCTGAAAGATATCTTCATGGAATAGGAATTATAACTTCTAATTATATACTATTTGAGACAATATATTCATGTAACATTTTCAGAAAAGTGTTATAAATAGGTCACACTAGGCCATATTAGAGGCCCAATCTTACAGGGTTCCCAGAGGCTGCTCTATAGATTAATTAAGATTAAAGAAAGCTACTCTACCCAATGGGACTCAGTGTTCAGTCTAGAAGATGCCATTAAGCATCTCTGTGATGCTTAATTTCAGTTCTCAGACTACAGATTTGTGTCTCCAGAGATAACATCCTTGGCTGTGTGTAGATTAAATAAGAGTTGTGTGTGCATGACACTTGAAAGTGGGCTAAATGCTTTTGCACCACTTTAATGGTGTCAGTGTTTGCACACTTTGGTGATGTATTGCACATTAATTCGAGCCGCTGCAGGAAATTCGGCAGCATAATGAGTCTCAAATGGCTTGAAGGCGCAGTAAACTAAAACTACTTCGACGATACTTTGCTGCCCTTACAGCTGGAGAGCCAAGCACTGGACTCTGTGCAACTATACAGGTCTGCAGGAAGCCCGAGAAAGCAGTTCCACTCAAGAAAAGCAGCGAGCCTGATCTCTCCCCACCCCCCCACAAAGCCTGGCTGAGCTGTGCAGGGAACCGGTGCTTCCCTCCATGGCTGCAGTGCCCCCCAGGACCACCTGAGCTGGGTGCCTGTGGGCGGGTGCCACCGGGGGGGGGGGTGCAGCTGCTACAGAGGGAAACACCAGCCACGCCCCCCTACAGCCCAGGGACCACTCCGCCTACCAGCAGTTTGCCCTCCCCTCCCCACTGGAGAGTCAGGTAGGTCAGTGGAGTGTGTACTCACTATGGGGGTTTAATCAGCTCTAAATTGAAGCAGTGTTTTTTAAAACCCACCACTTCAATCTAGGGACCTGTTTCATCTACACACACCCCTTGTTAACAGCAGTATATGGAGGTGAGAGATAACAGACCTGATTACCTACCCATCAGGCCTCCTGTCTCTCTGTAAGTTTCTGTACACAGAGTCAAGCCCTCACCTCTCTCTAAAAGTGCAAAGTTTCAAGAAGTTAAATAAATAGAGGATTACTGGGAGTGGAGTAGATCTGGGCAAGAAAGAGGAGTCTGGAGATAAATACAAGGAGGAAGGGGCAGTAGAAACAAAAGAGAGACATTTTGAGCAGAAGATTCAAGGAGTCTTGAGGGATAAGTTTCTGAGTATAGCCTTTCCACTGTTTTGATATCTGAGATCATTGAGGGAATGGTATAGAAGAATGGAAAACCTATCATGGAAGCAGGATTGCCAGGCTGTAAAGAAGACCTTTTGGGAATATTTTAATAAAGTTCCTTTACTTGTGGGTAAGACAGGCATGCGTGCAAAATGCAAACAGTGTGTGACAGGGCACCTTTGATGCTTCCTGGAGATTTCTGGTCCTGGGCATGACCTGAAACTGCACCCTGCTGGCATTGGATGGTGTGGTAGGGCTACCTATGGTGGGGCAGTCTCCAGGAAATGCCACTCCTGTGCCTTCCCAGTGAACGGCAAGTATGTGGTGCTGGAAAGCCTCAGCCCCCATGATCCGATGTCTTACCTTCTAAAGGGGACAGGTTTGGGGTCCAGGTATGACAACAGACACCTGAGGCCTGAGTGGGCCATCAGCCGAATTTGAGATGCTTGAGGACAGAGAAGGCCAGTGCCTGGAATCAGCCCAGGGTGTGGGGCAGTAGGCCTGATGCCCTGGCTTTAAGCAGGGCCAGAATCTGGCAGCCTAAGGGTAAGCAAGGGGTCATGACCATGAATGAGAGAGAGGAAGCCTGAAGGGCTGCATGGGGTAGGGCCAAAGGGGCCTGAAGGGCCATACAGAGTAACACAGTGTGATTGAGGCCCAGCAAGGGGCAGTGTGATTGTGGCCCAAGAAAAGGGTCAGAGCGAGTGTGACCCTGCTAGGGGCAGCATGAAAGAGTTTCAGCATGGGACTGAATAAGGGGCCAAGAGAACGAATTGTCACCTGTATGTGATGCCATCTGCAAAGCATGGGACATAGTAAAGGGGAAGTTGGAGCCATGGATTGCACCCTTGGCATCAGGGCATTAAGTGGGCAGCCTCCCACCTGGAAATAACTTTTTTAATTACAACAAAGGCATGGCAGGTAAGTTAGGCAGGCAAACTGCCTTAGACAGGTGGGCAGACTGATGCAGTAGATGGCCCCAAGATGGTGCCCTGCCACACAGTGCAACAAAGAAATGAAAGGCCTGTTGCCCAGATGAAACATCATCATGAGAATTCCTCCTTCTCAGGAGGAAGCTGCTTTGAAGATGATAAATGGAACATGTCTGAACATGCAGGATCTCCAAGTTAGTTAACTTTCTTATTTTATATTTCTTTCTTAAGGACTCCCTGCCTTTCCTGTCCATATCTCCTGGGTGGACTTACATCCAGGATTCTGACTATCCATCTTCAACATCATCGTCACTGTCTACAGTTTCAGCGTTATCTGCTCATGTTCCAGTCAAATGTATATCAAATGTATATCAAACGCAGCAAAAAGAAAAAAAAATCTCCATCTTCCAGAAAAAAACATAGATAAGTTTGTAGTAAGAACCAATAGATTACAGAAAGGACAACTGATGAAAAAATTGCTCAGTTTGTTTATGCAATAAACTCTCCTTTTCATATGGTTGAAAACTTGAAAACACACACTTCATTGACATGGTTCAGTCATTATGACAAGGATATAGTCCACCCAACAGAGCAGATTTAGCAGGCAAATTTCTGAATAAAGTGTATGACACAGAAATTGAACAGTGTGTAAAAAGTCAGGAGGGGAAAATTGTTAACCTGATTTTTGATGGCTGGAGCAATGTCCACAATGATCCAGTGATATGTGCTTGTGTGGCAATAGAAGAAGGGACTGTCTACCTTACAGAAACAATTGATACATCTGGAAATGCACACACAGCAGAATACTTACAACTAGTAGCAGTAAAAGCTGTAACAAACTGTGAAAAAACATTCAAATGTTCAATGCTGCAAATGTATCAAAGACAAGAAGAAACCGAGAAGTGAAGAAAGCCACAAACTAATAACATATGGCTGCTGCTCTCATTTGATGTACCTCTTCAGTGCTTCAGAGCTCCAGAAATAAAGGCTAATGTTGAAATTGCAAACTATTTCCGTATCAACCACTTCACAGCATGAAGAAAGCAGGAGGAACCAAACTAACTCTCCCATAAGATGTGCAATGGATCTCAGTAGTGGACTGTTTTGAGCGATATATTAAGAACTGGCCTAATCTGATGACAATTTGTGAACAAAATTGTGATAAAATAGAGAAACTGTCAAACCTAAAGTTCTCAACATTGGGCTAAAAAGACATGTAGGATGTAGGCTGACTATGCTGAAGCCTATTTCTGTAGCCTTGAACAAAGTACAGAGAAATTGCTATTTTATTGCTGATGCTGTTGAAACATGGAAGGAACTGAGTGAGACTTTGAAAAGAAATATACGCAATGACAGATTTAAATTACAAGCATTAAAAAAAAAGAATGGCTCAAGCACTATATCCAGATCATTTTCTTGCTAATATTTTCAGTACTTGGTACCAGGTTCAATCCTTTACTGCTGAAGAAGAGGAGTCAGCTATGACACTGGCATCCAGCAATCATCCCCCCATAATACCAACTATAATAAATTTCAGGGCTAAGGGTGAACCATTCAAAAAGTATGTTTTCTGATGAGGTTTTAAAGAAAGGCACACCAGTGAACTGGTGGAAGTCACTTAAACACCTGGATCCATCAGAGACTATTGAAGTGATAATCCATCTTTTAACAGCAGTAGTTTCTCCTGCAGGTGTAAAACAAATATTTTCTTCCTTTGGACTAATTCATTCTAAATTGAGAAACTGTTGGGAACTGAAAAGCAGGAAAGGTTGTCTTTCTTTTCCAGTCTATGAATAAACAAGAGGAGGAAGGTAAAGACTGAGTTTGCTGCATAACCCAATATTTTAAGTTCCTCAAGATGACCTGGCTGAAATAAACTATTTTATTTTTGTTAAAAACACATTTCATATTTATAAATAAAATAGTTAAAAATAAACAATACATATGCTTGTTTTGTTAAAATAATTATCCATGTTTGTTGTTGAAGAAAAATATCCAAAATGTATAAGCTTATTGTTTTAGTTAAATAAAACAATTTAAATGCCTGTTGTTTTTGGTGACAGTTGTTGTTGTCCTCCTAATACAGTGTGGCAAAAATATCCCCCAAATATCCATGATTAATCTAGTGAATTAGAGATATTTCACCTCCCAATGACTTCACAAGTGTCTACTTCAATTATCTTTGGTAAATAAGATAACCAAATCATAATTCAGTTTTCTGATGTAGCTGCAAAATTAATCTGAAAAAAAATCAACATTGAATCACTGCTTTAAAATGTATAGTGTGTACCTTCTAAAAATGAAACCTATATCTATCTCTGAGTTGTGAATAATATAATATGCCTTAAGGTTATATCAAATTAACAAGAATGCACTTTTTGTAGAAAACAATGATTAAATTGAGGCTCCCTGACCAGTGATTAAAATTGTGATTTAAATGGATTTGATTTCAATCAAATGCACCCTGGCTGGGTGGTTTCTGTCTGTTCTGCTTTATAGTCATCACCCAAACACAGCAAGGTAGGCAGTCTCTCTGCTCAAGCCTTGGAAATGGTGTGGCAGGGTCAGCACTGATGTGGACTGGATAAAGCTGCATGCGAGGCCCACGCCTGGGGTAGCAGAGGGCACTGCCAGTCAGGATTGTGGTCCATGAGCAGATGGGGCCCTCAGGAGGGGAACACAAGAGGGAGTTACATGCCGTTATTACAGTGATTGCAGTCCGCAGCACTGAGGATAGCATTCACATCGTACCCCTTGCCCATACTAATGGCAGGGCTGATTATCCTTTCTTTAATTCCAGGAAAAAGGTAAGGAGAGAAAAAACCCCCCAAAACTAATAATGTATAGAAATCAGTTTAACCCAGGTGGCTAGCAGGATTACAAGCAATCGGATCGGCACAAACATTGTTTTCTATGAACCCTTTCTCGTGTCTGAAACCATTTCAGATCCACTTTGACACCACCTCAGCCCCCAAGACTTTGAAGTCTGAACTCAATGTGCTGCAGGGACCATTATTCATAATCACTCAGACGGAGAGAGAATATTTTTCTTTTGAAAGGTCCTGCCAAACCTGTCCTGTGTTTTGTCTGCCCTCAGAAAAACTGTGGTCATTCTCTGAGGGGAAAAAAATGCTACAGGGCAGGGGAGAGAAGGGGGTGATAACACCTTCAAGATTCATTAATTATAAAACAACTTTGCCCCTCCCACTGGAAACTGCTGCTTCTTGTGGCCTCTATGAAAAACACATCAGACTTTTTCTGCAGAAGCTCAGGATGAGGGTTTTGGCTCAGCCCTGAAAAATGCTGAGTGCCCTCGGTTCCCATCAATTTTAGCAGGAGTGGGGGCCTGTGGTACTATTAAGGCAATGTAATCTTTTGTGGTAACAAGCATTACTCCCGGTGGCAAGTGTTGACAGGATTGGCTGTGCCAATGAGAAGAGGAGGGTTTATGGATATGCTGCATCTGCAAACTTCTTTGAAAAAATATTGTGTAATTTTTATGTGGATGTTAAAGAAGCTGTTCTGGCTTACATCTTGCATAATGGTTATTTGAAGCATGCTGGGTCTGTGCTGATCCCACTGAAAACCATGGAAAGATGCTTTCATAGATTTCATAGACATCAGGGCTGGAAGGGACCTCGGGAGATCATCGAGTCCAGCCCCCTGCCCAAAGGGCAGGAAGTCAGCTGGGGTC
>NW_017728931.1:16008516-16080849 GCF_001723895.1 Crocodylus porosus | reverse complement strand
CAGCTGGGGTCATAGGATCCCAGCAAGATAAGCATCCAATTTACTCTTGAAGGTGTTCAATGTAGGTGCTTGAACCACCTCCGATGGCAGACTGTTCCAGACCATGGGGGCTCGGACAGTAAAGAAATTCTTCCTTATGTCCAGCCTGAAACGGTCTTGCAGGAATTTGTGACTGTTCGACCTAGTCATCCCTTGGGGCGCTCTGGTGAACAAACGCTCTGGTGAATGCTCACTGACTTCAGCAGGATTGGGCTTTATCTTTCTGCTTCTTCCCTTCTTTTCTTTTCCTCTCTTGGCTCATTTTCTGCTGCATTCAGGTTCCTTGGTGTATTTTTCTTTTAACTTGAATTTTTTGTTTTTAATTTTTCCCTTAAGTTTAAACATTATTAAAATGTGAGGCGGCGGGGAACTGAGGGGGGAGGAAATGGGCCTGGATGCAGTATAGCAGGGGGAAGAGGGAGCAGGGGGAATGGAGCTGGACAAGAAGTGGGGGTGAGGCCAGATGCACTCCACCCCCGCTTGCCCCCCCAAAAGCACGGGACCAGCGGGGAGGGACTGGAGACAGAACGCATGGTGCGGGTGAGGCCAGCAGCACTAGCTTCACCCCGCTCCTTGGAGCCGGCAGTGCTGCGGGGTGGAGTGGGCCTGGACCCCAAGTGGCAGTGTGGGAGCGATCCCAGGCCTGGCATGGGGGGGAAGCAGGCCTGGGCTGGCCATGGTGGTGGGGAAGGGAGGAGCTGGCCGGCATGCACTCCTGCCCTCTCCCTGCTACTGTAGGGGGGAACGAGGGAGTGGCCCCAGGCTCCAAGCGGCGGAGGGAAGGAGCAGGAGCAGGCCCGGGCCCAGCATGGGGCAGTGTGGGGAGAAGTGGGCCCACCACAATGGGGCCGGGGCTAGAAGTGGGCCTGGGCTGATGTGGCAGCAGTGGGGGGGAGGGGAGGAGCAGGCTCGGGTGTGATGCAGTGGGTATGGAGAAGCTGGCCTGCCGCAGCAGTGCATGGGGGAAGCAGCAGGCCTGGCCCAACACAGCAGCAGCAGGGGGAGTGGAGGAGCAGGCCTCCTTCCCACCTTGGGCCCAGACCCACTCCTCCCACACACCCCCTGCATCAGACCCGAGCCTGCTCCCCCCATCCCCCCACTGCTGCCGTGTTGGCCTGGGCCTGCTGCTCCATCCCACAGCTGCTATGGCGGGCTAGCTTCTCCCCACCTTTGGGCCTGCTCCGCCCCGTCTCCCCACTGCCACGGCAGGGAAGGGGGAGCAGGCCCAAACCCCAAGCAACAGGAGGGAAGAGGGGGAGTGGTCCCGGGGATGTGTTGGCAGGGGGACATGGGCTCCATTCTCGCCTGCTCCCCTCCCATCATTCTTGACAGGCAGTTGACTAGTTCATTCATATTTTCCATTCATTTCTCCCTCAGGTCTCTGTCCATATCAACTGGGCTCCTCAGCTACGCTTTAAACTAAAGTGCAACATGTTCAAATTAAGGAGCAATACACACCAGCCAAAACAATCTTCCACTTTAAGGATAAGTGTAGAACATGATTTGTGGCTGATTTACCATTTTTTTCACATGATAATTCATTTGAACATGTGGCACATTACAATTTACAATTCATGGCTTAAAGAGGTTGAAAAAGAACAAGCTGGCGGGCAGTGAAGGCTGAGTATACTGGCAGGACAAAGGCAGCATCAGTGCTGAAAGCCTTGAAGGGTAAAACTGGTGCTTGATGCAGTAGGGAGGAAAAAGGCAGAGGAAAGAAAAGGAGTAGGGGTTGTACTTGTTAGACAGCTGCATGATAGGTACACAGCCTGCCATTTTAATTCCTCCTTTAAAAGTCTTCTGCCATTTTTGTAGCCCTGAGTACCTGTCCATTATTCCTCCATTTTATCTCCTACATCTCCTGTTTGTTGTCACATCTGCTCAATAAAGGCTGCTTGGAACCAGTCAACCACTTTTCATAATGTATCTATTGAGGTCAGTGTTGAATGGAGTGAGATGCAGCCTCCACTCCAGGGTCAAAAGGCATTTGTTCCAAACATGGCATATTCCCCAGTCATCCTTTTGAAGCCTCCTAGCTTGCCAAGTCCCCATTGCATTCCCAGGTGAAAGTTCCCCTCACCCAAGATGTTTAACTTGAACGTGTGACTCTAACAAAGGCACACTGAAATGTCTGAAAGGCAGTAAAGCCTGGAGGGGTTAAAAGGCCAGATAAATATAGCACATGAAGCCCTCCTGGTGTGTATCTTTAGACCAGGGGCAGGCAATTATTTCAGGCAGAGGGCTGCTTGCCAAGTTGTGGTAAGCTGTTGAGGGCCACATGGGTAGCCCCGCCCCTTGACAGGTGCCCCATGCCCTGGTCACCATTTTAGGACCAATGTCCCAGGGCCAGCACTGGTGGGGCCCAGAGCAGGGTGCAGGCTGGCAGGGGTCTGTGGAGCCGGGCTGGGCTGAACCAGCATAGAGAGCAGGGAGCTGGCCCAGCTTCATGGAGCCCCTGCTGGCCGGGACCCTGTACTCCTGCCACCCTACTCTGGGCCCTCCTGGTGCTGGCCTTGGAACATGGGTGCAGTCCCTGTTCCCGCAACTGCTCACTCCCAGTGACCCCCAGCCCCATGGTACAGGCGGGGGGGCAGTGCATAGCCCCAACCACCTCCTCGCTGGCAGGGAAGGAGCTGGTGCTAAGCACCACCTTGTAACTCAGCCCATTGCCAGCCAGGGCCCTGCACCAGCTCTGGAATCACCCATCAGGGCTGCACACGATGGCAGTAGCTGCAGCCCCCTGCTTGCCGTGCTGGGCAACATTTGCTGCTGATGCCTACCCGAAGCTCGTGTGCTGGACAGCAGTAGCAAATGCTGCCTGGCGCAGCAAGAGGGGGGCCGCAGCTGCTGCTGCCATGTGCAGCCCCAATGGTCAAACCTGGAGCCAGCACAGGGCCCCAGCTGGCAGCAGGGTGGGTTACAGGGTGGTTCTGAGCACGGGAAAAGCAGACCCTCATCTGCCCCATGCCTGGTGCCCTGCGCTACAGCCGCTTGCAGCCCCATGGGGCTGCCTATGCCTGCTCAGAACATCCTTGTGCAGGCTGCGAGCAGGTGTAGAAGGGAGCGCCGGCCACGGGGCGGGGGAGAGGCCGCTTTCCCCCGTGATCTGCAGCAGCTCATCCCCTGCCCTCCCCCACCCTTACCTGAGGTTCCAGTACTGGAGAAGCCACACGGTCCCAGGTCAGAAGCCCTTGCTGGGGCTTCCAGCTGGGGGGTGGGGCTGAGTGAAGCCCTCCAGAGCTTCCCCTGGGTCCTACTGCCCTTGGTTCCTGTCATCTTTGACAGGAAGCAAGGACAGATCAATTTGAATTTTCTACATTTTTTTAGGGACCCCACAGACCTAATAGATTGGCTTCATGGGCTGGATCCAGCCTGCAGGCCATATTTTGCCCAACCTTGCTTTAGACTTTATGCAGTATCTTACTGTATTTCCAAATACACACAATTTCCAAATCCTATGAACATTGCTGATTCTGAACCATTCTTTTCAAAACCTAAGCTTAAATTGAGACCTATTTCCAATGTTTCTCCCCTCAGTCAGTTGCTGTCACTGTATCATAAAAAGATTCTCCTTTTTTAAGTTTATTTTTCCCTGGAATAAAACTTAGAAGAGATTCCCTTCAAGATCTAAGAACATGTGGAGAAGAGAAATGAGGTAGGGCAAGAGCTGTCAAAATGTTTCAGTACATGAACAAATGCTAAGATTTTCTAAAGCACTGAGTGAGATTTGGGGTGTGTGACTTGAGATGCTTCAAGGCACCAGGGAGAATTTCAGAAAATGTGGACGTGTTGGAGAGAAAAAAGCCTTATCTTATAAAGATACTCCAAGTTAAGCACCCATAGAAATGTTATGCCTCTTCCTCCCCTGAGCATCTACGTATTTTCATAATACCTTACCTAAAAATATTACTTGTTTGATGGGGAAGAAAACATCTTGTATTCCTTGTATATCATTTTAGAAGATAAGACTTCTAGTAGCAGGACAGCATAAAAAGCAAATTGCCCTGTAGAAATTTGGAGGAGAGCACTTACTGTTTGTAAGGTTCTCTCAGTATAACAGATGCTGTTCTCTGACTTACGTCTGTGTAAATTTCCACTGCAGCTTCTCTGTTTGTAACCAGTACACACAGTTGTTATCTTCCATGAACAGCTTTAGATTATAGATAGAGGGCACATGTCAAGAGAGAATGTCAAGGTTAATGAGCATCAGGTTAAACCAACACTGCACCACTGGGACATAGCTCAAGAAAATATTCTGCAGTGAGGTGAACTGTTCAGTACGTGCAGCCACCGTCTTATGTCTTCTTTTCCCCCTGTATATTAGTTTGTTTCTATTGCTGTGGAATTGTACCTTGACCACCTGAACTCTGAATAACTATGAAACAACAAGAGTCTTTAAAGCAGCCTGGAAGGTAGAGTTCACTGAACTATTCAGTGGACTGAACATTTTCCAGGTTGTTATTCCACTGGCAGTCATGAAAGAAGCTTGCTGCAAAACATTTTAACTCTAAATTCTTTGGTGCAGGAGCTATCCTCAGATTTCTGTCTTATACAGAACTGAGTGCATTGCCAACACTTAAATAATGATTTAAATAATGATTTTGCAATGATTATTATTAGGGCTTTTAATGAAAATCAGTGGTGTGAGAGAGTATTCAAGAGTGAGAGAGCTCATGACAGAGCCCCCCACACAGCATGGGGCACTGAGGGACAGTGGGGATCACCCCCGCCCGGCAGCACCTGCTGAATTGGAGCTTTTTTTTTCAAAGTGCCAGGAGCTGGGCCAGGCAGGGCAGCCATTGCCAGGCTGGAAGAGTGGGCGGAGGATAAAGGACACATAGCAGGTGGGAGATGGGGCCTGGGTGATTCAGAGATTTGGCAGTAGCCAAGTCTCCGAATCAGATGTGGCCAAATCGATTCGGGACTGGGATCCAAATCACTGAATCAAATCACTGTCCCCCAAATCAGCCAAATCCGAATCTGAAGCAAATACTAGCTGCTTTGTACAGGCCTACCCAGCACTGATTGCAATATTCTAGATGCTCTTATATGATAGTGTGAAGGGGAAGAAGAAAGTAAACAGAGCACGCCGCATACTCAATTTACCAGGCTGCAGCTGGAACCAGGAGAGAGAGCATAGCAGATGCTGCTGCAGCACTTCCAGAGCAGCCTCACACTCCGGATTGGAGGAGGAAGGCTGCCGGGAGGTATTTCAGGCCCCGGAGAGGGGCAGAGGTCAATCCCCTACAAGCCACTCAGACAAGCATTGTTCCCTGGAGCAGGAGCTACTTGCCTTGCCAGGAACACTGTGGGAATGACCCGGAAGGCAGGGCACTCGGAGCACTGCCTACACAGAGACTCGGACTTCACTGGACACTGGATCAGATGTATTGGACTCCGGTGGAAGAAGCAGCAGTGATCTTCCTCTAAGGCAGTGGTCTCCAAAGTGGTGTGAGCGCACCCTAGGGGGTGCGCAAGATGATCCATTGGGGTGCGGGAAGAAAATATTGGAACTTCTATTTATATTAATTTTTTATCTAAAAGAAATAAGAAAGAAATTAAGATTTACTAGTATTTAATATATGGATTGACACTGGCGCCCTCACTTGGTCCATATGTCAGACGGTCACGTGTCACGTACGGTACGCGAGGTATCCTGAGGGAAGAGTGGGAGTTCCACAACACGGAAGTACAGTAGCACAGTGTACAGTGGTCTTCAAACTTTGTACAGTGTTACACTGAGTAGTACATGTATATAATTTATAAATAAATAAATATACATATATTGGGGGTGCATGCTCAAAATTTTTTACTGATGGGGTGTGTGATCAAAAAATTTTTACTGATAGGGGTGTGCAATCAAAAAAGTTTGGACACCACTGCTCTTGGGTGGGGACTGATCAGAAGAAGGACCCCAGTGTTGGACTGGTTTCTCTTGCCACTGAGACAGGTACTGCTCAAGAGGGAGCAACAACTTACTAATTAATTCAGGGAATAGAGACTGCGCCTTGAGTAAGGGGTGAGGACACCCTGAGGCTTTTGCAGCTTCTGGCCTTGAAGAGAAGGATGAAAAGAGACTGTCTTTTGATTACTTAGAGTCCAAGGAAGGACCATACCCTGTGTAGCCTGTTATAGGCACAGTACAGACTGAGACTATGGCCAACCTGATTGCAGGCTGCTGCTGATGTTGTATCTGAGTTATTAGAGCATTCATTATCAGGCCTCAGCTAAACTTTAATTCTATCAGTGACTGGAGTGGCTAGGGTCAGGTAAAGGGGAGATATGTAACCCTACAAAGACAATAAGAATTAGGACCAGAAAGATCACCCACAGGAAATTTCGTCTTAACAAGTTATAACAGCAAGCCATGGCAGGCAAGAGGAAAGTGCTCATCCTCCAGACTGGGTGATTTTAGACCAAGGTCCATCCTGTCACCACCTGTTGGTCAATGACCTCTTGACTGAGGTCATAGGTCTTATAACACAAATAGCCAGAACAGACAGCCTTAAAGTGAAAACTTGTTACCTTTCATCTGCTTTCATACACAGTTCAGATTTGAACTGGACACACTTGCAACTATAAAATATTGAAAAAAATCATTATTTAATCCCCAAATTCCTCTTTCCTTACTATTTTTCACACATTCTTTAACAATTTTAACTGTTTTTTAAATCAATTTTCTGTCTGCATTGGTGTTCACCACCTTCCTCCGTTTAGTAGTTTTGCCTTTTCTGCAACTAAATTATGTATAGAAACCACAGACATACAGAATCCAAACAACAGTTTTCCTAAATAAACATAACAGGCAGATCTATCTACCTACACACTCCTTTGCTCTATCTAGCATCAGAAGAGGGTTCCCAAAGCATTTAAGGGAGTACTTTCCTTTATGATGCATACAAGCATTCCATTCATCCAGCTGAAGTTCATGCGCTTAGTTTAAACCTCAAAACAGGTGCCAATTAGGGCTGATTGTCTGGTGATCCCAAGGGGCCCTCCTCCTTCTCACAACTCTCCCTTGATGGTGGGAATGTGCTATATTTTGAAACTGGGGCTCTAGCTGCAGTGGGGAGCTTCACCTGCAGGCAGCTGGGGTTGATCCCCTGCTACTGCAGCCACAGCTGGGGCTCCAGCCATGGTAATAGGGCTTTTTCTACCCTGCTGCTGGGGTTCTGGCCATGGGAAGCCCTGCTACTATGGGCAGAGCTCAAGGTTCTCAAACCCACTTTTCCCTCGCAGTGCACTTCTGAGCCCCGAGTCTGCACCCTGCACATTGGGCTGCCACCACAGAGATCTAGACAGCTGCAGGGGGAAAATCTATCCCTACTCAGTAGTTCAGGCAGCTGTGGAGCTCTGAAGTGCCCTGGGAGACAAAGGCTCTACACTTGAGGCTGCAAGCACAGGGCTCTGAAGTGTCATGGGAGGGAATCTTCTCCCCTCCCCATGCCCCATTGGCACATTAAACCCTATACCTGCAGCCCCCCAATGGGGGCAGTGTTTAAAACCTAGAGCCTGACTTAGGGCTGTGGAGAGGTTTTGGGTTTTCCCAACCCCTCAGCTATTAGAGGGAGGGATTTGTAAGACCCGGGTTCAGCAGTAGAATGTGGTCTGAGTCACAGAACATCTCCTTAGAGGGCAAGGAGGGAAAGGCAGCAAGGCATGCTGGGATGCTGGAGGGCATTGCAGTGGCTCCAGGTGATTAGGGCAGTATACAAGCATTCACTTAAATGCTTGTACACAAATTGATTGAAACTTCAACCTTGCCTGAGGGATTGAAGAGTTTCTACTGCAGCAGCCATGTTTTAACTGTTTAAACCCCTGTGAGCACTTGTTCACAGAGCATTTCAGCTGATGGAACTGTGATTCTACTAGCTGAAATGTAATACTTGTATTTACCCTCAGATTCAGTACAACTGTCATTCACTAATAATATTAATGTGTTTACTTTGACTTCCAGATAGTTTCAGGCTGATCATTTAGGAATGAAACATTGTAAAAATGAGAAATGTAACTATACCTGCTTAGAAAACAGTTAAACCCATTTGTACTGCATAGTGGAACTAATTATATCCATCTAACAGTGCAGGTACTGTTCTAATTTATTTCCATAATTTTACCATACAGATTTGGGAGCAAAAGCTGAACGCAGATTGATCTAAAGGAAAATGTTAATAGACTAACTTTATCACTGAATCTTTGGTACCTCACTAAGTACACACCCAACTTGATATATTGCTATTTAGGAACACAGAACTGCAAGTGATTTAGACAATGGTTCTTATCCAAGCCCAGTTGGCTATTATCAGAATCCAGTTATTGTGGATTACAACCTATGTGTTACATCCCATCTTAGCCTCCCTGTTGATATACCAGCAAAGGTGTTCACTCTGAAGGTTACTGTTGTAATGCTGACACCTGACAAGTAGGAACTGGAGTGAACCACTAAAACCCTGATCTTGAAAAGAAACCCACTGACTTCAGCAGAGCTCTCTGTGCATGCCTACAGCCACACACGTAGGGTTGCTTGCAATTTATATCATCTCAACCACTTTATGGTAATAAAAGATAGAGTTATCCTCTCCAGATTACTTCAATGAGTTTAAAAACAAATAAGCTTACTCAATCTTGTCAGATTTTATTTTAAATTAATACTTTGAGGGGTGGTTAGCAATCTTACTTAATGGTTACTTCATCTACAGAGACAGCTACTGTAACTGCTTTAAAACAGGCTTACCGGGAAAATAATTTCTAATGCTTATTATTATTTAGGTTGCAATATGTAAGCAGAGAGAACTCTACCAGACAGGGGCTTATTGTGCTATGTAATGTATCAGACATACCCTGAGTACCCTTGAGCTCAGGCCCTAAGCCTGCAAACACTGATGCCTGCAAACATTAATGCACCTGAATAGTGTCAATAACATGGGACTAATTGGTCATATATGTAAAGAACAGCATGCATTTACAGGTATTTCTACGCTGCAGTCCCTATACTGTAGCTTGGGTGGAGATAAGTGGCATAGTTTGAAACTAGTTAGTTCATGTAACTGCCAGTAACCACAAAACATATGTGGGCAGTTAAGCACGGTAGCATGGAGATCAGCAAAGGCTATCCTGCTTGCAATATCTAGGCCAGCTAGCTCAAAGCTAGCTTAGGTACCTCCACACAAGGTGAAGCTGCAGGTGTTTGGGCCTCAGTAGAAGACATGAAAAATAGTGGAACAAACTAATCAGGCTGGGAAGGAAAACAAAGTAACAGGTCATCGGAACACACACACACTCTTTGTGTAATGAAGAATGGAAGGCAGAATGGCACCTTATAGACTAATTCAGAGAGGTAGCTTCTGTAAGTAACAGTCTACTTTGTCAGTTCCTACGGATGGTAATGGAGACAGACTAAGCCTTCAGTTTCACTTACCATGCGATCTGCCTTGACGGTATCTGTGCTAGTGTAAGTGAACAATTATTTTGAGTAGTGGCTGAATGGATTTTTTTTTTGTAGGGAGGGAGTTCCACATGTGTAAGGCAGCTTTTAAGTAAAAATGTGTCTACCTCCTCCTGCTTATCATTAACAGTACAAGTGTGAGAGCTTCAAGGAAGCTGGTTTGGATTTAGAAATCTGTCGTGTTATGCTTCCTCACTGCCAGCATTACAGATTTTCTCAGCAAGATGGCAACCACCACGAGCAAACTCAGAAATGACATCATTTTCCGATCAATTTTACAGATGATACACATGCTGAGAAAGGGATTCCAAGCATGTGAAATTTCAGAACAAAGACCAAGCAAAAGAGGAGCCAACTTTCTCCCCTCCCTTTCCATGTTCCCTGGGAATTGCCCAAGCTCTCCATATGCTTCCCTAGCCATTTTCCTTTCCATACTCCTTAATCACATCCTTGTTTCAAATGCCAACCAGGGTCCTCAGGATGAAATTTCCACCTTGATCTTTTCTGGTGCTGACTGAGGCTTCAGTCAAATAAAGTGGGTCATTCTTACCTCAGGAGATGAATGTGCTTCATGTAGACACTGCTGTTCCAGAAAGGCAAAATGTAAAATCCTGGTCTTGCTGACAACAGAACAATAACAGTTAGAATTTAATATACATTATCCCTTTATTCCCAAATCCTTTAGAATGATTTTTATATATCAAGTTCAAGCTATGCTTATATACACTACAGAAAGCATGCTAGCTCCGAGATGAAAAACTAGCTACAGCCTAATAACAGTATTATCAGCCAGTTTAGCACCAGAAGAAAATTGTGTGCATTGAAAAGGTCAGAAGGAAGCTTAGGTTGGAACGATGCGGCTACTGTGTCACCAGCAGTGTAACCCCGGAGGGTCGACTGGAGCACCAGCCCTTGTTGTCAAATTAGGGAGGGCACAGAAAGAGCAGGTCCTCACACCAAGTGGCCCTGCCACCGTCAGCAGCCAGGCTGCAGGTGAGCCACCCAGGCACCGACACCACCCGGGACAGAACCTCTCTGCTACACCTCTCTATTTCACCTGGAATTAAGCCAGGACAGCAAACCGAAACTAACACCCCTATTTTGGGGGGATGGCCACAAAACCTTTAGTTACCAGACATGATAATAATCAAAGCTACAACAGCTCCACATCCCAACAATGCACTGAAGCTGTTTGGCCTCAGTGCTAACAGAGTGGAGAGAGCCATCTAATGGCTCAACAAGGCCACTGCCTGCAGTGCCTTCGACAGTTTGTCCTCAGGGACCTCCCATCCAGGCACTGACCCAACCCAAAGCTGTTTAGTTTCTGACAAGATCACAGCACGAAGAAGACACATACGTGCAAACAGTCACACCAGAATTTCCCTCCTGACAGCACAGAGAATTAACCTAACCACCAAGCCCTCCCCCCACCCCCAGCTACATTGGGCGCAGCTTCTCGTAATCTACATTTCCCCAAATTAATGAACCCTGCAGAGAAGGCTGATGGCACATTTGTGGGATCATTCATACCCATCTCACATCCACAATGAGACGGATCAAAGCAACATGCTGTGCTGCAAAACTTGTGCCCATCTGCCACTCTACCTGTGACAGGAGGCACAAAGACAGTCAACACAACGTAAAGGGACCAGGCACAAAACTCAGTAACCAGGATACCAAGGCAATGGAAAACATAAGACAGTGTGTTTAACAATGCAAGACTGATGCTCTTGAGCCTTCGCTGCTGATTTATAAAGGCAGCCCAATTCTTTTATCCAGGCTAGCTTCATTTTTATTGTTATTAATTGTTTGAGATGGGGGGAGGGCGTGAGGGTTGGCAAAGATTGGAGAAGCTTCTCCAGTTAAAAAATAGCTTTGGGGATGGCCGCTGGCAGTCTCTGTGAAAATATACAAGGAACACATTTTAAGCACATAACAGGGTGCAAATACATGGATGAATAGAATCACTTCCCCATGTGCACCCAAAGGTCATGCTAGTAACCATCCACAGGCAAACCCTCAGGTGTGTTTAAGTCAGTAAAGTCCCACACAGGCTGGTGTAGGGCATTTCAGAAGACTGAGGTCTAAAAACTTAGTGAGACTGAACATGAAGGATTTTTAAATGCACCACTGCATGGTGAGCTGAGGGCCATTTACGTGTGTAAAGCTGTCTGAAAAAAAATCAGGGCCAGGATTCTGGGTTCAGAAACTCACACTCGTCTCCACTTCTGTATGTATTACCATTTTTGCTTCCCAGTCTAGCAGAGCCCTCATCTGCACCCTGTTAGCAGCTCCTTGTGCCTTTTTTATTTTGCTGTTTGCATTCAAACAAATTTCCATAACTACAGGGAAAATTAGAAGCAGACAGGAAATCTAACAACATTTCTGTCTTAACAGCAGAACACCCTCCAGTATTAACCCATTGTTTCCCCCGCATCCCCTATTCATAGATTCATAGATGTTAGGGTTGGAAGGGATCTCAATAGGTCATTGAGTCCAACCCCCTACCCTTCTCAGGTGGTGCTCTCCCCTACCCTGGGCACAAAAGAGTGCTGGGGTCAGAAAACCCCAGCTAGGTGCTTGTGCAGTCTCCTCTTGAAGACCCCCAGGGTAGGGGAGAGCACCACCTCCCTTGGAAGCCCATTCCAGATTCTGGCCACCCTTACTGTGAAGAAGTTCTTTCCAATGTCCAACCTAAATCTGCTCCCTGTCAATTTGTGGCCATTGTTCCCAATTACTCCAGGGGGTGCCCTAGTAAATAGAGCTTCTCCTACTCCCTGCTGCCCTCCCCTGATGAATTTATAGGCAGCCACAAAATCACCTCTCAGCTTTCTCTTGAGAAGGCTAAAGATATCTAAGTCCCTCAGTCTCTCCTCATACGGCCTTGCCTGCAGGCCTCTGACCTTATGAGTGGCACCTTCTCTGAACCCTCTCAAGATTCTCTGCATCTCTCTTGAAGTGCGGTGCCCAAAACTGGACACAGTACTCCAATGGTGGCCTGACCAGTGCTGCATAGAGGGGAAGCATCAGCTCCCTGGACCTGCTCATCATGCATTGGCTAATGCATGATAAAGTGTGGTTAGCTTTGTTGATCACTTTGTCACATTGACAACTTATGTTCATCCTGGAGTCAACTATGATTCCAAGATCCCTTTCCGCTGCTGTGCTGCTGAGAAGGTCATCCCCCAGCCTGTAAGTGTGCTGCTGGTTCTTTTTGCCCAGGTGCAGCACTTTGCACTTTTCTTTGTTGAACTGCATCCTATTTCATTCTGCCCATTTTCCAAGCTGTCCAGATCTATCTGGATCCACTCCCTACCCTCTGGTGTGTTAACTTTGCCCCATAATTTGTTATCATCTGCAAACTTGGCCAGGGTGCTCTCCACACCCTTGTCCAAGTCACTGATGAAGACATTGAATAGTACTGGTCCAAAGACCAAGCTTTGCAGGACTCTACTGCCCACACCTTTACAGGTTGATATCGACCCATCCACCACCATTCTCTGGGTGAACCCAAGCCAATTTGCCACCCACCTGACCATGTAATCATCTACATCACAGCCTGTCAGTTTATTTACAAGAAAATGAGATACCATATTGACGGCCTTCTTAAAGTCTAGATAGATGACATCTACCTCGACTCCTGTGTCTAAATATTTTCTGACCTGGTCATAAAAAGAAACAAGGTTAGTCAGGGAGGATCTATCTGCAAAGAATCCATGCTGATTTCCTTTCAGTATTATTTTCCCTGCTGGGCTCCCACAAATGTGATCCTTAATGGTTTTTTCCAGAGTTTTGCCAAGGATAGAGGTGAGACTAATTGGCCTATAGTTTCCTGATTCCTCCCTCCTCCCCTTCTTGAAAATAAGGACCACATTGGCCCTTCTCCAGTCCTTTGGGACCTGATCAGGGCACCATGAGTACTCAAACATCCGTGCCAGCAGCTCTGCTATGACAGTGGCCAATTCCTCCAGCACCCTTGCATGAAGTTCATCCAGGCCCGGTGATTTGAACACATCCACCCCCGCCAAGTGCCCCTTCACTAAGTCTATGCTAACAGTTGGTGGCCTGGTGTCCCTCCTGTGTCTATTATCCAATTGGGAGATTTGTCTTGGTCTGTGTCTAGGAATACAGATGCAAAGAACTCATTGAAGAGCTCAGCTTTGTCCCACCGCTCTGTCACCAATTTCCCTCGTCTGTCCTGTAGAGGTCCTATGCTACCCTGTGCCTTCTTTTTGCTCCCTTAATTTTTGTTGTCCTTAACTTTTTGTTGTCCTTAATTTTTGTATACATTATTTTAATCATAATTCCCTACTTACCCAGTTTTCCACAACTCTCTGGCTGAATCAATTCAGTCTTTACAGGTTAGTCTAAGCTGTGTTGATTGAACCAATAAGCAAGTGAACAGATGTCCACTTTTGATTCCAGAAATGCAGCCACACACCTGCAGTGGCACAGGCCAGAAGTGGCCCAGGCTAGAAGCTGCAGGTGCTAGAGCATGCCTCCCTGCTGGGATGCAGCAGACAGCCTGGGCCAAGGCTAGCTAGCCTACCCTCCAAGGGGGGGATTGTGAGAATGCTGGAAGACTGTGAGTTAACTTGAATCTGGAGGGGATCTGGGACAGAAGTTCAATAAACCGATTTAACTTAAGACAGATTAGTCTAAATCAGTTAAGTTGGATACTACATCCATCCTGTTTCAGCCATTTTAAAAGCAATTTATGTGCACTGAACTTCTGTTATGTTACAGATTTGAACCAATCTGAGCCTCTATTCTCCTTGAAGTTGTGTGCATCTCCAAAACATTTGGAAGAACATCCTGTGTTCTATCATTTGTCAGAGATACTTACTCTTGTGAAACAGTTAAAAAAAGAAGCCATTTGCCTATATAGTAGGGCTGTGTGAAATTTCACTGGCTGTTTTGTTTCAACACTGTTTTGACCAATTTTCAGGTCAAAACAGCAAAACTGGAATGAAACAAAGGCATCTGAAATAGCCTCAAAACAAAACAAGGCTAGTTGAAATATTTTGAAAGTCAAAACCTTTTCACCATAGGCTGGGGATGGAAATTCAGTCCAGCTCAGCTGACTTCCCATCCCCAACACAAGATCCAGCAGGGGATGGGAAGTGAGCCCAGCTGAGTTGACTTCCCATCCCCTGCACTAGATCCCCAACCTTGGTGCTCAATCGTGTGGGCAGCAAGAGGCAGCCCAGCTGGGCTGACTTCCCAGCCCCAGTGATACATTCAAACAGCATCAAAACAGCCTTTCTGTTTCAAACAGAACGGAACAACTGTTTCAACTCAAAATGAAATTTGAAATGGAACACTGTTCCTTCGAACCGTTGAAACTCAAGGCAAAATGGAATGGTGCCATTTCACACAGCCCTACTATATAGCTTATTAGCTTGGGGGATGTGTCTTCTCTCTTTGGTTTCCTGTCTTTCAGTATGTATAATGAAAAGATCTGAAACAGCAGGGATTTATATAGGCTGATCTGGCAGCTTTTGCAGACAAACTTAAACTGTGAGAACTGAACTGACATTGGATCTCACTTGTTTTCTTCCTGAAAAAATTCTTTGTTATCTGCACAAGAGTTTAAGTGCCTCAGACACAAAGCATTACTACTGTGGTTATTGTGTTTTGTTTCTGGGCCAGATGCTCACTTGATGTAATTCAGCCTAGCACCACTGAAATCAATAAACCACATTGATTTATAGAAGCCGAAGCTCAGGCCCTGTGTTGGAATGCCATTTTTTAATGTGTTCTCCTTTCATTTAATATATTGTCTCACAGCTGGCTGTGGGAGATTTAGTGGTCATCTTACAGCTTCACGTCTCATCCAAAGGGAAAAAACCCCAAGGAATCTCTAACTGCTAGGAGCTCCATGCCAAGGGGTTAGGTAAACACTGATTCAGAGTCTTCTCTGACCAATTCCACAAAGGTTGTGGGACACACAAAGGAGCATAGACCGTCTACCTGCTTGATATATTCCTAGCAGTGCATTGCCCCATTAGTAGTTCTATATAGAAACAAAAAATAAAAATGAGGGAGTATTGTTACATGTGTTATTCTTTAGTCTGATTTAAGCAGAAAATTACAGGAAGAGAAAGAGAGAGAAAAGCCTAGGCTTGAAAAACATTTTTTTCTAAATGGATTGGTACACCTTTAAGGGGAAGGAAACAGGAAATGATCCATCCTCACCACATACAGACTTGCCTTGTTCTTCCATTTCTGGCTGAGTGATAAAATGTTAAATGTCATTTCCTGTATCAGTGGTTAACCACTGGATGCTGGATCAGAGATTTACCAGAAGTGCAATAGTCAGAAGAAGACCCTCTGCTTTCAATAACCCTTTCTTGTGCCCTGTGGGAACCATTTAACCTTTACAAAAAAAAAAGAAGCAGCCTGGATTTGGATGAGGAGATAAAACTCAAGAACTGTGCCAAATGCTCACACCTTGCAGAAAGTCGCAAGGAGAAATCCTTGCCCAGGCTCAGGTCAGTCACAAAACAGGAGGTCATGAGGGCATACAACAATCAACTACACAGAGTTAGTTGTTAGCTCTCAGTTTTACTGGCACTTGGGATAGGGGCATGGGGGCCATGAGTGTTTCTTTTATTTCTGTTTTCTCACATCAGAAACCAGGATATTTAGAAGATACACTGACAATGGAATCCAGAGCATATGGTCATATTCCTTCCCTTTCAGCCTTTACTTCCAATTTATTTTATACTACAGAGTCTCCGCCACTTATCTATGCAGGCACTGGATTCACTTCCTTATTAGCAGGGATCAGAGTTTTCCATTTGCGATGGAAAAACATGGTAAAACCCAGATTTCCACATTTTAAGGAGAAAACCCCAGATTTTCTCATTTTAAGGAAAAAAGTGCAGGAAATGGTGGGTTTCTCCTTGCAGGTTGGCAGAGTTCCAGCCTGCAAGGGGCTGGGGGGAGCCGAAGGGCAGTCTGACAGGAGGTGCCATGTGCATGTGCACATATACACATGTATAGTGCCACCAGGCAGCCTGGAGAGAAACATCCACAGGTAAGTCGGGCAGGGTTAAGGCCCCCACAGTGAGAGGGAGGGAGCTGGGCAGGACTGGGACTGGGGCTGCCGCCCAGCCCGGGCAGTATGTGGGGCTTGGGGCCAGAACGCATGGCCACATAGCCATGGCAGGGAGTGGGAGGGGGCTATGGGCAACTCATTCAGGGGTTAGGGTGGAGGTTGCTCCCTGCTATGTGCGCTCCCTGCTATGTGCACTCCCAGGTGGGGCATGGGGGCACATGTTCTTCAGATTTGTGCATGGGGCAGGCTGCCTGCTGCAGGCTCATGCTCCTTGCCTTGCTACCCTCCCCCCTGGGGTCTCCAAGGCCCAGCGGGTAGGAACAGACATAGTAGAGCAGAGTGGGGCTGGGCAGGAAAACGTGATGCTGCTGCCATGAGCGCCACGCTGCCCTGGCAAGATGCCCCCTGCCCACCCAGCAGCAGCGAGGGGTACAACTCCATGCTGCCACCCCCACTGCTGCCAGGCAGGTAGAGGGCACCTTGGCAGGGTGGCGTGAGGCTCAGGGAGGCAGCACTGAGCTTCCCCACCCTGTTCTGTCCTGCTGTGCTGGGCCCCACCGAATGAGCTGTGGAGGCCTCGGTGGGAGGGCAGCAAGGCAGGGAGAATGAGCCTGAAGTAGGCTCCCCCAGTAGGCTCTACTCTGGCTGTACTGCCCATGGGGACGGGAGAACCGGGCTCTGTACTCTGCTCCTCCGCAGTGGCCACCGCCTCCCACATGTGGCAGCCCGGGCTCAGGTGCTGCAGCAGGGAGAAGTGGGATATGGACCCGAGTCCCTGTCCCCATAGCCCTGACAGCTGGGGGCTGCCTCCAGTAGGGCAGGTGGGTGCAGGGGGCTGTGAGTGGGTTGTAAGTGGCACAAGCAGGGGTGGGGGGGGCTGTGGGTCAGCAGTGAGGAGAAATGGTATGGTCAGGGCACTGGCCTACCAGGGCTGCTCAGCACCACAGAGCAGGGGGGATGGAACAGCCACAACTGAACCCACATGCTGGTGAATGAAGAAGGCAGGGAAGCTCTGATTTTCCACAATAAAAAACCCAAAAATCAAATGCCAAAACGTATAGGTATTTAGAATTTTTTTTTATTATAGCAGTTGAGGCACTGGCAGACTTCCAAATTGCTTTAGAAGTGTAAATATATAATTAAAACATCGTGTTCAACTGATATCTATGTATATAGTGGTATTTCATTTTAAAAAAAACATGGATTTGAGGGGTTTAAATCAGAAAATTTATTATTTTTTTTAATCAGAGAAGTTGTGATTTTTAAACAGAGAAAACCAGGTTCCCTGATTATTAGTGTCCTTGTTAGTTGCACTTGCTCCTGCGATTAAAAGCTGTTTGGGGGACAGCAGCTGGGAAAGGCAGGAGCAGATAAGATCCGACTAGTCCTATGTTGTCCAAGAATGCATTTTACACATGGGACTGGGTGTACGTGTACCTGTACAAGTGGGGTGAAAATTATTTTCCTGATTATATAATATTTGCAAAGGATTCAGAACTTAGTAAGGTGTGCATGAAGTGCGCATGTATGTTTTCTTAAAGATCTGAAGACACTGGCCAAACAGTGGTGACTACTGTTTAGAGGTCATAGCTTGCTGTAACCGTCTTGCGGATACAGTTAATGCTCATGAAAGTGAAAGCATGAGTAACAGCAAGTCAGAACCAGGTACTTGATTCAAAGAGCTGATGCCAAAGCTGCTTTGCGCACAGCTTGGAACCATGGTAACTCCTGCTTGCCCTTCACAGCCTTAGAACAGCACAGAAAATGTTGTTTGCATTGCCTGCATCCTGTACTGCACATGCAGCGAGGCAATAGGGAATGATGCCCTTTGGACCTGAAGTTTCCTTGGCAAACTGCAGCAATGAAGGGCATAAGCACAACCCTTAGCCAATAACAAAACAACATTGACAGGCTCCAGAGGGAGATGCATCTTGCAATCTCAGGGGAGGGGGAGTGCTTTGAATTGAGAGTCAAAAAAAGAACAGGCTTCCCTGAAAGCCAATGAGTCTCCTTACTCCAAAACTCACAGGAAATCTCTAGAGTACTCATCCTTTCTAGGAACTCTGCTGGGAAAATAAAAATCAAAAATCAAGGGACTTCATTGCTTTTTTCCTCAACACTGCTTCCCACCCCCAGCACACGCACGCACACTGCAAAGACCTTAGCACCACGCTGTGCTTGCCCTAGCCAGAACTTTCTGAATCTACCCCCATTTACCTTTGCCTGCCAAACACTGCAAATATTTGTGAGTGAGGCCACCTCACTTCCTCAGCATCTGTTGTAAAAATCCACATTAAATCCAAGCAGTAAAGGCTGTGACTCAGAGCCACTAAGCAGCCAGAAGTCCCATCACACAACCCAAGTTTTACATAGCAGGAGGTTACTGTAATGCACTCTGGCTCACCTCTCTCATAGATCAAAGGACTCAACTGCTTAGAAAGACCGCTTTGCTTTTTGCCCTGGATTTATTTCCTGCATGCTAAGGAGCTGCTTCCTAGCAGGAGGAGACTAGGGTAAAGAGACATCACTAGGTAAGAGAACAAGTTCACATCCGGCTCCCAAGTAGATCTTAGTACATGGCAAGATCTCTTGTCTAAGCCAAGAGTCAGAACAAGGGCAAATAAGAGTCAGAAAACCTGAGGTCTAATCCTTACTCTGCCACTGACATGCTGTTTAACTTGCTCACTTCACACTCCGAAAACAAGGTAATTTCTAGAGGAGTATCAGGTAGGGGCAGGGTGGAACTCCAAAAGTTGGAGGTGGATTAACAGTTGGGGCTAAGGATGGAAGTGAGTCAAAAGGTGCTCCAAAATGAGCCCTGCTGATAGAAGTTTAGGAGCCTGAAAAACAGTTGGGCTGCTCAAGGGAATGTTCTGAGAATCATCAGGGTGATTAGGAAGAGCTGGCAAAGCAGAGGCTCCATTTCATTCATCTGGGAATGTTCAACCTGCATGAGGAATTGGGCTCCCTGTGAGTTGAATAAACAAGCCATTCTCCATTCCATGATAGCACAGAAAATGCATGTGCTTCTACTACTCTAAAAATGACAATCCAATGCATTGCTAATCTCTGCCACCTGAAAATCATGAATCAGGAGCCCTCAAAAATCACACCTTTTACAATTAGAAAAAAAAATCCTATACATTTTAGGGGTTTTTTCATTTACCTACTGGTTTCTGAGCCTTTGGGATGCATCTGAGCCATGTTTTCAAGGCTTTTAAAAAAAAAAAAAATTAAGCTAAGATTCATTTACATGTTCAGAACTCCAGAGGGTGGAACTTTTTAACTAAGTGTAAAATAGCAGTATTCCCATCCCCCATTTTTCCTTTTGGGAAAATACTTTCATATCCTCAAAAGAAAGATGCTGCAGAGGGGCAAAGTATTTCAGTAATGTGTAGTATTAGTGCATCCTCCTCACAAAACAGAAGCAGCTAATCTGTGGTTAGGGTAAAACTCCCAGGTAAATGAAACCTAATGCAATCACCTGAAATAGTTTTCACTCTAACTAATATGCATCAATATAGTACTACCTTAAAGCAAGTTTTAAAACTGATTTAGCTAAACAAGTATAATATTAAAAGCTGTTTAAATGTGACTTAGAATGATTTACCCTAATGCAATAACTTGCCCTATGTCCCATCTCTTCCAACATCCAGCTCCAAGGGACCATGATGTTGCTTATAGCAATGAAAGGCAGAGATACAGGGCACCTACCAGAGATGTAAGTTAGAACCAGGTGACCTCTCAGGCCCCCTTTGGTGTTATAGGTGAATACTCATTCACATTTGTTTTTAATAGGGGATGAAGGAAGCCAATTTTTTTCTCAACAACAGCTCTGCTTTTGTGCAGTAGCTATAACAGTCACCTGAACAGAATCAGGAAAAGTCAGAGAATATCAGTTTTCTCTAAAGGCTTCTCTTCACCTCAATGGCTTCCTGCAATGCCTGGAGCAGAGTTAGAAAGTTTTTCTGTCTTGCAGATGACGACAGTAATGGTAAGCATCCCTGTGTACTGCTGTTGTTGCTTTTTTTTTAAACTGACAAGACTTGTAAAATTGCGGTGTGCATGTCTCTGCCTCCCAAAGCCCAAATATGGGATGCTGCATGTGCTAAAGCCTCAAAAGGAAGGAAGAGTGAATATGCAAACACATGCTGCTCTTGCAGTATTACCTGATTCTTCCCTTCAGGTTTTTTTTTATCCTTGGTCTCCTATTTCTAACCCAAATAATTTTCATTTTGGGTGGACTGTCTCCTAACCTTAGGGCTGACATGAGTGCCCTTTCTCAGAAGGCAGTACTGCCGAGAATGACAGAGATCTCAAGAAAGCTTTTAACTTTCTGAAAAACAGCAGAACCACTGATGTTAAAACTCAGATCTGTTGAGAATGGGTTCTGGATAGGTAAATGATCTCTCTCATTTATTCCTTTATCAAAGAAAGATGTTCTACAGAAAGTTAGTTTTACATAAGACTTCTCTTTTTGCTGCTGTTCAATATGCTGTGTACTTGGTGATGCTATCCTTCTACCCCAGATGCATTCCTGTGGTGGTGTGTCTATTTGACTAGTAGTTTATAAAGTACTTCAGGATCTAGAGAATGAAAGAAGTTACACAAAATGTAAATTAATCTATTGTATTTGAAAGCAGTATTAACTTATAGCAGTAAAACACACAGACGGTTCCTCCCTCAGTGACTTTTTCAGTATTGTTGACCCTCATGGCTGAAAAGTCTAGGCCTCACAGAATCATGAAATGAAATAAGTCCTGCATTCTTTATATGGTATCTGCCTTCTGTCATTAGTGTCTTTTGAATCTATATTTTCAAAACACTTTTTTTTTTGCAAACAAGGTGGGGAGGAAAGCTAAGACCTTAACTCCTTTTTTTTTTTTAAATTGGAAGAGGATTTTGTGTAATTGCATGACTCCCAGAGTTGGGGCTTTAAAAGAAATGCCTACAGCAGCATAACTTCCTGCTTTCTAATTTCCCAAGCTCATAGCAAATAGGCCTGCTTCCTACTTAGTCTGTCTGGTACAGGACTGCACTCTTCTTTTAATAGGGGGATTGTCTCAGCCTGCCTTTTCAGAGCTGGCCTTCCAAATCTGGCAAGGCCAAGCAACCGTTCTACTGCATTGCTTATAACAACTGACCATTCCTTGCTATTTTTTCTTATCTTCCAGCTGGTGTATACCTATTATGATTTCATAACCTCATTTAAATGAATGTGGGTGTCTCACAAGAAGTGTTGTTTCTTCTGAGCTGACTGACTTATTCTGTGCCCCTCTCCCCACTCCGTGACAACTTGCAATCTCATGCATCTGCCTTTGATAATACAATCATTTCCACAACGACCACCCTGATGTTGCCAGCAAAGGACTTAAGATTTCAGCTTGTGTGCATGGAGAATGGGACTGGGGAGTGGGAAACAAAGATTCTGTTTCTGTGCAGGCTCCCCTACCAATCATAATACAAAGGGATATAGGAGATGTACAGCCAATTATCTACAGAGAAAATGCTTTCCTTGATTCACTGATGCCTCCTGAAACAGCTCTGAAAGGCAATGTAGGCCCCTTGCTTAGCCCCCAGGTATTTAACCACATGGCAAGAGGAAAGGCTATTCAAAGCCACCACTGTAGAGGATCATGGAGTCTGCCAAGGAGCAGATGCCTTGGCTGGTAAATTAGCTTCCACAGTTTGGCATCTGGGGCTGTGTGACTGCCATCCAAAAAAATGAAGAGACTGGGGGGAGGCCCTGGCACTGACTGAGCTGAATAACACCTGGCCAGCATCAGCTATTTCATTAACAAGTATTATTGCATTAACCCATCTGGTGCCTAGTAGGTGATTTCCAAGAGTTGTTCAGAAGTGAGAGAACAGCAGAAAGATTTATTTTGGCTAAAGTAAGCCTGATTAGAAATGAAAGTTGTTTCCCTTTCAGGAATGTCCTGTGGAGAAACAAAACTGATAAATAGGAAAGAAACATGATATATTGTTAGTGTTACTGCCTTAAAACTCTAACTTCCTGCATAAGCATTTTAAAGAGCTGTTAATAATAATCTATATTCCAAAGTATGCATTCGTATTTCCAGCCTGTCAGTTCCCACAACCATCTTCCATTTTAACAGTATTCTTGCATCTTAGTCTGATTCAAAGTATCCACCTACTAATACCCAGTCAGGTCTTGCTAACTACCAATTTGCTATTACATTATGCTCTAGTGTGCTCAGAAAAACAAATGATTACCTGAGTAACCCCAGCACTGCACATTACCTATGTTTAAAAAGTAGTCAACCTGTCTGTTTTCAGTATTGAGGAAGTAATCTAAAGCTCCTACTATAAAGCGCTCTGAGGGCACTGACAGAAGTGACATGTGCTCTGCTTTCAGGGAGCTTACACATGGCAAATTAAAAGTGACCAATCATGTGACAAATCAACCTTCAGTTAATGAAGATTCAGACAAAGGTGCTCCAGTGTGAAGTGCCTTCATTAATTTTTGCCTGATGAGGGCTCAGCTGATGCTGTCTGCAGGGTGTGAGGGGGGATAGGGAGCTCTTGTCTGGGGTTTTGCCTAGCCTGTGCTAAGGGAGGGAAGGAGCAAGGCTCCAATCCACCCCCACCCCTTCCAGCACATGCCAGGCAAATCCCAGCCTGGAGCTCCTTCCCTCTCCTATCCTGCAGACAGCATCAGAGTTGAGGGGCTGGCTGTGGCTAAGGGGGAGAGGCTACAGACATGCAGCTCCTCCTAGAACAGTTCTAAAGTAGAGCTCATGGGGGGAGGGTAAATTACCCTTCCCCCTGCCCCTGACACAACAGTGAATGTCTGTTGGATTGGGGGTTTCTGTAACTCATGGCACTTTCTGTTAAGTACCATGAGTTACAGTGGGGAACTGCAGGTCTGTCAGTGCCCTGAGTTCCTCTGACAAAATCTACTTCCTAGGTGCTGAGTGTTAGTCATTATAGACAATCAGCTGATACACTGTTCTAAAATTATGTGTGTGTGGAGGGGAGAAGATTAGAGGAAAAGACAGAGATGTGCTTGTATTTTTCCTGTTTTTGTTATTTATACTTTTAGAATGTTCAGAGAACCCTGGAAGTTAGAGACTTATAGATGTTAGCTTCTATTTCCATTTTAAATAGCATTAATATACAACTTTTTATTAAAACGCCTATTAAAGTGCAACCACCTTGTGTTGAAGACTCATAACTGTAAAGCAGAACAATTATGTACACAAGTGCAGCTTGAACTAAATATAAGTGTCTAGCAAAATGCTCCTTTCCTTATGTCTTGAAGAAGCTTACATTAAGTTGTTAAGCACAAAATATTTACATTTGGTCTATAATAAGCCAAAGCAGAAGCAAAGCTTCTATGGTAGTACAATATATGCATTTCCTTTGCATAGCCTTCATCCTCCATAACCGTAGCATGACCAAGGAAATCTTCCATTTAAAAGTGAATAGAAGAAGCCATGGGTAAAAGGGATCATAATGTTCAAACTGAGACATTATCTCGTGTATAATTTTTAGGATCATAACAAGATAGTTGTATGCTCTTTACCATGTGTTGCCATCACAACTACCAGCTTCTAGGCCTATGCAAAGCGGCTAGTATTTGCTTTGGATTCAACTGACTCAGGGGGACAGTGATTTGATTTGAATCGCTACCCTGATTCAATTCAGCCAGATCTGATTTGGAGATTCGGCAGCAGTCAAATCTCCGAATCGGCCAGGCCAGGCCCGGCCCATTCCCCACCCTTCTCCCAGCCCAGCAATGGCTGCCCCATCTGCCCCAGCGCCCAGCACTTTGGGTGGTGGGGGTTGGGAGAAGCCCTGACTCAACAGGTGCTGCCAGGTGGGGGCGATTCCTCACTGCCCCATGCTTCATGGAGGACTCCGCATGGGCTCTGCCTGGGCCAGCTCTGGCCCTTTAAGAAAAAAACCCTGAAGAATCCCTGGGACTCACCGCTTCTGCTGGCAGGGGGTGAGTGCCGCTGCCCTGCATAATGTGGGGGGATCTGCATGAGCCCCCAAGGCTGCATGAGGAGTTGTGAGTCCTGGGGCTTTTCTCAGCTTTTTGTTTTTCTTAAAGGGCCAGAGCCCTGGCAGGTGGGGCAGCCATGGGGGGGCCAGGGGAGCAGGAGGGGGTTGAGGCATGAGCCCCCTGATGCAGCGTGGGGCAGTGGGGATCACTCCTGCCCGGCAGCACCTAGTGAGCACTGGGGCTTTTTTTTAAAGTACCAAGCTGGGGGGGGGGCTGGGGGGGGGGGGTGGGGGGGCAGGGGTCCCCCCCATGGTCCCTTCCCCTGCCCCTAGTACTTACCAGCTTGGAGTGGCTGCAGCTCGCTGCTGCAGCCACTGGGGACTGCCCAAATCATCAAAGCTTTCCGAATCTTTGCTGAAGATTTGGAGAGCTTTGAATCAATTGAGCTTTTAAATTGGTCCCCTGATTGAATTCAGCCACCAAATCAGCCTGAATCTCCTCTTAATCAAATTGCCACCCAAAGCTCTGCACAGCCCTACCAGCTTCTCACTTTCTCTCAACAGCTGCTATTCCTTCTCCTCAGTATGGAGGATCTTTTTCCAACAACCAAGTCGTTTGAGTTCTTACAAGTGTCATTAACAAGTATTCTGAGCAAAAAGATAGCTTAAATAGCACTGGGGCTCATTTGAGTATTCTTGTTGCCAAACACTATCCTCACTCTGAATACTCGTTCCACCAGGTTCTTTGCTCCAAGCAGACCAAGAACAAATGCTAGGCAGTATAGCAAATCGCTCCAAACAAGCTTTTATATCAATATGAAAAAGTTTTGCCTGGTAAAATTAAAACCTAGGTTGTTTCAGGTGCCCCGGGACCTTCTGTAGAAAAGCTCAGATGAATAGTTAACATGATCATAACACCAATAAGGGTCATATATATGTTGCCTAGACTTTAAAGAAGGAACCTAAGGGTGGGGAGGGGGGAGATGCTCAGTTCCCACTAGCCCATTCCATTACCCAGTTTTCATAGAATGACAGAAAAACTAAGAAGAAAGGGACCTCAGGAGATCCAAACGCCTGCTCAAGGCAGGCTTATCCATATCTAAACCATCTTATCCAAGTGTTTGTCCAGATCTAGTAGAGGAGAGGAACATAGGACTAGAAGGGGCCTCTTGAGTTATAAAGTCCAGTCCCCTGTTTTCAGAGGCAAACTGTTATCCAAGGAATCCTAGCAATTACCACCCCTCATACCAAAGCAATCCCTTATACACGTGTATAAGACACAATACATAAAACACCAAGACTACCTTTTAATAAGTAAAATTAAAGGAGGCTAGGGCATTTCCAATGCTCTGGCACAGCAATGATATGGAGGTAGTTGGATCTTCCAAACATCTATTAACCTAAGAGAAGGACAATGACCCTACAGAAGGGGAACTCCCTACCATGGGCATGTCTACACATGTACTTTAATGTGCAGTAGCTTATTTTAATGTGCATTAAAGTATCACATAAAAAATCATGTGATCACCGTTAAAATAGGCTACTGCACATTAAACATCACATAAACGTGCACATTCATTAGCTTAATGATAATTTATTTAATACCTCACACTGGAGGTACTAAATTTAATGTACATTAGAAAAAGCACCTTAACATACTCATAGACATGCCCAGTCTGTACCAATCTGTTCTAAGAGAAACATTCTTTCCTGGCCCCCGAGTTTAGCAACTAGAATGATCCTGAGTAGAAGAGCTAGACCTTCTAGATAGGAACCACTACATCTCCCAAGTACTCACAATAGTATCAGTGCATTTTGTTTCCTTAGCTGTGACCAGTATCCCAGTGCTACAGATGAAGCCTTAACATTCATACAGGAACAGTTTTCAAAATATTTACAAAGAAATAATGCTCCTTTCTCGCCCCCACTGGTGATGAGCAAAATGCTGAAGCATGGGATTACTAGACACCTTCCTCACTTCAAGAGACTTACCTCTAGTTTAGTGATCTACTTGGGGATGGTTTTGTTTTGAGGAGGGGGTTGAACTAGATGACCTCCTGAGGTCCTTTCCAGCCCTCATTTTCTATGATTCTAATTTGAGGATAGTTAGAACGTACCTTCTAATTTCCAATTCAAATGTATCTATAGCCAGTTTGTAGCCATTTGACCATGTGCCAGTATTGTTTACTGAGCCTAAAAACCTCTTCTCCTTATCTCACATTCACTTCACAAATATACTAGCAAAGAGTGATTATATTGTCTTTCAGTCTCTGCTTTGTTAAACCAAAAACACCAAGTTCCTTTAATCTGGTGCCATAAGAAAAGGTAGCTATTTCATTTACCAACTTAGCGGCCCTTTTTGTTTTAAACCCATTCAGGGTTAAAATCATCTCTTGAATGCTGGTCACCAGAAGTGCCTGTAATACTCTGAATTAAATCTTAACAGTCCCTTGTAACAATGTTGTTTCTAGTACCTCTCAACTGATTATACTATTCCTCATATACTCTAGCATAGGTGGATCTAGGATTTTGAAAAGGAGGGTGCAGACTGTGGTGCATCATCACGTATAACACAACACACATTTTTATCCAGTTGAAAAGAAACTAGAAGCTTTGCTAATAAGTAGAGGCCTAGAGTTATACGATTCAATGAGACTGAAGTGAAAAAAAACCCCTCTTTATTGAGATGTGCAGTAATTTGTTATACCATCTATTATATGTATAAAAACACAACAAACTAGGCCACAATAATCCATTAGTCCTAGAGTCATTACTGTTAAATGTATGTCTCTTTCAGATTGATAAAACAAAACCCAGGCCGCCTTGTGCGTCTGGACAGTGCTTCCAATGCTTCATTGAAAGTGATTTCTGCACCTGAACTAATGTTGACCTGAGCTCATATTTCCACAACTAAGCTAACATTTTTAGGTTCAGTTAAAAAAACAAGGCTGTGAAATGGGAACTACATAACTAGGAGCAGCTAACAGACAGCAATGTTGGAGAAGTAAGGGTAGCTGGAGTAGTGGAACCGTTAAAGACCATTTAAATGGAAAGAGTAATTAACACCTGTGGAATGAAGCATTTAGAAGGAATCAAGGAAATTACGATGAGCCATCAAATCAGCTGATTCCCTTACTGCTGCCTGAATAGAAGTTCTGCTGTAACTGCTAGGCAGTAGTGGTGTGCAAAGTGGGCCCTGTTCAGTTCAGATTTGTATGGGAGTCTGGTGCCTCTTGAGTCAGAGGCAGGGGGTATGTGTTCCCCCTGACACCGGTCAGTGGCTGGTGATCTCCAGCTGATCTCACTCACTGTAAAAGCAGCCATGTCACTTTCCGAAGTGGCCATGTGACTTCTGGAAGTGGCACAGCCACTTCTGCTGGTGGCCCTGCTCCCCAGCTGGTGCTCACAGGGGGGGCACTGGTACTCCTGCCTGCCAGCTAAACGGGGAGCGCGGCCTGGCAGGGCTGCACCAGCACTCTCAGGGGGTGCGTGTGCACCCCCTATGCATCGCCCCTGCAGATTCAGGTTCAGCCCGAATTGGAGACATTGATTTGATTCATTGATTTGGATCACTGTCCCTGATTCAGTTTGGCCAAATCTGAAGATTTGATGGTGATTCAGACATGGACACAGCTTTAAATGTTTTTTCTATATACCTTGAGGTACCAGTGTGGCTTGTGATCGCTGCAATGCTGGGATGCATGGAGAGTCCCACAAAAGTGTGGGGGGGTGGTCTTCATGCTCAGCAGCGAACCTGGAAGTGCACCGGAAATACTTCTGGTCCACTTCTGGGTACGCTGGGGAGCATGTGGGGGGGGGGGACCCAGGCCCCCTTGGCTCAGCGAATGGCTGTGGGGGGACCCTGGGTACCCCCCCCCGACTCAGGAGGCACCAATCGCTGAGCTGGGGGGGGGCACAGATGGGTCCCCCAGCATGCTCCCCAGCAGACCTGGAAGTGGACCAGAAGCATTTCTGATTCACTTCCAGGTCTGCTGCCAAGCATGCTAGGGATCTCCCTGTGCTTCTGTGGGACACTCCATCCACCCCAGCATCACAGCATTCACAAGCTGCCTGCTACCTAGAGGTATGTTAAAATAAATAAATAAATAAATAATTTAAAGCTGTATCTATGTCTGAATCTCTCTGAATCAAATGAGAATACTCCATATCAATTTGGAGAGATTAAAGCATCTTCTGATTCAATTCGGATTCAGATATTCAGCCACCAAATTGGGCCGAATTGAATCAGGGACCGAAGCTTTGCACAGCCCTACTAGGCAGTTTGCCTGAAATTTTGGACAGAGCAAAGAAAGAATTCCACTTTAAAACCTGATATCCAGACATAGGAATGAGAATTTCTCACTTCAGAGGACAAAAGGGTAGCCATCCCTCCAGCCCCTGTACTCTGAGCGCTCAACTCCTGCTTGCAAAAGTGAGCCCATTCTTATATGCTTGTCTGTGTACCTGAACAAGACATTGTGGTTCCCAGGATGTTTTCTGCCTGCCTGACGGGCAAGCGGAGGAGGAAAAATTATTTGTGTGAATGGAATGGGATTTCCCCAAGTCCTGGCTGTTCCCCTGGGGGGTGGGGGAGGGGGAAGCATCTCCTCCTTTTTTCCTGTCTTCCAGTTGTTCATTGTCCCACAGCTCCACCAGGTGTGTAGTTCTCAGGATACAAATTAATATATGCCCACCTTATCATCTTCCTTTCCTTTCCTGCCATATTGCTAAGGGACAACAGTGTGGGGGGAGGGGTGTAAAGGAATGAAGCAGGCTGAGGGTGGAATTTGGGCTGGGGGGGAAGACTGGAACTCCTGGGGGGTAAACCTGGCAAAAGGGAGAAACACTTGATATTTTCCGACCTGATATGAAGGAGTGGGAGAGCATTTGTCAGAGTGGTTTTGAATTCTCTAAGAATGAAGTTTGAGGGGAGGGGGGTAACTGCTTCACCCAGCCACATCCTGGTACTTGGATCATTTGGTGACTTAGTCAACAATGGAATTCCTGGGTGAATCAGAAGAAAGTGTGGCAGGGAGCCACTAGGCAATTAAATGTTGCATTTTTTTCAGCATGAGCAAGTAGAGCTTATTCCTTGGGTGAATAAAGTCTCTAAAGGGAGCAAACCCAAGGCCTGCTAAAAGCTCCTGAGATTGCTCATGCAGGCATAGCACCATCTGGTGCCAGGAGCTTGCCAAAGCAGCTCCTCGAAGAACCCTTGCTAAACCTTTCAACCTGTAAGGATGTTAAAGGCTCTCTTTACTTGAATGTTGGGGAGAGGTTTTTGAGGATCAACCTTTCAAAGAAAAGTAAAGAAAAATAAAGGCAGACACTGTTTGGAAACCTTGGGGAGGGGAAGGGGGTTGGAATAAAGAAGAGACTCGTGCTCAAATTCAACAGGCACTTGGGATTTTGTTGTAGAATCTGTTTGAGCTTGATGTTATATTTCTCAGTTTCTGGAGTTCTAATGGGACCAAAGTCCTGGGCTGGGGAGCATTTCCTTGTCAGCAAAAAAGAAGAGTGGTCCAATGGTTAGGAACTTAGTTTTGATGCCTTTTTCTTCCATAAGCTTCCCCCATCATCCTTCAACTCTGTATCTTAATTCTCTATCTGCAAAATACTAGCACTTCTCTACCTCCAAAGGGCCATTGAGAAGCTAGTGAGGTGCACAAACAGTCCAGTAATGAGTCAGCTAAGTACTTTGGACAGACTATGGGAGCATCATTCTTCTTGTCATATGTGTCTTTAAGTATTGAATTGCTCCTGAGCCTGGAGTTTGATAATTAGGTCCATTGTAGGAACTGACCAAATAAGCACATACGAAGTAGTGCATCACCACTAATCGGAGAGAAAATACTTGCATGCCAATACCACTTTAGTTAAAATAAACAAAGCCAAGACCCCACTAAATTTTAAGATATAAACAATTAAATGTATGTTCCACATTTTTCAATGATCTCCTGGTTTGATAATACAGATCTTTCTGCTGGAAGTGTAACTTACAGAGGTGAAGCCAAGCTCCAACCTTTTTACCAGAAACCTCAACTCTTCCCCAGAAATATTTGTGGTTGAGACAAATCCAGACACAGATTTTGCGCTTTAGTAAAACTTAGTCCACTTGTCTTGTTCATAACTGCACAGCCTATTTTCGGGGCCAGTTCACAGTGCTCCCAAGTTTCTAGTCATAAGGCTGCCTACTAGGGATCAAAATACTAGCAAGAGCTGTGCTGCTCAGACTCCACAGCAGCACTGGGGCCCTTTGTAAATGCACACTGTGAAGTCTGGATCCACAGAACTTCAACCTCCTGATCCTACAGGAAATCTTTTTCCTGCCTTTTTATTACAATACAGTCTGGGACCCATTACAGATTTGTTCCTCCTCCTCTTTCCTCCCACCCCCACCATGAAGCGTTTCCCTTTGAAAATGGTGAATTATCCCAAGAGATAAATTTGTAACTGTGTCCAAGGGGTATGTTGCATTGCCATCCATCCCCACAATCCACCATCTATTACTGAATCAAACCTGCAGACTGAGGTAAGACTAATGGGCCTGTAGTTTCCTGGGTCCTCCTACCTCCCTTTCTTGAAAATGGGGACTACATTGACCCTTTTCCAGTCCTCTGGCACCTCACCAGAGCACCTCCTGCTTGTTCCCCATACTGCAAGCATTAGCATAAAGGCATTTAAGGCCTCCTGAAGGTGCATGCACTGCCCCCCCACCCCTTATGCCAGGACTATCTGGGCGCCTGTCTCTTACCTGGGTATTTCTTGTTCTCATTGCCTGTCTTGGCTGGGCTGTTTTTGTGGGTGGCTCTTTGGTCGGTGTTCCATGGCACCCTCCGTCCTCAACTTCCCCTTCCCCCACTGAGCCTACTTTAAAGGCCGCCAGAGGAGATCAGCCAACCTGAAAGAGAACAGGGGGAGAGAAAGGCAGGCTTTGCCATGTGCTCGGAAAAGATCATTCTTGCCCCTCAGGACTGGTTGTGTACAGTGGCGTGCATGCATGCAGAGGTTGGAGATACACTAAGGCATAAAAATGACAGTTGTGTGTCAGAATTTCAGGTTTCCTTTTGGTAATTTCTTATGCTTTCTAGCTGGAAAAATGAAATAAGACTTTATTTAACCATTGGCACAGACTTCCAAGTCACACTGGGGAGTCTCCATTTCCTTGAATACATCAGATCAGAACTGAATGACTCTCAGAAAAATGTTTAGTCTAAGACAAGTTGTAGGCCATAAAATGTTACCCTTTTACCCCTGCATTAAGGCCAGTGTTATAAAGACTAATATTTCTAGGTTTAAAATACACTTAAATCCATTCTATTGTGATATCATGAAAGATTCAAAACCAGACAATATAAAAGTAACAGAATCTGCAAGGAGCCAGAATGTTTAGAATAACATAGTAGATCATGATAGTTTTGGAAAAGGAATTATTTTACCCATATACAATAATAATCTGCATCTCTCCCTAGCTTTATATTAAAAGTTTGAGTCCCTTGCAAAATACCAATTAGTTCCCACTCCTGAGAAATGTAGATAAACCAGCAGTGAAAGGTACTAGCTAACAGCACCAATAAACTGTATTCTGATCATCCCAGGGAGTGAGACTAAGGATGAGTACCATATCCATTAAAATTTCTAGAGAGGTTTCAGTGCAATATAGTTAACTGATTTCTGGAATTTGATGGATCTTGTTCTTATGAAAAGTGCCTCAGGGATCTTTAATGACTGCAGATGGACAGCCCTAGTAGTAGCCCAATAATGGGAAAAATTTATTCTCTGGAATTAGGGAGGAAAAAATCAGCAAGTTTCCTGACTGTTGGTGATGCATGTAAATTGCTGCCCAGATGTGGTTGGAAAGGAAGAGTATATTTGCAAATAACTTTGGCATTTAGAATCTAGTTTTGATATGCAGAGAGAGTGTCTGTGTGTGTATGTGCGCACACATCTGTGCAGCCTGTTAGCTGTAGGGAGGGGGGAACACAATCAGGCATCTAGTGTTTTTGCACCTCTTCACATCTGCAGGCCCTGGCTTAGCGCTGACTCAGAGGCAAATATTAAATCTACTGAATGGAAGGATACCATGTTCTGCTGCACTGTTCTGTTCCAATCCAGTCCTGATCAGCCTGCTTGGCTTGTGAGCTTTGGTAGACAGAGTGGTCCTTGCTGTGTGTCCTTAAACATGTCACTGCACCTTGCTCTGCCTGTTTCCCCTGCCATGCTTTCTCTGTCCTCTCTGCTTAGACTGTGAAGGGGTAGGAACAAAGAGTTTTGGCTATTATGGCCTTGTACTGTGGATGGTGCAGCTGGGCTTTGATCCTAATTCATAGATGTTTGGGTTGGAAGGGACTTCAGTAGATCAAGTCTGACCCCCTGCCCTGGGCAGGAGAGTGCTGGGGTTAGGTGACTGCAGCCAGGTACATGTCTAGCCCCCTCTTAAAGAGCCCCAAGGTAGGGGAGAGCATCACCTCCCTTGAAAGCCCATTCCAGATGCTGGCAACTCTTACCGTGCGGTTTTTTTCTGATGTCTAACCTAAATCTGTACGCTGTCAGTTTGTGGCTGTTGTTCCTAGTTATTCCGAGAGGTGCCATGGTAAACAGAGCATCTCCTATTCCTTGCTGCTCCCCTCTTTTCCCCCCCCCCTCTCCCCCCCACAGTGAGTTTTCTGGGCAGCAACAAGATCTCTCTGTCTTCTGTTGCAGAGGCTGAAGAGATCCAGGGCACTCAATCACTCGTCATAGGGCTTTGCCTGCAGGCCCCTAACCATACGGGTGGCCCTCCTTTGAACTGTCTCAAGGTTGTCCGCATCCCTCTTGAAGTGTGGAACCCAAAACTGGAGGCAGTACTCCAACTGTGACCTGACCAATGTTGCATAGAGGGGAAGTATCACCTCCTGGGACCTGTTCGTCATGCACCTCCTAATGCATGATAAAGTGCAGTTAGTTTTACTGATCACTTCTACACATTGGCAATTCATGTTCATCTTGATGTCAACAGTGACTCTGAGATCCCTTTCTGTTGCTGTGCTGTTTAGGACTAGGTGCTATGATGATACAAATATAATGACAGCATAGCTGTACAGTGGGATCCTTATGCAGCAACTAAATAACTCACATTTAGAATGTGCCTTAGCATGCATCTCCTGTCTTTTTTTCACAGGCAGCACTCTTTGAATTTTAAAATCTTCCTGTCTCCCACAAGCTAGCTGAATTTATCCTGTGGTTCTAAGTCCTTTTATTTCAAAATGGTTCATTGGGCAGAATATAAAAGGCACTAAAGGAAATGTTTTCATTAGGAAACCATTGCTATTGGTCCTATTGGCACACGCATCTATTGACAGAATGGGAACACAGTGTCTGAGATGGAGCCCAGATCCATGCAGCCAGGTGTTCCACCTCATTCAATCCATGTAGAAGAAATGCAATAGAAGATTTTAGTAAGTGACTGCAGTCCAACTGTGAGCCATTAACAAGCTGCTTTGCTCTCATATTAACTAAAGAGCAAAAGGGGTTGATTTGGTTGTTTGTTTCCAAAAGCAAAACTGAATATGTTGAGTAGTTCAGTGATCAAGGGATAAAGAAACATGTATCCTCAAACCAAAAATCCCTCTGTCCTGGACTTCCCCCATTCCTCTTTCCTTTATCATTTTTCTGAGATTGTGAGACCTTCAGGCCAGGGTCTATGTCTTGTTATAGGAGCTGACAGTGTTTAGTACATAGTGTATACTCCTGGAATACAAATAACCCCCTGAGACTTCAAACAGGTTGCAAGTGCTTCTTCAGTGTCAGATTCAGACCACTCTGGGTCAAAGGAAAGAAATGACTTCCATGCATTTAATAATGATGCTTTCTTTAGTATCCAAATTGGGTTTGCATGCAGTGGATGTATGGAATGAAGAAGCAACTGCCTTTAAAGGCAGCAACTATGATTACTTATGGTATATCTTGGCTAGCTAGATGTAGGGTGACCATATTTCCCTATGCTGAAAATGGGACACCTAGTAAGATGTTTGTCATGGTCAAGGGAGTTTGCTTACATATGTAAAAACATAAGAAATATGCAATACTGTGAAACATGCTTAATATCACTTTATAGTTGGTAGGGTCAGAAGGGACCTGAGCAGATCATCAAATCTGACCCCCTGCCATGGCAGGAAAGAGTACTGGGGTCAAACAACCCTGGCCAGGTGTTTATCTGGCCTCCTTTTGAAGACCCCCAGGGTAGGAGCCTGCACCACTTCGCTTGGAAGTTGGTTCCAGATCCTAGCCACCCTGACAATGAAGTAGCGCCTCCTGATGTCTAGCCTGAATATACCCTCTGCCAGCTTGTGACCGTTACTCCTGGTCACTCCTGGTAGTGCTCAGGGGAACAGGGACCCCCCCAGTGCCTGCTGGTCCCCCCTGACCAGTATGTAAATGGCCACCAGGTCCCCCCCTCAGCCTTCTCTTGTGGAGGCTGAACATGTTCAGGTCCCGTAGCCTGTCCTCATGGGGCCTGCCCTGCTGACCCCGATCATGTGAATGGCCCTCTCCGTGTTGTCCACATCCCTCCTGAAGTGCAGTACCCAGAACTGGATGCAGTACTCCATAGATTCATAGAAGTAGGGTCGGAAGGGACCTTGTAGATCATCAGATCCAACCCCCTGCCCTGGGCAGGAGAGAAAAGCTGGGCTCAGATGACCCCAGCAAGGTAGATGTTAAGCCTCCTCTTAAAGACCCCCAGGCTAGGAGCCATCACCACTTCCCTTGGAAGTTGGTTCCAGATCCTAGCTGCCTTGTGAAGTAGCACCTTCTAATGTCTACTCTAAACCTACTCTCTAGCAACTTATGGCCGTTATTCCTTGTTACTCCGGGAGGCGCTAGGGGGAACAACATCTCTCCCAAACCCCACTGGTCCGCCCTAGTGAGTTTATAAATGGCCACCAGGTCCCCCCTCAGCCTTCTCTTGTGAAAGCTGAACAGGTTCAGGTCCCATAGCCTCTCTTCGTAGGGTCTGCCCTGCTGGCCCCGGATCATGCAGGTGGCCCTCCTCTGGACCCTCTCAATGCTGTCCACATTCCTCCTGAAGTGCGGCACCCAGAACTGGATGCAGTACTCCAGCTGCGGCCTGAACAATGTCACATAGAGGGGGAGGACCACCTCCTTGGCCCTGTTTGTGATGCATCTGTGGATGCACGACAAGGTATGGTTAGCCCTACTGACCGTCACCTTGCATTGTTGGCCCATGTTCATCTTGGAGTTGTTAATGACTCCAAGATCCCTTTCTGCCACCGTGCTCTTGAGAAGGGAATTTCCCAATTTATAAGCGTGCTGCTGGTTCCTACTGCCCAGGTGCAGCACCCTGCACTTGTCAGTATTGAAACTCATCCTGCTTTCATTAACCCACCCCTGTAACCTGTCCACGTTCTGCTGTAATCTGTCCTTCCCTGCTAGCATGCCCACCTCACCCCAAATCTTGGTATCGCCAGCAAATTTAAACAGGCTGCTTTTCACCCCATTGTCCAAGTTGCTAATAAAGAAATTGAACAGTGTGGGCCCAAGAACCGAGCCTTGGGGGACTCCACTGCCCACTTCTCCCCAGGTCGAAAAAGACCCGTCCACCACTACCCTCTAAGTATGATCCTTCAGCCAATTTGTAATCCATCTGACTGTGCAAGCATCAATGCCACAGTCGCATACTTTTTAATGAGAATGAGGTGGGAGACTGTCAAAGGCCTTGCTGAAGTCCAAAAAACTACATCCACTGCAACACCTGTGTCCAGTGCTTTTGTGACCTGATCGTAGAAGGCAATCGGGTTGGTCTGACAGGACCTACCCCTAATGAAACCATGTTGGTTGCTCTTGAGCATCATCCCTGCTGCTGGCCCATCACAGATGTGCTCCTTAATAATCTTCTCAAAGAGTTTTTTCCCCAGGACTGAAGTAAGACTAATGGCCCTATAGTTGCCCGGGTCCTCCTTCTTCCCTTTTTTAAAGATGGGGACCACATTGACTTTCTTCCAGTCATCTGGCACCTGGCCAGAGCACCACAAGTGCTCGTAAAGCCATGCCAGGGGCCCCACAATAACCCCTGCCAATTCTCTGAACACCCTGGGGTTGAGAGCATCTGGACCTGCTGATCTGAATATGTCCATCCCCTCCAAAAGCTCTCGAACCCAGTCCTCCCTGACCTAAGGCCTGACAGCATTTCTCCTGAGTCTGTCTGAAATCTTGGTCAGGGAGTCCCAGTCCCTGAAGAAGAGAATGGAGGCAAAGAATTTGTTAAAGAGGTCTGCTTTCTCCTCTGGTGCAACCACCAGATTGCCAAACATATCCTGCAGGGGCCCCACATTACCCAGTGCCTTCTTCATTCTCCCTATATATTTAAAAAAGGACTGCGCCCTGATCAGTGTCACATAGAGTGGGGAGGATCACCTTCTTGGACCTGCTTGAGATGCATCTGTGGATGCATGACAAGGTATGGTTGGCCTTCCTGACCACATCTCTGCACTGTCGGCCCATGTTCATATTGGCATCAGTAATGATGCCAAGATCCTTTTCTGCCTCTGCACTGAAAAGAGAGTTCACCAGCTTGTACGTATGTTGCTGGTTCTTCCTCCCCTGGTGCAGTACCTTGCGCTTGTCAGTGTTGAAACCCATCCTGTTCTCATCCGCCCACCCCTGTAACCTGTCTAGGTCCAATTTTGCAGCCTATTCCTCCCTCCTAGCATGCCCACTTCTCCCCACATCTTAGTGTCATCTGAAAATTTAAACAGGGTGCTTTTTACACCCTCGTCCAACTCGCTGATGAAGATGTTGAACAGTGCGGGCCTGAGGACGGAGCTCTGCGGAACCCCACTGCCCACATCCCTCCAGGTTGAACAAGACCCATCTACCACCACTGTCCGGGTGCGGCCCTCCAGCCAACTAGTGACCCACTTGACTGTGTAGGTGTTGACACCACAGTTCCTCGTTTTTTAATGAGAATGGGGTGAGAGACCATGTCGAAGACCTTCCTGAAGTCCAGAAAAACTATGTCCACTGTTACACCTGCATCTAAGGATTTGGTGACCTGGTCATAGAAGGCCACCAGGTTGGTCTGACAGGACCTGCCTCTAATGAACCTGTGTTGGTTGCCCCTAAGCATAATCTCCCCTGCTGGCCCCTCGCGAACACGCACCAGGATAATTCTCTCAAAAAGCTTACCCAGGACAGAAGTAAGGCTGACTGGCCTATAATTTCCTGGGTCCTCCTTCCTCCCTTTTTTTGAAAATGGGAACTACATTGGTCTTGTTCCAGTCCTCTGGCACCATGCCAGAGCACCATGAGTGCTCGTAAAGCTGTTCCAGGGGTCCCGCAATGACCGCAGCTAATTCCCTCGGCACTCTGGGGTGGAGATCATCAGGACCTACTGATTTAAATACATCCAGCCCCTCCAGAAGTTCCCTGACTAGGTCCTTACTGACCCTAGGCCTGAGTGCGCCTCCCCTGGGTCCTACGGGGGTCCCAGTGGGGGGGTGACCCGGTCTCTGTTCATAAAAATGAAAGCAAAGAAAGTGTTAAATAGGTTAACTTTGCTGTCTGGTGTGATGACCAGATTTCCTAGCATGTCCTGCAGAGGTCCCACATTACCCAGTACCTTCTTTTTACCCACTCTGTATTTAAAAAAGGACTTCTTGTTGTCCTTGATCCTGGTACCTAGTCCCAGTCCCTTCTCCACCTTGGCCTTCCTGACCGCCCTCCTACAGCCCCGAGCAACCGAGGTGTAGTCCTCCCTGGTGATGGCCCCTCCCTTCCGTTGGGTGTACGCCTCCTTTTTAGCTAGGAGACATTCCCAGATGCTTTTGGTGAGCCTCGGGGGCTTTTGCACCCTCTTGCCCCCTTTGATCCGTGTTGGGATTACCTCTTTTGGAGCTTGGAGGATCATCTCCTTAAGGAACAACCACTCTTCTTGGACACCTTACTTGACTCCACTCCCCTCCCCTCCCCTCCCCTCCAGGACCTCAGTGCCTTCCCAACTGTTCTCCTTACCTTATTAAAATCTGCCCTCCTGAAGTCCAGGCCTTCTGCCTTGCTGCAGGCCTTTGCCACCTTGCGTTAGATGGTGAATTCCAGCAGGCGATGATCACTGTTGCCCAGGTGATTGAGCACCCGCAGGCCCCTCACCAAGTCGTCGCCCATGGCCAGGACCAGATCCAACAAGGCGTCTCCCCTGTTGGGGCTGTGCACCTCCTAGGTTAGTTGGAGGTCCTGTATCTCGGCTAGGAACCTACGTAAGCAGTCTGACCTGGCTGACTGCTCTTCCCAGCAGATGTCTGGAAAGTTCAGGTCACCCATGATGACCACATCCTTTGACCTAACTGCCTCCGTGAGCTGACTTATGAATTCCTGGTCAAGTTTTTCCCCTTGATTGGGTGGTCTATAGTAGACCCTCACCATTAGGTCCCTTTCCCCTTGACTTCCTTGTATTCTAACCCAGAGCACTTCAATGTGCCCCTCCTCTGACCCAGTGCTACTTGTTGAGGATGTGTATTTCTCCTTGATGAGCTCTATACCCACACCTTTTCTCCCTGTCCTGTCCCTTCTGTATAGCCGGTAGCCTTTGATATTCACTGCCCAGTCATACGTTGGGTCCCTCCACGTTTCAGTGAGCCCCACTATGTCTGGGTTGGTGTCAACTAGCAGGAGGGTAAGTTGCTCCTGCTTATTACCCATACTATGAGCATTAGTGCAGAGGCATTTGAGGCCTCCTGAAAATGCATGCACTGGCTGCCTAATCTCAGTACTACCCGGGCCCCTGTTGCTTACCTGTGTATTTTGTTCTGCTTGTCATCAGTCTAGGCTGGGCTGTTCTTGTGGGTGATGCTTGGTTTAATGGTCCAAGGCTTCCTCCACCCTCATCTTCCCCTTCCCCTGGTGAGCCTAGTTTAAAGCCCACTGGAGGAGATCAGCCAACCTAGAAGAGAACACATACTTACCTTTTTGGGGGAAAGGTGAAGCCCATCCCACCTGAGCATGTCTCTCATCCTGATGTGTGGGTTGTTGTCTAGGAAGCTGAAGCCTGCCTTGAGACACCATTCCTGAAGCCACAAGTTGACCTCTGATACAGGCCTTGTGTCATATTCCACATCTGCTCACTGGTAGGTCAGAAGAGAATACCACCTGTGCCCCTATCTCCTTCAGCATGCCTCCCAGAGCATGGTAGTCCATCAGGTGATCAGGGCTTTTCCTGGCTGCATCATTAGTGCCCACATGGATTAGGACCATGAGGTAGTAATCCGTGGGCCGGATAATGGCCTGTATCGTCCCCATCACATCATGAATCTTTGCTCCAGGCAGGCAATAGACCTCGTGTGTCGAGGAGTCCTGGCAACAGATGGGACCCTCTGTACCTCTCAGGATGGAGTCACCTATGATGATCACTCAATGTTTCCTCCTCCAAGTCTGTTTAGCTCCTTCAGCCTGTTCAGAGTGTGGAGTTTCCTCCTCTCCAGAGGTTTTCTCATCTCCTTCCTTCTCCTGCAGTGTCGCCAGGGCCTTGTACCTGTTCTCCAGCCGGACTGGAAGAACTGGTACTGCTCTGCTGCAAGCAGGCCTGGTTCTGCAGGAGACCATCTGCCACTCTGTAGTGGAGGGCACCTCCCATGGTGCTTCTTCCTTGGATGCATGCCCCTGCAGAGAGAGAAAACACCCATCAATTGCATCCTCTGCCTTCCTGATTTCCCCTCAGCCTGCTAACCTCCTCCTGGAGTTCCCTCACCTGTACCTCCCAGGGCCCTAAGATGGGCAACTGCAGGACAGGTGTGGGGGCCCCCATTCCCTGTCCCCCAGCCCTTCTGGGCATCTCCCACAAGCCAGAGGGCAAGGGGATGCCAGCTCCCCCATGGACTCTGGGTGGAGGCCTCAGACAAGCCCTGGGTAGGTGGTGCCCCCCGGGCAGGGGCTCTAGCAGCACTCCGTGTTGACACCATTTTATAATTGCTATTTATTTATACTTTTGTGTGATGCCTTTCACCCTACCCTTGCTGGAGTCTCCCTCCTGGCGCTTCCTGCTCACCCACCGGTGCAAACACTGGCATGCTCTGTTCACACAGTGTGGCTCCCTACCAGCTCAACCAAATGGGATCCAGGGGGCTTCCCCTCTGGATCTGGCTCAGTTGTGCCAGCTCCCTCTGCCCCACTTATCTTTGGGGAATCAGCTGTTGCTTCCCCTGCTGATGGTTCCACTGCTGTCCCCGCCTCCGCCTTGGGTCGGGTAAGGGAGCACACATGTGCCCAGTTCCCTCCTCCCTGCTCCTGGCTCCCGAGTGCTGGGGGCTACGTCAAACCATGGCTTTTAAAAGCCATGGTTTGAATTCCCCGTGGCTGCCCCAACAGCCAGTCAGGCACTCTGGTCTTTCCAGAAGTGTCTGCTGGCAGTCCCGCCCCCTACGTTCCCCTGCTGGGGGGATCCGGTGCCTCTGATACCTGCTTCCCAAGGGTTAGCCCTGGGGGTGCTCCTTAGCTGGGGGACAGTCCTCCCTGGCCCTCCCCCTGTTTGCATGCTCTGTTCGTGCGGCAGCTCCCTACCAGCTCAACTAAAAGGGATCCAGGGGGCTTCCCCTCTAGATCCTGCTCAGCTGTGCTGGCTCCCTCAGCCCCACATCAGATGTTTTACCAGGTAAAGAAGAAAACTTGATTAATTTTAAGGTCTCCCCAGCTGCCCCTCTCTAGGCCTCTGGGGCCTCAGAGGGCTATTAGCCATTTCAAGTCCTTGTAATCTTTGCACAGGTCCTCTTAGTTGATGCACTTCCACACGACCTGGCACACATCACCTGGGAGCAGGTCCATGGACGACATGATATCCCTCAGCCTCACTGTCTCCTGGATCTTCTTAGGGTTGCTTACTGCTTCTGGGCCTGCACTCTGCAGGCCATACAAGCTGTGGCACTGGTTTAGGATCTTGTAGGACCACGGTGAGCCGATGGTCTGTGGTTGGTTGGGGTGAACACCCCACAATGTCTCGATGTGCCCTGCAAAATATCTCACCAAGCACACAGTTTTGGATTCTGTGCCCGTTGCCAGCTTGTAAATCAGGCTTATATACTTGGCCCACAGGACCAGAAGGATGTCTGGCATGCCCCTGCTCCCAGCCCTCTTGTCCTTGTACAAGGTTTTCCTGGCAACCTTTTCCTATTTGGAACCCCAGAAGAAAATGCACACAGCCCTCTGGATCCTGTGGGCAACACGCTCAGAAACAGAGAAGACCAGTGTGGTGTACAGAACAACACTGTCTTCACCAATGCAACACGATGCCCAACATGGCGAGGAAATGCATGCGCCACAGTCCCACTCTCTGCTTTACCTTTTGCCCCTGTCTAACTTACCACAAGGAAAAGTTAGTACAGCCTATCTGAATAAGATATGTGGTAGTGCCCATTGTGCAGAGTTCCCCTCAGTGCCAACACTTTTTTAAAAGTCATGGTGAGCCATTATACTGAATAAATGTTGACTTCCTCTTCACTGCTACAGCCGAGTTGCACCTTTTCTTTCCATTTCCAATGATTCTATTTCTTCACCATTCTTAAATGTCTGGCAAACATGACCAAAAGGGGCCCAAAACAGGACCCCCAGAATCCCTCTGCCCCCTTAGCCTGTTGCATATGATTTCTGTCTCTGCTTTCCAAGAGGTGGAACCAGACCAGGTTGCTCTGTGCTGCATTTGCTCAATGATGGTGTAGCCAGCTGGTGGTGGCAGCAGCAGTTATTTTTGCTGCTGCCCTGGTTGGCCTCCCCTCCTCTTAGTTATGCTATGAGTTCAAGTGGTCCTAATGCATCTGTATAGGGCCCTACTGACTTTGGGGGTCTGCACAAGCATAAGGGTTCACCTACTTAGACTAACTTGTAGAACTGAGGCTTTTGTGTTGGAACTGTGCTTGGAGATTTAAGGTGCCCCATAAGTGTTAAGTTTAATGATTAATGGAATAACAAATGCCAGGGAATAAAAAGATTAGAAATCCAGTATTTCAGTCTCCAAGGAAAAGGCACAAATGCACGCAGATGGTAGGTGTTAGCTGAAATGGAAAAAGCAGCTTGTATAGTCTAAATATTACCTAATAATATTCATAGGAATGCATCAGAAGAGATGTCCCAATGTTTCGGAGCCATATTCTTCCTCGGGAAGCTAAGGATTTTTGTGCCCTGAATTACTTTAGGCGTTATTACCTACATTTGTACCTTCAATACAAATTGACAAAGTCTAAATCATTTTATTATTTGGGTGTATCAGTTGGCCATCTGTCATGTATTTTAAGCTCTTTTTTTTTTTCTTTTCACCTTTGTACTAACTGCACAAAGAACAACAATTTGGCTCACTCTTGAAGCTTTGGCTATGGTCTGAGGACTAGCATTCCCTCAGGCTGGGAATCTGCTAAAATACTATATTTACTTGAATATAAGACAACCACCCAATAATTAGACTTTATATATGGAAAATGTATACATTTGTTATAACTTTCCAGATATAGAATCTAATTATTGGAGGTTCGACTTAAATTTGTCCCCCATTCCACTGCTACAACAGGAAAAATAAATCTTGGGAGTGCAGGGGGAAGGGATCAGGTGTCCCCCCACTGCCCTTTATTGTCAGATACTTTTCTCCCTGAACATAAGGAAGGGAAAACTTGAAAACACTGACTTTGTACTACAGGTACCAATAGACTTAATTCATCCAGTATTAATGAATTTATCTTTTTAAACCACTGTAAGTTTTAGTACATGTTGTCCACAAACACATTTTTAAGCAGTACTCTTGCACCTATTTATATGTAGTACAAACTACACATGATATTAGTCTAAAGCCAAAAGGCTCATGATTTACTATACAGCTCATTGGATTGGGCCCCAATAGTCTCAACAGCATTTCAAGGCATTGTGACCCCATAGCTTAGCACTGCTTAGTATTTGTGTACATCTTTCCTGTGTACTCCAGATACCACCCCCACATGCCTACTGGGGATAAAAATTGCGTCTTATATTTGAGTAAATACAGTATGTCACTTCTGTAGAAGTCTGTATCAAAGCAGCCTGTGTATCTGACTGATGAAGATGTAGTAATTAATACAGATTGTGGCAACTCCTGAGCTCCCTGGACTCATCTGGTTTCATTCAGTCTGTGGCTTCCAGTTCTACCACCCCATTTTACAATGTTCTGCCTTTGCAGCAATCAACTGCAATGAGTCAAGTACAAAAGAATGTTACTTAAGGCTTCCTACCCAACATTTTTTCCATTTAAGAAAGAGAAACCTCTCTGTGTGCACATAGATGTTCATTTGCATAATTCTAATCAACAGTGACCAGGAGGAATTAAAACGCCCTATACAGCCTAAAGAGACGAGCACAACACACTAGATTATATAAACGAAAACCAGCTTGCAGATGATATGAATGCTTAAAAAAGACCAAGGAGCACAGGAAAATGCTTTTCTGTGGATAGTTTTCAATTCATTTACTTTTTCAGAGGGCAAGTAGCATGTACAACACTCCTCTTGGCTCAATGACAGTTGTAAGATCAGAGACTCAATGGGCGCATCCCAACAAGTGTGCATGTGCATTTCCCAGGGGATGAACAGCAGTGGCACATATTTGTACTGCTGCTATTTGCCCCTGAGCATGCCCCTGCATGTGGGCTCTGGTGCATGGCAAATTGCCCTGGGTGGGGTAGGGGATGCTGGGCCCAGCCCTTACCTGGAGTCCTGGGGGCCTCCTAGGCCGGCAGCAGCAGTAGCAAGCCAGATGTTCAGAGCATGGCCATAGGCAGCCAGGCTCCCTTTCTGGCAGCACATGCTGCTGCCACATGTCCCACACCACTTCTGTGTTTTGTTTTTTTTTTAGCAGCAGCAGGGGGTTTTTTGTTTTGCTTTTGTTTTTTACACCAAGATCTCCCAGTATCAATGCACCCCCACCCCCCGCCCAACCATACTGCAAATTAGCACCACAGTGAATGTGTGCACATGTGCCAAATGCAGTTTGTGGTACCACAAACCACGAATGCATGCTTGTGGGATGCACCCAGTGTGACTGTTACTCAGAAAAAAGTGCTAATGATGATTCCCTTGCAGAAGGACCATTTAACTCCAACATAACAGCCTCACTGTGTCTTCAGAGGGACTTAAGAGGTGTTCTGTCATCCTTGTGCCAGTCCTCTGTCATGCAGCCTCATCTAAAAATTGTCCACACCTATGATTAGCTTCAATTTCAGTCCCTGCTGTAGCTGCACCAGTACAGGTTCCTGGGACCTGGAGGTGGGGGTGGATGGATTGGTCCCCCACCCTCCCAAGGTGGGGGGCTTCAATCCACCTGCCCCCCCTTCCCATCCAGCATGGGTAAACTCTGACCTCCCCTCCCTTCTCCCCCACTGTCATCCTGCAGGTAGCACCAGAGCTGGGAGTGAGGGCAGGGCTAGGGGAGAGAGGCTGCAGACCTGCAGCTCCTCCTGAATCAGCTCCAAAGTGGCGTTTGTCCCCTCTCCCTCCCCACAACAGTGAATACCTGTTGGGTCAGGGAGGAGGGGGTTGCTGTAACTCATGGTGCTTCCTGTGAAGCACCATGTGTTACAGCGGGGACCTGCATATCTGTCAACAGCCAAAGATTTGTAGAGGGGATAAAATGAAAAAGGAAAGGCATCACTCCCACTGGATGCAGTTCATAGTTTTTTGCATCCTGAGGCAACTTTGAGGGGGCAAATTTGAATGCTAGAAATGAAATTTGTCAGGTTCTGACCACCAAAATGAATGTTCTTATTTTCCAGATTTACTTGAATACCACACAAAACTTTCCCCATAAGAATTAGCCTTCCAAAGTTGGGGTAAGTGCCTTAAGCAGAGAAGCAGATGTTTCTTCCCAGAATAGCAGCACTTCTATTCATGTAGTGCTGAGGGAGTCAATGGACTTATTATAAAAGCAATGATATATTTGATTCCAACTACTTGCTCTTCACTCAACAGGTGTTAACAAACCAATTTCCTGTTTAATGGTCTTGACATTCCACTAATCAAGTTACCCTTTTTTAAGCAATTGTGCTGAAGAACTCACAATTTAGTTACTCCTGGTCTCTCTTCCCCTATTTCACAGCCCTGCAGACTGTTTTTCGTTTTTATAAAAATCCTAGATCCATCCCTTGAGTTGTCTTCAGCAGCAGCTACAGTTTCATCTTTTAGCTGAGTAGCCAAGGGTTGCTGACATTCAGATGTGAAAGGGTTAAAACTAACTTTTGTCAGAGCAGGAAAAGGGAAGATGAATAAGTTGAAATTAGTCTCTGTCCTTGTTGTATGTGGCCATAACTTTGAAACTGTGTTCTTTCCAACCTTCCTTCCTAAGAACAACTTGCACATCTTATCTGGGGATGCAGGCTGTGCAAAAACTATGGTATTTTGAACTGGAATGAAATAAATTTTATAGGCAAGTGAGCAGCAGTCGGGAACAGAACTGAAGAAGCCAGACTCTGTTTCTCTTAAACTCTTTCCCATCTCCTCCTGGTAGTGTGTGTGCAGGTGGCCGATGTGGCATGGGGAGAGGAGTAATCATCAGGGATCCTGATTCTTCTCTGTTAACCACCCTCCCCCCCTCCAATTCTCTGATTTTTAAAAACCCAAACATCCACATTTTTCCACAACTGCATCGGGGGGGGTACGTGGCTCCTCAGACTTCTGCACCCACAGCAGGTGGGACCCAGTGCAGGAGGGAGTGCCGCATCACCATGGCCACCAAGGTAAGCTGCCCCTTGCACACCCAGCAGCAGCAGGGGGGGCAAAACTGCGTTGCTGCCACCACTGGGAACTATACCACCATGGCCATCAAAGTGAGGCACTGCTGTGATGGGAGCACAGAGTTGTGCCCCCCTACTGCTGCTGGGCAGGAGGTGCTTCATCTTGGTGGCCACTCTTCTGTGCCTGATCCCACCTGCTGGGCTGTGGAGATGGCTTTGGCCTGGTGCCAGTCCAGCCCTGTGCCCCGCTGTGGGTGCAGAAATCTGGGGGGGGCACGTACCCTGACATGTCACCTATGCCCCCCCCCCAAATTTTTTGCAGGGAGCTGTGGGAGCCGCTCTCCACACTGCCTGGCTGCATTGCTGGCCTTGTGCATATATGCGCACACACATGCACATGGACCCCTGCCTCTGATCGCCCTCCTGCTCCCCGCAGCCCCTTGCAGGCTAGAACTCTGCCAGCCTGCAAGGGAAAACCTATGGTTTCCCATGATTTTCTCCTTTTTAAAAAGAAAAAAAATCCATTATTTTTCTCCCTTAAAGGGGGAAATCTGTATTTTTTTTCATGGGAAATGAAAAAGCTGGATCCCTGGTAATCAGGCTGTTTACTTGCAAAACATGGCTGTCTCCTTGTTCTTTCTTTTTCAAAATTGACATCCATATCAAAGAGCCAAATTCTGTATAAGAGATTTTATATGTAGAAAACTGCAGTCTTTTTTTACATTCTTCTGAGAGTCTGATTGCATTTTACTTTTTTTTTTTTTCCCTGTGGTGGCAACTGAAATGAATTTTTTGATCTCATAAGTTTGACTGTGACACGGGATATAGCTACTATTTAATTTTACTTAAGCCGTTCAGAAAGAAAGTGCTCTTTATTTTTAACAACAAATATTTATTTCTTTTTAGCAGACTTCGAGCCTAATAGTAACAGGAGACAGCAACAGGACAGTAGCAATTATATCATTAGATTCAGTAAAGAAAGGTTATATAGTTTGCTGGAACCATTTGACCACCAGATGGCACTGCTGGTTCATATTAGTGCAGATCCATTTTTTTTTCTATTTGTCAAACTGTGTAACTCTTCCACTTCAAATGCATACTTATATCTTTAATGCATATAATGGACCAAAAAAAAAAAAATCTAATGCAGGGCAGGGGATTAAGCTTTTATTCACATATGCAAGACACAGAGGTCAAAATGCCTACCAGGAAAGTCTGTAGAGTGTAGAAGAAAGTCCCTTCTTCCTCCAACACCCTTCCTGCTTCCAGAAAAAGGAGTGTGAGTTAACAAGTGAGTCACATGCCAACTGGAGTCTTGGGGAAAGTCCATGACCCTCCTAGCTGCTCTACAAGGATTAGTTCAGGGACAAGTTTATTAACTGCTGTTTGCATTTCCTGCTCAAAGGTAAGGGCTTGTTAATCAACCAAAGGGTCTGAGTGTCACTATGCTTAATGAAAGTTCTCTAACACTTGAGGCTAATTTTGGGTGATAGTGTTTTAGCAGTAAGAGTCAAGTTATTTTTTTTCCCTCCTAACTGAATTGTGTTCCCTTTTTCTTGTATTTGTACTTGGTTTTGTGCATCTGCCTCTCCTCTTAAAATAATGGTGTTGGGTGATACATGTCTTAAAGAAAGAAATGCTATTGTGATTTATTAAAATATTGTCCAAAAATTTGCTAACTACTGTATAGACAAATGTAGAAAGACAGCAATGCACTGGACTTCAAAACCTCATTCTGGTGTTGCTTGTTTTTTAATTTCTTGCAAAGCACATAGCTGAGAAGGCGCACTTCGGAAACCTTTCTTAAATGACAATGCCTTGAAGACAAAACATGATCCAAGGGTTAGAGCACAACCTAGGCTGGGGAAGATCTGGACTTAGTTTCTGCTCTTCTAGAAACAGCTTCTATGACCTTGGGCAACTCCATTTTATGTGCGTATGTCCTCTTGGAGATCTAGTCTTAAAGATGAACTTGAACAAAGGTCCAGAGAGTGATCCTCAAACTCCACAAGCACTTCACGTCTGACAAGAGAAGGTCCCTAAAGCTCCGGTCCTGCACATTACCTGGATTTATCTTAATTTTCTCTGTGTGGAGCAGTTGTGTAATGAGGGGTAGGTGACCAGGTCACTAGCTCTAGCTGCCTACTTGAGGAGGGCGCACGAACAGCGGCTGCTGCCATCATTACAACCAACCCAGCCCAGCCCCTGCCACTGTTACTACCCAGGGCATAGACCCTGATAGTTTGGCACTGAACTGCTAGGCAAGGGCATATCTGGTGGCCATTTACAAACTCACCAGTGGGGACCAGCAGGAATTGGGGGAGGCTCTATTCCCCCAGGGTTACTAGGAATAATGGCCACCAATTGTTAGAGAGAGGGTTCAGGCTGGATATCAGAAGACATTACTTTACAGTTAGGGCTGCCAGGCTCCCAAGTGAGGTGGTGCGCTCTCCTACCTTGGGGGTCTTCAAGAAGGCTGGACAGATATTTGGCTGGGGTGATATGATCCTGGCACCCATTGAGCAGGGGGTCAGACCTGATAATCTGGTTAGGTCCCTTCTGACCCTAAGTAGTATGATATCTCGCATAAGCTCTGTTGGGATCCTGCCCTTGAAGACCTACTTGATGGCTACCAAATGCATATTTATAGGTCAGGCACACAAACAACACAAGAGTAGAAGCCATCACCTTTTGCCCTAAAAGAAAAAAGTATTCACTCCCAAACGCACTGCTTTCACCTACACAGGTTCCCAAATGCTTGCTAAGGGACATCTCTCTCGCCTTAGGTGGTTTATCTGGGTATTCAGGGACACTGTTTTTTGCTTGAAATGTGAATGCAGTTGACTGCCAAAATGTACTAAATTCACCTTTATTTTGTGACTAGAGAGATGTTAAGTAAAATGAATCCTCTAACAGTGCATTCCTTCACCCTCTGGCCAGGGAGGAAGAGACTTTTGAAATGGGGAGGAGGGTGGGCATCCTAGCAAAGGGAGGAAGGTAATAAAACCATACATTTGAAAACCATAATATTGCATTTTACCTGAATTCCCTTCCCCTTCTTTGAATTAACTGGTTTCTCTGAATTTGGCTCTAGCCCTAGTGGGGGCTGCTGCTGGTAATCAAGGGGGGGAAAGGCAGTTCTGGATCAGTCTCAGCATGCTTTACTGACTCCCTCCCCTTTCTTGCTGTGCTCTTAGGAGGTTGGATCCTCCCATTCAAGTTTACAATAAGGACCATGGTGAAATGGGGTTCTCACCCCAAATAAGGTAATCAGCCTCTCTAGTCTTTATAACCTTGCCTTGTGATTGGACTATGGCACATCCTTTCCCTCTGTCTGACATTTGTCTCTTGTTCCTTTCATAAACCTTAGCCTGCATTCCCTCTGCAATTACCTTAAAAGCATTCCTAAGGTATGGTTGTTCCAATGTTGTGCTTATGCAGACCCTACTTCTCACAGGTTAATATCTCAAAAAGTTCCCACCTATTCCAGTCAGGCACACAAGATGTAAGTACCCATCTCCTTTTTATTGAAGGTATACCTGTTTGCTTGAACATATAGGTAGCAGGGAAAGAGGCATTTGCAAAACACACTGCAGATTTTAAGATGGTGTGGAGGGAGAGGGACATGCTTGCATCACTTTGACCTACAACAGTAAAATTGCACTGAAACTTCATAGTTGAAGGAACAAGAAGAGCATTGTGAAACAGAGGCTGCAAAGATGTGGAGACGAACACAAATGATGCAGCAAGTATGCTGGCATTAGCTGTATGTCAGTGATGGATTTGTGTTGCTTGGAGGGGTGATGCTAGCCAGCACCATACTTCAGTTTTGTGGCTCATATCAAATGAAGATGTGGCTGCATGTTAACCTTTTGTAATAGACATTGACTTGTGTTAGTGTAATTCCTGGTATTGGCCAGACTGCAGCTTTTTCTCTGACTAATAGAGGTATAAAACTGATCTGAAATGGATCCCATAGGTCAGTGTTTCTCAACCTTTTAAGTAGCAAGTACCCCCTAACTTCTGAAAATTTTAATAAGTACCCCAACACTCAATTTTCCAGGGGATTTTATATTTGCAAACTAATGTGTGCCCTGTGTTGGAAGAAGGGCTGTGTATATAAGGCCGTGATATGACAGATGTCTGATCTGGTGTGGATAGGGTTGCCACCTTTTACAGCAGGGGTGCACAACTCAAGTGTGTACCAAGTCTAGAGGTGATGTTGGCCAAAGCTAGGAGGGCTGAACACCAAATTATTACTGGGGAATTTAATTTTTTTAATTGCATCAAATTTTTTGCCCCAGTTTTGAGAGGAAAGAGGGTGAGAGAGAAAGTGTTGAGGTACCCACGTGTCCCCTGCCTGTGTCTCACGTACCCCCAGGGGTACACATACCACAGGTTGAGAAACTATGGCATAGGTTTAAAAAAAAAAAAAGAAAGAAATGCATACCTGGCCTTCATTAGAATTTAAAGAGTAAGTGGACCAAACGTCAGCATTGCTCTGTTCTTTTCTTAATTCTGGCACTAACTCACTTTAACCTTTACTGAAATCCTCTATGAAATCCCCAGTGCAGTTCAACAAGGATAAGTGCAGAGTGCTGCACCTGATGAGAGGGAACCAGCATTATGGTTATAGGTTAGGGGCTGACCCTCTCAGCAGCACAGAGGCAGAGAGGGATCTTGGGGTCAGGATTGACTCCAGGATGAATATGGGTCACCAAAGCGATTGAAGCACTAGGCAGAGCCAACCGCACCCTGTCCTGCATCAACAGGGGCATCACTAACAGGTCCAGAGAGGTCTTGCTCCCCCTTTATGTGGCACTGGTCAGGCCGCAGCTGGAGTACTGTGTCCAGTTCTGGGCGCCACACTTCTTGAGGGACGTGGAGAACCTGGAGAGGGTCCAGAGGAGGGCCACTCGTATGGTTGAGGGCCTCCGTGGCCAGCCCTATGAGGAGAGGCTGAGGGACCTGAATCTCTTCAGTCTCCACAAGAGGAGACCGAGGGGGGATCTTGTGTCTGCCTACAACCTTATCAGGGGCCAGCAGTAGGGACTCGGGGAACGTCTGTTCACCAGGGCCCCCGTTGGGGTCACCAGGAACAATGGCCACAAGCTGAGGGAGGATAGGTTTAGGTTAGATATTAGGAAGAACTACTTCACTGTAAGGGTGGCCAGAGCCTGGAATAGGCTTCCCAGAGAGGTGGTGCTCTCACCCTCCCTGCAAATCTTCAAGACGAGACTGGATAGGCACCTGGCTGGGGTCTTATGACCCCTGTCACCCCCAGTGCTCCTTCCTGCCCATGGCAGGGGGTCAGACTAGATGATCTGTCTAGGTCCCTTCCGACTCATTGATTCTATGTGTTCAGTCTACCAGATACGAAATGCCTATAGTGTATGTTATGTGTGAATGGCCTTGGGATACTTGGCTGCAGAGAGCTATAGAGTCAAATGTGAAGTGGCAGTTCGAGATCCCTTTTTTCCCCCTCAAGTTCCCTACAGTGTTATAGATTTCTTTCTAGAATTCTCTTATAGCAAAATGGCTTGGCATCATCTAATATGTGATACATCCTGCCTAGTGCTTTGCAGCATATCCAAGAAGGGTCTTCAAGCTATAAAGTACGAGCTTCCTGATAAGCAGCAATATATTATCTTCATGCCTGCTCTTACTCCTCTGAAGTGAGATTTCACTAATAAGAGGAAGGAAATGACAGGCTTGCAAACAGTGCTGTAGCAACAAAGTTTGGTGTCTGAGGCAAAGCTCGCAGCAGCAGCCCACCCTCATGTTGTACACAGACCTAGGGGGCACACACCCTCCCATGCTTTCCCAGGAGTAAACACAGTGGTGGGAACCATCCTTCCCCTGTTCTTGTATTCCCCGAAACGAACTGCTCACGGCTCAATCCCATGCCCCAACCCAGCTGTGCAGCACGTGTTGGCGCTCCTCTTCAGCGCCTGGGGTGGTCATCCTGCTCATCCTGCCCCCGTCTTGCTATGGCACTGCTTGCATGAAGACTTGTGGCCATGATAATCCATAACAGGTGAGAAACCGGATTTGTTTAGTAATATCTTTTATTGGACTAAGTGTATAATTGGGAGAAGTGTTGGGTGAGCTTTTGGGTACAAAATGTCCTTCCTCAGAGGTCACTCAAACTGCTGTTTCTTCACTGACCCATTCCCTTCTAGCTCAATCCGACCCCTATCTCAAGGTATCTAAAAGGGACAAACCTGTTCTGACTGACAAGCAGCCCCCCAACCTCAAAGTCCAAAGGAGGGCCATGCACATGATCAGAGGCCTAGAGACCAGATCATGTGAATGGAGGCTGAAAGACTGGGATTGTTCAGCCTGGAGAAGAGAAGACTCAGAGGGGACTTGATGGCAGCCTACAAGTATAATGCGGCACATATTGGGGCCTGGGGAAGCATCTATTCACTAAAGCCCCCCAGGGGAGGACAAGAAATAATGGGCATAAACTGAAAAACTTCTTTACAAGTTGAGTGCTGAAGGTTTGGAACAGGCTGCCCCCCCCAGGGGTGGTAGTCACTCACCCTGGCAATCTTTAAAAAGTGTCTTGTAGCCCATCTTGCTGGGGTCAGTCTTTCCTGCACATGTTCAGGAGGGCTGAACCTGATGATCTGTAAGGTCCCTTCCCGCCCCTTACAAGTATTAAACTATAAGATAGCCTTGAGTGCATGTGAGTGAGTACAAGAACCATTTGTTCCCTGGAAATGCACTGTTTGTGGTGAAAGACTTTAGAGGGTTGACATCCCCTATAAGAACATGGAAGCCCTGCTTTCACCAAAATCCAGCCACAAACCCTACACCCCTTGCCATGATTTTTGGCTGAGAGCACAGACTGAAACCTCCTGTTCCTAAAGTGGAGATGCATTTGAAGGAAGTGCAAGAAAATCTCCTACCATGGTCTTGTTCTGTGGGTAAATGCCAGGTGGTCATTCTGTTTTTATCAACCCAGGGTCTTTCACAAGCAGGGGATGAGCAGTTACCAAGCAGTAGACACCTGCTTTGGTGACAACCACAGTTTTTAAAACCTATTGTTGTCCTTGGCAACTAGCCATGTCCCTGCAGCTGGATTACAGCTTTTGGTCTAAGTATTATAGCAGCTGTGTAGAAAATATCTAATTATAATAATGCTGTGTCATCAGTTTGAGAATCCTGCTAGTGCTTAACGGATGCTTTCTATGCCTTTTTTGGGGGAAAAAAAAATCAGAACATTGAGATATGAAACTATTATTTTACTCCATATGAAGGAAGGGATCTGATTATTATCCAAACACCTAAGAAAGCCAAAGTGCTTGTTTCAACATTGTGGCTTAACATAACATCCATATGACAAAAAGAAAAAGCGGTAGAATGAGTTACATGCTTTGCATCTTGATGAAGTATACTTATGTTTGCCTTGTAGCACACAATAGGTGCTACAAAAGTTTGTTTGTTTTTTTTTTCCCCTTTCCCTACACTGTTAGACTCTTCCAGTTTAGTCATGTGGCTAGGCAATTTGCCCCACCCCTTTATCTTTATAAAGCATAGCAGATCTTATAAGGAAGCGACAGGCTCTCTCTGTCTGACGGGCAACTCTGCTGACTTGCAAGCAAACTACTTGGACAAGAATCTCTAAAGGCTTTTTTTTTAACTTTTGCCTTCTCTTTTTGAAAGGACACATAGAAGATTGGCCTCGTCCTAACAAATCAGGGGGGAAAGAAAGAAGTGCTCAGAGGGAGACTTTAAAGCTTGGTGCAACTGGAGTGGAAGGTAAAAACAAAAGTAAGCTAAAAACATTTAATTCTGAACTTTTACTTTCGACTTTCTGGTGGATTGCATTAGTATGTATCTCATTGTATGGATAACTGAAGCAGTGTGTATTTGAACTTAATTTCAACTTTAATAAAATGGAAGAGATGATTCACTCCTCTAAACAGAACTGTTACATTCATATATGAATTACCTTGTTGCCTGTTGCTTAAAAAAATGACGGGGCTAGAAATGGGAACAGTTGATCTCCCCCTGGGATTTAGAATTGAGAGCTCCTAGAAAGCTTTTAAGATATTACTGGTGTGTTTTTTAGAATAGCTCTATTTATCTACTGGAATGAGGCAAAGTGCTGCACTGACCTCTTGGAACTAGAACTTTTATCTGATCTTAAGAAAATTTGCCTCATGAATTCATCCAAAATGGACAACAGATCCACCATATTTGTGCTGTGAAACTGTCAGCTCTCAAAAGCCAGGCAACATGAGCCGGAAGGGCCAACTCCAAAAAAGAAGGCTTAGAAAAGGCACCAACGCCTAACTTTTAGGTGCTGAACCCAGAATGGAATCCAAAACCAGGAGACGGGGCACTTTGTCTCCCAATTCAATGTATAGGAGGAGTAAGATGCCTCAGCAGGGTAATCCAAGAAACTTGGAAGCTGTGCAAGAAGTCACATAGACAAAGTCAATAGGAAACACTGGGCACATCTACACATACATTAAGGCACTTTGTTCTAATGCACATTAAATTTAGTACCTCCAATGTGAGGTACTAAACAAATGCTCATTAGCCTGCCTTAATGCACAGTAACAAATGCACAGAGGTTTTAAGCAATGCTATGTGCAGTAGCCTATTTTACTGCACATTAGTGTAATCGCACAGTTTTTTACATGGGCCTTTAATGCTCAGTAAAATAAGCTACTGTGCATTAAAGCACACATGTAGACATGCTCACTGAGTATAGGGGTGAGGTTGAACTCCAACCTCTCTGAAGTGTGCCTGAATCAGAGCTGCAAAGAGAAGCTGTTCTGAGCGCACAGTTGGTGTGGAGCTGCAGGTGTCCAGGAAGCCTGCAAGCCAAACAGGGAGGCTCCAAGCAAAGGCTGGCATCTGCCAAGCAGGAACTTTCTGGTCTGCAGTATTGGACAAAGGTGCCAACATTCTGCTTCTGTTCTTCTTGCTGCCTAGTACTTGCCTGAGCAATTCATCCTCCCTTGATCAGAAGAAACTTGAGTGTTTACAAATACATAACACTGATATTTCACTGCCTTCTCCTTTTCATTTTCTTGTCTCTGAATCAATCACACCAGCATAGAACACTCTAAACATGAGCTTGTAGCCACTCGCACTGAAATGTATGGGGCAGCAAACAGATATCACATTTATCCCAGGACAAATGCAACCCTTATTCATTGTCCTGAAATAAATCAAAAACCCGTTCCTGGATAGGACATAGTAACGCTTTATCTTGGGATATTGCAAAGTACACCTGTACAGTTCCAGGATTGCATAACTGAAACAATGAGGAAAAAGCAACACAACATTCAACTGCTCACTAAGTCCCGATCAGAAGGGTGATACATGTACATGCCAATTCTGGAATATTTTTTGTTCCTGGACAAATGCAGGCATGACTTACCAGGGACTAATACTAGAAACAGAGGCTGCATCTGATCTTGTAGCCCTTTCTCAACAAGGGTCATTAAATTTCCAAAAGCACTTTACATATAGATATGAATGTTTAATCTTCCTGGCCTGTGGACAATCTATATTTGCTTAATAATACTTTCCTTTTGACTGATTTAAATAAGTTTTCCAAAACCCTTGGACCTAAAATGTTGCTGTGTTCCAGTACAGAACAGAGGGAATTCTATATGTCAGTAATGAGTGAAATTAAACCTTTACCTGTTGGCTTAGTTATGCACAAAATAGTGGTACTATTTTAAGCGCTGGCTAAATCAGTACAGCTATGGTAGTGTGAAAACACTTTCAAACAAGTACACCTATGTACACTGGTATACCTTTTATTATTGTACAGCAGGTTTTCAAAATGAAAACAGCATAGGACAGATTCATATCAGGCTCATTATGTCCACACACAGGTTTATATGACTATCGTCACTCCCCCAATACAAATAATTACACCTTTTGACCTGTAAAATTTAGATATGTATATGCTGCTCATGAGTCAGCAATTCTCATAACACCCTAGTTAGAGACTGACTACTCACTGGGAGTTTTTTTGTTGTTTTTTTTTAAACCATGAATAAAAGGGATTGCTTAGATAATAGTGACACATGGTTGTGCTGTCTCTAGCTTGCCTCAGCTAGGAGGGATGCTTGTATATGGGGGGGGCAAAATAATATATAGAGTAGAGAAACTCGTAAGAGGTTTTTCTGAAGGGAATTCTGACAATCGCAAGGCCTCTCATTGAGGAACTTTGCCCAGTTCTGTGTTCTCTTACTTCAGGCAATGTACCTGTGTCCATGAAAGGAGATGGGCAAAGAAAGGCCCGGCATATGTCTCCCAGGGCAATTTTTATCATTACTTCTTGCGTCTTTTTTATGTACTGCCTTTTAAGTCTTTCTCTTTCAAAATTAATTTCAGAATAAGTTAGTCAAGGTTCACACATGGCCTGATAACTAGCGCAACTGGAAATTTGACTTTTTTAAAATCCATCAATCACGTTTTTTAGATCTCTGCCTTCTCTCACATCCTTTATTTGTCCTATTTAATCTGTAAACTCTTTAGGGAGAGACCATTGTCTCTCACTCTGGGTCTGACACCACTATAGAGTTAGCTGACCTTGAGAGACCAGCTTTGAGGTCACTCAAAGGAGAGTGGACACAATTGCAAAATGACATTCAAACTACTGGTCAGCACTGGTTCAATTGTCATGCATGTGGGGTTCAAATCCTTCCAGGGACGCGTACCTGCTGGTTCTCTCTGCTACTGCAGTTAGCCAACTGTTCTATGAAGTTCCACAGTGGATTCTGGGAAAATGTTTGTCCTTTCTAGAGGCAAGGCAAAACTGTCAGAGGGTATTGAAGAACTAACAGCAGCCAGTCACGTAGCCCGTGTCTGCACAGAAGAATGGTTCCCAGGAGTGTCAGATATATGACCTGAGGAGCTGTCCTCCAGCCTTTGAGGCTTCTGGAGGGGCTCAGAATTGGGGGGGGGGGGGGGGCTGCCACCCAATTCCAAGGTACAGAACCCTGCTGAGGGGGCACGTTGGTGGCAGCAGGGTGAGCAATGGCAGTATTAATCCCTGCAGATCCCTGAGCTGAAATAGCTTAGGAACTTGTGGTAGTTAATGCCACTAAAGCTCACCCCATTTCTGGTGACGGGTCTGAATCTGGCTCACAAGAAGCCCCCATTGTCCAGATCCAACTGTAGAGCCAAGGGTGTCTGATCACCTGCTAGCACAAAGGTATGAGGCCAGCAAAGAGGAGTTGTTGGGCAAGTAGAGAGGTCCTTTTCTTTTTGTGTGGAGGCAGAAGCTGACTTAGAGGCAACACTCAAATTATAACTCATGTTAACTATACACTGAAAATGAACCCAAAGGCTAAATACAGACAGTCAAAAAGCCTAAGGCTGAATTGATTTAATCTTCACAGGTTAATCCAAGCTGCATAGATTGATCTGATAAGTAGGCAAACAGACATTCATTTTTTTGATTCCAGAAATGCAGCCACATGCCTGCAGTGGCCCAGGCCAGAAACCAGGGAGGTTGCTAGAGCATGTCTTCCTGCTGGGCTGGAGCAGACAGCCTGGACCAAAGCTAGCTAGCCCACCCTCTGAGGGAGGGGCTTGCAGGGGAGGTGCAAAGCATCCAGGGGGCGGAGAACTTGAATCTGGAAGGGATCTGGGACGGAAGTTCAATAAATTAATTTAACCTAAATCAGTTAAACCTAGATGTGGTATCAGACTTACCTTAAACCAGTTTCAGCCATTTTGAAAGTGGTTTATATGCACTGAACTTCTGTGTTACAGATTTTTGAGCCGGTTTCTGATCACTTATACCGGTTTGTGTAACTTCTGTCCCTAGCCAAAAGGTCCAGACGGTATCTAGAACACAAGGCCTCACTTCAGTTGGTGACTGAAAGTGGTACCATACTGCAAATAGATGTAAGGAACATAAATTTGAGAAAAAGAAAGGTGCTTTTTCTCTGAAAACCCCCCCCCCAAACAACCTTATCTTCAGGGAAGTTAAAATATTGTGTTCTTCTCTCACAACAGATTAAGGAGGCAATAATACAAATCTCAAATCCCACACATTACTTCACCTAACTTCAGCCTACAGAAATCAAGTCAAGTCACTAATACCATAAAATTGGATTAAATCCTGATATTTTTAACTGAAACTCTATTTCACGGGGTGTTTGTTTCTGATTTGCTGTTCTGTTGCTGAGATTGTCATCCTTGCATTACTTTATCAAATTTTTTTATCTGAAGCCATAAGTACTAGAAGTTCTACTAGAAGTGGAGCGTCTGACACAATCTTCCAATAATAGCAGCTAGGGCTCAGAGCAGGAGGAAAAGCCCTGTATATCATGGGACTTGCAGGCTCTTTCCTCTTTTCAGTATCTGCTAAGACCTCAATTTAGTTCCCTTTCCTGCCATCTGCAGTATTTGGCATGCCTAGAGTGAACTAGAAATGTTCTTCCTTGCACTCTTCAGTTCAATGGTTCTCAATATTTTTATATCCAAGAAAACCCTTTGAAAATGCCAGCTCTTAGCTTTCACTCATGTTTTGACTACAGAAAAAAAAATAGAATAATTCTTCTGTTGCAAAGAACTCGAAGACCACAACAGGTCAGTTTTTGGTGCTGTAGATTCCTACATGTAATTTCTGGGTTTACTTTGAATTATGCGTAGGTGTTTGCACACCTAACAGTGTAGAACCCTTCAAAGGATCTCATGAAACCCCAGGGTACCATGGCACTTGAGAGCAGCTAGATCAGGTTTATCCTATATGCTTGGGCTGCCATAAAGAGCTGTGATTCCATAACAAACCTAGCCATGCTGGCAGAAGCTCCAACAGCAGATGCAGTCATACTTGGAAAACTCTGTTTATCAAGAGAGCCTGTTTTGCTCATTAGGGTTTTCTTACTATCCTGGTGCAAAGCTCTGGCTTCTTTTGTCCCCACCAAGAATACTTTGCTGGTGTACAGCATGTCAGCATTCAAACCCCAGCAAAGTGCCTTTATTGTACCCCTGGACTTTAAACCATATCTATGAAAGGAAAAAAAAAAAAGGGGTGGGGGGGGGAGGGGGAGTAAAACCCAGATGCATCACAAGGTTAAATTTCTTACCTGATGGGAGTTTGCAAATCAGCAGGTGGTATACAGAACAGCTGCACCGCACCACAGAAGTGCCCCAGGTGCTTTGACGTCAAAGGGGCCACTTTTGCACATAGTTCCAACTGATCGGTGAAGCAGCACCCTTTGAAGTAAAAGCTACAGGAAACAGCCCAGCGACTTGTCTTCATCTTGCAAACAGCTGTGAACCACCTGGATACAAATGAAACTGGGTCTCTTGTAATCTTCCACCAACCAAAAATGATACTCATACAAAACATACATGTTGACCACGCACGTGAAAAACAGTGGTGCATGGACACCCCCATGCCCCTTCTCTCCCCCCTCCACCCACCACAACAGACTTACCAGCTGGAGGCAGCTGTGTCCAGCATCCTTGAGGCTTGCTACCTGTTTAGTGTATGGCTGAATCTCCATATTGGGCTGAATCTTTTCCAAGTTGATTTGGAGGCTTCCAATTGGTCTCCTGATTTAGATTCAGGTTCAGAGATTCAGCTGCCAAACTGGGCCTAATCTCCTCTGAATTGAACCGGCTACCGAAGCTTTGCACGGTCCTAGTGCGTAGCTTGTTTGCCTATGGCCCGCTAAAGGGTTAATCCAGCCCTGCTTCCATGTAGAAGGTGAAAAGGATAAGACAGGAATATATGATTTGGAGAAGGAGAAGGGAAAAGTGTACATCCAGAGAGTACAGCCTTATGACTATTTCCTGCATTGCAGAGGTCTAAACATGTTTTAAATTGGAGCAGCCCCTGGACTGCTCTAGCACACGCGGTGGGGGCAGAATAACCAGATCCCTGAGTGCAAAGGGCAAGAGCAGAGTAACTGAAAACCCAGGGCCTTGTGCTTGCCTCTTTCTCCTTTTTCTCCCTCATTTTAGATTCTCTTGCAATTTTCTTATCTCTTGTATTCATTCCTTAATTTTTAGATGTATTTTCAGTTTCAAGATCCTCCTTTCCACTTAGTTCAGCTGGTGCTTAGCAGGCTTATCTCCCTGATGGGCCTTCAGTTTCAGTTGTGGCCCTTGTTCTAAGAACTCAATTCTAAATTGCTTGTCAAATACACTTAAGTTTGTGGTGTACTTAAGTTGGTGTATAATGTATTTTATGAGTCTGCCTGCCTACTGCTGAGGAGTTTGACCAAATGGCTACTTCTTGTAGATGGAGACTAGTGACCTTTCTCTTCCTATTTTCAACTGCCTCATTTATGCCCAGTAAACAGTTTTATGTTCAGACTCTTTCATATTCCCTCCACCTCCCCCATTAAAGTGAAATTAACTGAAATAAACCTCAAGCAAAAATCCTGTTTGGAAGGGCAGCAGGGAACAGTTTGCTCTATGCATTTTTACCTTTTAGAATGTGCTAGTAGAAATTGTCTTAAACAGTATCATACTTTAAGAAAAGGAAACCATGCGTGTGCAATTAGTTTCTACCCTGAACCCACAATGACTACGGAAATTCAGAGAGGCTCTGTGTGGATCTGTATGCCTAATGAAGTGGGAGAAGTCAAGTGACTTACTATCTTGGGCAAGCCTAGGAAACCACACACAGGCTCAGTCCAATGACTTACTGATTTGAACAAATGTGGGAAATGTATATGTGCTGTTTCCTTCTTTTTCCTTCCTAGCCAGGGCATGTATCCTACACTTCCTCCTTTTTTCCTCTTCCACAACCCAACCAAATTCTTTCCACTTTACTTTTTTCAGCAGCTTTTCATTTCTGCATATATTCTTATGTACTGCTGAGCTCTCTTTGGACTTGAAAAGATTCCAGTGGTTTCCCAGACTCTAGAAATTTCCCAAAGCAATGGCTGAAACACATTTTTCCCTTCTGAAAAATAGAATGGAAGGCAAGCTTTAATATCTGTCCACAGTCTGGGGGGGAGTAGCGGCAACTGTGTATTTGCAAAATAGTTTTCAACCAAATGTTTAACAGTCACATTTGTCTGATTCTAGGCCTAGACTGTTAGGCATCTTTGCAACCTCGGGTGTGTTTTGCCTTCAAAATCTATCATAATGTGAAAGCACTTCTTCCTTTATATGCAACAGTATAGCTAAAGGGTGGGGAGGCTGACTAGGGAACCAGCCCTAGGGACCAAGTTAAAGTCCCCAGAAAGTTCAATAACAACAAGAATGTTATCAAAAATAATAGCATGAACTTGTCACTGTAGTTGATACAAGTCTTGTGATCAGTGATTTGCTAGAGACAAAGCAGCATCTTGCTACAGATGATTTCCCCAATCTTGTCAGTCCTTCACCCCCAACATTGCCTGCCCCCACACAGAAGGACAAAGAGGCTGATGGTTCCCTTTTTTTTTCCTAATGTGTGAAAGGAGTTACTGTCTGTCTCAATCAGGGAGGAAGAATACCTGCTATGTACTGGGCTTTCTGTACAGCATCCTGAGTGGTGACCCAACCACTGAGTTCCCTTCCCTTTCCCTCTCCCAGACAGAATGAGGTATATCCTACCAGGGTAGATGTTTAGGGCTATATCAGATGGGGTAAGTCAGCCTAGCTTTATTGATTTCAGGAGGCCTGTGATAATTTATATCACCTAAAGAACAACCCCTAAATAGCCAAGGTAACAATTTTAAAGGCTGTGGGTGAAATTAATGAATGGCACAATAGCCTATCTTCAGAGTAAGTAACTAATCTCAGGCTACCTTGCTTTGGGGTTATTAGCTTGACTTTCTTCTCCCCCTCCTTCAAAATAGCAGTATTAAAAACAGAAATAAAACTAATGTATTTCAGTATTAAGTTGCCAGGCACATACTCAGATAGTTTGTGTTTCTAGGAAAAGATATTAAAAAAGAAGCCTAAAGAAGTTAAACATCTCCTATTGAATTCCCTAGCTGGGCACCTGCTTGTAAATCCTATCCAAATACAGGATCAATAACGCTCCTGTTAGATCAACACAATATCCAAATGCCAGCATGAAAGCCAGGCAGAAAACTGTAATCTGTTTGCTTTTACGTGTGTGTGAATCTAGTATCTGTTTCTCTTCTGTGGAGTATAATTGGATGTCTGAAGGTTTGGCGTTTTCCTTCCCCGTGGAAAATAAATAGGTGGTAGGTGTTACGTGGCTGGCAACAGCTGCCACTCTTGCACCCCCTCCTAATTGGGCTCCTGGAGCTAGTGCCCTAGTCACCCCCTGCTTATTACACTACTGGGTAACTTTATTTAGGTTTGTATATGCTCATGGTTGAATGGAGGTAACTGCAAGCAGCACACAGCTAATTTTTGCTTTCATGCAAATACCCAGCTGCCAAGAAGCAGCTTCTTGTCAAGATTTGACTGTAAGTAACAAGATTTAAAGCAGGAAGCAAGCTTTAGGTGTGCCGTAGGCAAGAAGAACCACAATACAAGAGCAGCATTTTTTCCAAGCGTAAAAGCCTGCCTGCATACTAAGAATTTACAGGACTATGTAATGTCGTCATATGGTGCCTTCAGAAGTAGGAGTGGCCACACAAGCAAGAACCTCCCTTTGTCTCCAACTTTCTACTAAAATGCCCAAAGGCCATAGCAAACGTGTACCACAATCCTGCTTAATCTGTTATCTAGAGAGCAACTGTTCCATTGTATTTTGGCCTCTTTCTTTCAAGAGATTTGTTGCTTATAGCAGTTAGAAGGGAAATTAAGTTAATGTAAAGCACAAATGAGGAAGTCTTTTCAAGTTAAAAGATTGTATCATGGTAAACTGTAATGGATCGGGGAATAGGAGGGCAGTGTGTGACTGATGGAGCACCAGGTCCCCAACTGAGGACATGTGACAGCAGTTCTATCCTTCTAACTCAGGATGCTGCCTTAAAAATCATAGGATTTAATCACAGAATTAAAAAAAAAAAAAATTAATGTGGTCACTATATGCTTCTTTCCAACCCTCAGATTCCATTTTCAAACCTCTGCAGCTCTGAGAGTGCAGGAATCTTTCATTTGATTTCTGTCTCGGGCACCCAGGGACTGAATTAAGAAGTGGGGATTTCAGTAAAACTGCAAAATGGCATAAAATTTACATTTAAAAATACAAGGTTTAATGACAGCAATCTGTGCAACTCTACTGAACTCTAAATTGATGGAATCCAGTCTGGATTGCAGGGAAATTAAAACCTGTCTACGATGGAACCTGTAAAATTTGGAAATCTGCTCAAGCCAGAAAATCTATACTGTTCTTGCATGTTTTGTGGGGAATTATGTAGTATATTTAATCAGTATAACCCCAATTTAAGCTATCATGGAATTAGAAAGGAAATTTGGGGCCTATTGATAGAATTGCCTTGTATGTCACAGAGAGTAATTACTGTGTGTGTGATGGAGTGTAACCCCCAAGCATAGCAGAGGGCTGGGAAACTCTCCCTGTAAGATAGGAGAACAGAACTTTTTTTTTCTGGTTAGGTATCATCTGTCTTGGGTTTCACTGTACATTTCATTTTTGCTGACAGTGGACTAGAGAATGCACTCTTCCATACTGTGCCTTCAGTAACTGAAATGTCTTCTCCTGGCAGATCTTTGAGGACCTTATAAAACTGTAACCCCCTTTCCTATTTTCTTTAATATACCCAAGCATCCTCCCTGAATATTGCCTGTGTCATCTAGTATGGCCTATCTCTAAGCTTATTGTAATGCCACTCGTGTTTGGAACAGCCTCACTGTTTGGCATCTTTCAAGGTCTTTTTTCCATTTCCCCAAAATACTCCTAAAAACCTGCCTGGTCCCAAGACACATCCCAGCAATAACAGCCACATTCTATTCTACTTGTTCATAGATTGTTAGGGGCTGGACGGGACCTTGCAGATCATCAGATCCAGCCCCCCCCTGCTCTAGGCAGAAAGACAACTGGGGTCAAGTGACCTCAGTGAGGTGACTGTCCAGTCTCCTCTTGAAAACCTCCAGGATAGGTGACTGTACCACCTCTGGAGGTCATTTATTCCACAGTCTGGACATCCTAACTGTGAAGGAGGTTTTTCTGGTATTAAGCCTGAAGCAGCCTTCCAGGAGTTTGTATCCATTGGTCCTGGTCTTCCCCAGGAGTGCCCTGGTGAACAGCTGTTCACTGAGCTCCTGATGCACTTCTCTGGACCCTCTCAAGCTTTTCCACATCCTTACTGAAGTGCAGCAATCAGAACCGGACACAATACTCCAACTGTGGTCTCACCAGCACTGAGTACAGCAGAAGTATCACTTCCTTAGTTTTACATGAGATACATCAGTTGATGTATGTCAGCATGTTGTTTGCCCTGCTGGCCACCAGATCACACTGATGGCTCGTATTTATGTGGTGGTCAATCATTACCCCAGGTCCCTTTCAGCTGTGGTACAGGTCAGGCCGTCGCCTCCGAGCCTGTATGTACGTTGAGGGTTGTTTGCCCCCAGACAGAGCCCCTTTATAGTTGGAAGTGTTAAACTTTGTCTGGTTCTGGTCTGCCCAACTCTCGAGCCTGTCTAGGTCTGCATGTATCAGCAACCTATCTTCTGGCATGGCCACACTCTCTATAACTTGGTGTCATGCATAAACTTGGCCAGCGAGCTTTTCACTCCCCCATCCAAATCATTGATAAAGATGTTGAAAAGCACCGGTCCAAGCACGGACCCCTGGGGAATACCACTGGCCATTTTGCACTGGAACAACACAGATCCATTCATGAGAACTCTCTGGGTCCTATCCTGTAGCCAGTTTCCCACCCACTGAACCATCAAGCAGCTAAGCCCACAATCTTCCAGTTTTCCCACAAGGATATCATGGGATACTAGATCAAAAGCCTTTTAGAAGTCTAGGTATATAATGTCTCCCATGGCCAGGTGGTACGAGACCTGGTCGTAGAAGAGGAGATTGGTAAGACAAGACCTACCCACAACAAAGCTGTGCTGGCTGTCATTCAGAATCTTACCTTCCACGAGCATACTGCACATGGATTTTTTTTAATGAGCTTTTCCAGGATATTCCCTGGGATGGAGGTTAGGCTGATTGGCCTATAGTTGCCTGGATCCTCCCTCCTCACCTTCTTAAAGATGGGCACAATGTTGGCCCTCTTCCAGTCATCAAGGATTTCCCCTGTGCGCCACCAATTCTGAAAGAGCTTTGCCAGGGTATCTGTGACGACCTCAGCCAGCTTCTTCAGCTCTCTCAGACGGAATCCATCCAGTCCTGCTGACTTATAGATGTCTAGCTTTTCTAGTTGGTATTGCACCCGCTCAGCATACACAGTGGGGAGACTGACAGTCCCGGCATGCCCCCGATGAGCCTTATCTCATTTGACTTTCCCCACAGTTTGGTTAAATCCTGAAACAAAGTGGGCATTCAGGAGTTTGGTTTTTTCCTGAATGTCAGTTACCAGCTGTCCTGAGGTGTTAAGCAGGGACCCACACTTCCATTTGTTTTCCTTCTGTTGCCTACATACCTAAAGAAGGACTTCTTATTGTCCTTGGCTCCTGTGGCTAACCTAAACTCAGTGGCTGCCTTGGCTCTCCTGATCATTTCCCTACAAGTGCTGGCCACTAAAGTATAGTCCTCCTTGAGGGCCTAGCTTCCACTTTGTGTACACATGCTTTTGGGGGGGGGGGGGGTTCTTTTCTTTTTTAAGAGGACTGTAATGTTCCTATTAAGCCAGGAGGGCTTGCCAGTCCTCCTCCTAGCTTTTCCTCTTTGCGGGACTGGTTTTCTTTTGTGCTTCGAGGATCATGTCCTTGAGCAATGGCCACTCTTCATGGACCCCATTTGCCTTCTCTTCCCGGTAGGTCCCTCATCACCTCCCCTACTAATGCTCTGAGCCTGTCGAAGTCGGCATTCTTGAAGTCCAGGACTTCAATCCTGCTGGTTGATTTGTCGACCTTGTGGCGGACAGCAAACCTGATAATTTCATGGTCGCTGTTGCCCAGGTTACCCTCAGTGTTAAAGCCAACACCAGGTCCAGGAGAGCATTGCCTCTGGTTGGCTCTTGTACTTTCCAGGTCAGGAAGAACTCCTCGATCAGTCAGGAAACTGTGTGAATGATCTGACTTAGCCAAGTGCTCCTCCCAGTCTGTCTGGGTAATTGAAGTCACCCATGACAACCAAGCCCTTTGCACCAATGGCCTCTGTCAGTTCTCAAGAGAAATCCAGATCCAGCTCCTCCCCTTGCTTTGGTGGCCTGTAGTGAATGCCCACAGTTAGGTCTCTCTCACCCCCCCCCATAACTTGACCCAGAGGGTTTCGAGCTGCTTATCTTTGGAGCCAATGTCAGCCTCCAGAGAGGTGTACTGCTCTCTCTCAGAGCTCTACCCCTCCGCCTTTTCTCCCTACTGTCCCTTCTGTGCAGGGTGTAGCCCTCTATGACTACACTCCACTCATGTGAGGAGTCCCACCAGGTCTCCATGACCCCTACCAGGTCATATTGCCCACTAGAGAGCAGGAGGGCTAGCTCCTCCTTCTTGTTCCCCAGGCTCCTGGCATTGGTGTGCAGGCAGCTGAGACCCTCAACTGACACCCTTGTTTTCTTGAGATGCTGTGGGAGAACTGATTGGTTAGCATATTCAGAAACCGTTATCTTGGTGTCCTCCACAAGGGAGCTTTCCTGTTTGCCAGCGTGAAGTGAATGCCACGACTGTACTTTCAAAGTGTATGTGCATGTATGTGATTCTGCTTATTAAAAGTTCCAGTTGCAAGGCACAACATACACTTGAATCAATATATGAACAATAATATGTCTTAAAGAAAAAAAGTCTATTACAACCATCTCTTATACTAAACAATTTTTGAAGAACTAAACTAGGATAATCAAAACCCTTTTAAACGCAACAGGACAGGAAATATGCTATAATAATTCCCACCACAGGATGGCTTCTTCCACAGGTCTGTTATTACTTTAAGTCACACACACATGTCTAATATTGCATTCTTTAAAAAAAAATGCCCTGATATTTTAACCAGATGCCATTTGGTATTAATTAAAGCAGTCTGTCCCCTAAGCTACTAACAAGGAATGTCTTTGCAGGGGAAAGGATGAGTTCACCCACTGATGTCAGCATGGAAGAAATCCCTCTGGAAGATGAAGATGAAGGCAGCATGGAATACAAGGTTGTATTGGCCTTTGCCCAACGGCGATTGTCCGCTAGCAAATACAAGCAACTTCTGGAAAAGGGGGTAAAGACAGAGAGAGGATTTCCCCAAGACCAAGGAGAAATGGAAAATGTTCCTCAAGCTCATAAGACCAAGAAAAGCCACAAGGTGTCCATCAAGGACAAAAAGCCCACTACCCTAAATAAAAAAAGAAGGTCAAAAACATCTACCTGGAAATGCCGGCTTCTCCCTTCCTGTTTGAGAAGAGAGACAGAAGAGGGCCTCCAGCAGCCATCTGCCAACCAAGATGATATGAATGGACTGACCTTAAGTACAGCAACAGCCGGTGGGAGTGCTGGTGCTTCTCCAGGGCCAGAAGGTGAGTGCCCATGAGAGAATATAGGATTTTGAAAAAGGGAGTGGCGGGGGGGAAGTGTGCAGATGGTGAGGTGGTGCATCATCACATAGAACACAACACACTTTTTTCCAGTTAAAAATAAACTAGAAGCTTTACTAGGGGCCTAGGGTGATACTATTCAATTTTAAAATTTTTTAAATTGATGCAAAAATGAATAAAACTTTATTGGAATGAGTTAGAAACAGCCTGCAAGACTGTGAAATAGGAGGTACATTAGTAGGAGCAGCTAATAGACAGCAGAATTGCAGTAGGCAAACTAGCTTGATTAATGGAACATCAAGACCATTAAAAAGAAGAGGGTCATTAACACCTGTGGAATGAAGAGTTTAGAAGGAATCAGATTTTAATGAGCCATGAAGTCTAGTGACTCTCTTACTGCTGCCTGAATAGAAATGCTGGTGCCACTACTAGGCTGTTGGCTTTAAACTTTGGATGGAGCAGGAATCAAAGAGGGGTGCAAGTGCACCAGTGCACCTCCCCTTAATCTGCCTCTGACTGCCTGAATGCTCTTGCTAGTTCATTCCCCTCTACCCACTTGGTTTCTGTTTCTCTCCTTTTGCTGACTGGTCAGCCTCTAAGTTTTTTTCCCCGTATTTGTTTTAATGCATTTTATGCTAGCTGTTTTAGTTTTCTTAACTAGGAAACAATTGCTTGACCATCCTCACTGCCATTTACCTCCTTTCACGTATGGTAGATTCATGCTTCTTTATCCTGTGAACTCATCTTGCTGCCCATGACTATCCTGCCACAATAAAACAGCTATACAGATCTGGTTTTCCAAGTGCTGGTGCAATATCTCTGATACCTGGCCACAGGATGTAATGAACACCAATGTAAAACAACCCAATAGTAGGACTACCAGTCCTGTGTAAGACCAGAAAGAAAGGACTGTGAAGGTCTTCTCACAGGGGAGGGATTCTTCCCTTCATCAACACTCAAGAATGACAGAAGGCTTATTCATGGGCTCTGTCCATCTGCAGAGCTAAGGCAATCCATGCGTGCACCACGTTTCGATCCTTTCTGCATTCTTAGCATGCCCTGTGCCCTGGCATGTTGGCTCAAATGTAGCTTTGTTCCAAGTCTTCCCTCACTTCTCCCACACAGGTCTCCCACTACAGGTCCTCCACTACAGAATCCCTTTGAAGAGTCCCTTAGTGAGGAGGCAAGGGACGATAACAATCTAAGACAGGTAGATTCTGAGACAATCTCCATGGAACCACAGAGAGGAGTGGGACATGGATTGCCCCTCAGCAAAGGGTCCTGTACCTATAAAGGTTACTGGGAGGGGGAAACCTGCTGCAGAAGTGGCTGGCCTATTCTTGGCTGCACAATAAGCAAGAGATCTGTTTGCCCATGTCAGCCTTCAGATTCAGGGGGCCTTTCTTGGTTCATTATTATCCATAATTTATTGCATCTTCAAAATCCACAGATCCCCATACCTTTCTATAAGGCGTTGTGTTGATTCCACCATGTCTCCCTGGAGAACTAGTTTTTTGCTCTGAAATACGAGGGTTGAGAAATGGTAATAGGATGTTCTGTAAAATTTCCACACTGGTTTGGCACAAGTAAGATAATATAGAAGTTATGTATCCAAGATATTGTTCTTGGATATCGTCTAAATTCTCCTAAACACCTTGAAGCAGCTCCCAACCAGCAACTCCCCCAGATGTCAGACCTCCTAGCATCTTCCAGTTGAATTCTCTGCCTATATCCCTCCCTCCTATCCCTCTTGTCAGGAATAAGTGGCACCAACCTGAATAATCTCTAGTTGCCACTTGTCTACCTGCACGTGCCTTTTTTTTTTTTTTTTACTTCCTTCCTAGACATTGAGACAAATTGTTTGGCTTTTCTGCTTTAAAAATGTGATGCTCCTTTTACTGTACTGTTATAGTTCTGCCAGAAGGTGGCAGTATGACCCCAACTAAAAATATCATTTGGAAAGGCTTTCCTTGAAGGAAGTGTTGGGCCCAGAATTCAAGCTGGTTATGTTTGAGCAGATTGCTGAGCCAAAGCCTAAGGCATTTAATGCGTGTTTAAGGCAGTGGTTCTCACTCTTATTAGACTCAAAGCACCCTTCAGAATGTGCCAGCTCTTTGTTTTCACCCCTCTTTTAACTATGGAAAAATAACAGCAATTTTTCTGTGGTGAAAAACTCAGGAAAAACCACAACAGGTCAGGAAATTTTGAAACTCTGGATTCCTATCTGAAATCTCTGCGTTTATCTTGTGAATTATGTGCAGGTATTTACATACCTAACAATGTTAATATTTTGCAACACCTTGGTTGAGAATTCCTGGCTCAGGCATTCTACAGAAATGGAGCATGCTTTTTGAAATCACTGGCATGTCAGTCCTAGAGTTTGCCAGCTCACAGCTGAATGGATGAATCCTTGAACTGAATTTTTTCCAGAATTGGGTACCTAATTTCATATTTAAGTCATGGAAAACTTGGCTTGTTTTTGTTGCTTGGAAAGGTGCTGACCACCCAGCAACTCCCAGACAAAGTGTTTATAAAACTCCAATCAGTGCTGGGTCATCCAGGACAAGGTGTGAAAGTGGTTGTTATTAACCAAGGCACTCCACAATAGAGGTCCTATGTAAATTGTACACACACACTGTCTGCTGGTAACACAGGAACTGCCATCTGGTTGATCAGGGCTAAATGCAAAATGAGTTGCTGCTGGAAATTGCTCTGTTGTGACAGCAGCTATTCCTCCTCACTTAGCTAGCATGCAGTACCAGTCTGGCTCACCTGTCTGAGCTGATGCCTGCAGCTCAGGAAGGTTCTGGATGAAGTCTTGGCTGCTGTAGGTAAGCAAGGCCAACTGCTGGGCCAAAGAACCCTGTTGTTGCACTTGTCCACAGCAATGTCTAGTCACATAAGGCATGTGTGGCTCCATGCTGATGTAGACAGGCTCTGAACTGAAACTCATTTGGTTTCTCAAGTTTGGGCCCAGTCTGGAGAAAGGAGGGAGAGATTGTTATAACATATTACAGGTATATTTCATAAAGCTGGGCATGACCCATTCATTACATCAAGACCAGTTTTTGCATGGCTTCTAATTGGGGGCGTGGCTATAAGAGTTTGGGGAGCATTGTGGGGGTGTGGTGCACCTTCAAAATTATCCATGCGACTGAACAATAGCAAAATCTATCACTGGACTTCAGCTTTCTCCACCATAGGGCAACTGTGGGCACAACAGGTAGAATCTTGACTCAACTGCTTTGAGGGCCTAACAAGGAGGTGGCTCTTCTTTTCTTTCTCTCTCTCCTCCCAGCTAGGGCAGAGACCATCAACCATGTTGCAGACAGACTTGTCAAGATAGTTTGTTCCAAATCACCATCAGATTCCTCAGGAGTGGCATTCAGAACACTAGTGGATACTCCAAGCCTAGAAGAAGATGGGAACAGCACTGAAAAAGGTAAGACTGAGAAGGTCCACTGTGGTCTACACAGTATCTCTCTCCGAGCATGAGGATACATGGTCACACCGCCCCTTCCAGCTGGTATGATTAGTTGTTGATGGGGAGTCACCACTCATGAGGAGCTGAATTTAGTTTTATTTTTTCTGGGTTTTGCTTCATTGTTCCCACTTTAGAAACCTCTCCTGGCACTATTGTTAATTATTTGTGTTGCAACAGGCCCCAGAATCCCCAGCTGAGTTTAGGGTTCCTTTTTATGGGTACCACATGCATGTTAAGTAGCAATCTTACTGTGGTTGACTAGCCATTGACAGTCCCTCAATTTAAGGATGACCTCTCCCATGGCTCATTGATGGGTCTTGAGATAACTTGAGTCCAATCCTGCCACAGGTTAATCTGCAGAAGATGCTGGTCTTTCCTCAGGGGAGAGTACAAGTGTGGGTTTCCTCTCCTTTTCCATCCTTCACTGTCTCTTCTCTGCTTTGAGGGCAAGGTGCTTCACATTGAAACAGGCTGCCACTTGATTGAGGATGCAGCATTATTGGGGTCGGTCAGCAGCCAGCTCTTCCCAACTTTTTGATGGCAACATTCATTTTCTTGGGGTATGACTTCGATGTGAACTTTGTAGGATTTCCTCTGGCCACTGTCATCTCAGGCCATTACTAAGCTGAGAGTAGAGCACTTGTTTTGGGAGTTGAGTCAGGCATCTTTCTTCAGTGCACACAAGGGTGGCTCAGTCACTGACATATTTAAGGTCAAGAACGGTTGTTTCATCCTCCAAACAAAACAACTCGGATTGAAGAGCCCTCCATCCATTCAGGACTTGGTGTTAATTCCAGAAAGAAGGCAGTCCTTAATACAAACCAAGATGACTGGAGAATCCAGAAAACTGGAGAACAGAGTTGGAGCGAGGATACATCCTTGCTTGAGCCCAGTTTGGATGACAAATGGATCTGTCTCTGATCTGCCTCATAGCAGTTCATAGATTTCATAGACATTAGGGCTGGAAGGGACTTCGGGAGATCGAGTCCAGCCCCCTGCCTGAAGGGCAGGAAGTCAGCTGGGGTCATAGGATCCCAGCAAGGTAAGCATCCAATTTGCTCTTGAAGGTGTTCAATGTAGGTGCTTGAACCACCTCCG
>NW_017728931.1:15986355-16008416 GCF_001723895.1 Crocodylus porosus | reverse complement strand
CTGGTGGTTACCCCTGATAAACTTATAGGTGGCCATCAGATCACCCCTGAGCCTGCGCTTTTCCAGGCTAAAGAGCACCATGGCTCTGTTTTCCTGACCTCCTGATCATGCGCATGGCTCTTCTCTGGACTCTCTCAAGCTTCTCCACATCCTTTTTGAATTGTGGAGCACAAAACTGGATGCAGTACTCCAGCTATGGCATCACCAAAGCCAAGTACAAGGGGAGAATGACATCCTGGGATTTGCTTGAGAAGCATCTATGGATGCAAGCCAGCGTTTTGGTCACTTTAGTAGCTGCAGCATCACATTGCAGGCTCATGTTCATCTTTAGAAGCCGTAGCATCACATTGCAGGCTCATGTTCATAGTCCTGAGGCTCCTCCAATACCGGTTGCAGTCATCTGGTGGTGGAGGAGCCTCAGGACCTTGATATACTTTTCAGGATATCCAGGTTTGGCTAGTACTTTCCACAAGGCTTCATGATTTATGGAATCAAAGGCCTTAGTAAAGTCAACGAAGGCCATATACAAGTCCTGAGGTTGTTCCCAACATTTTTCTTGGATCTGACAGGCAACAAAGATCATGTCAGTTGCCCCACAGGATGGTCTGAAACCACACAGATTCTGGCAGGACTTCCTCAGCAACAAGTAGAAGACTGTTCAGGGGATGCAGGCAAGGATTTACCCTGCCGTGGAAAGGAGGGTGATACCTTGATAGTTCCTACACACACACTTTCTTGAAGAAAAGAGAGTCTATGCATCTCTTAGGCATCTCCTTTCTTGAAGATAGTCGCAATGTTGCACTGGCACCTCCTTGACTGTTGTTATTATTAAAGCCCATGATCAAATGGATGTCCATATCATATGAGCCATGTGAGGAACCGATGACTGGTGGACAGATTGCTGTCTTGTCAGATCCATTATGAATATCTGACTTTCTCCAAAACACCAAAAACAATGTGAAGGACTCAACACCAAATCTCTTCAAGACCCAAAGGTCTGTAAGGTTCTCCCAATAGTGTCTCCATGAAAAGCTGTCTGCCCCATCCACAAACGAAGGCAACATTGAAGAACTCCAGAAGAGGTTTAAAATCACCATCCATATGGCCTGTGCTGAATCCACTGGCTATACCACCCATCAACACCAAGATGGGTTCGATGAGACGATCCAAGCCCTACTTGACCAGAAGAGAAGGGCTCATTCTGTTTGGCACCATCTCAGCAGAAGCAGATATATCAGCTCCTCAGTGCTGAAGCTGAAAGGAAGATATGAGAATCAAAAATGAGTGGTGGCAAGATAAAGCCAAGGAGATCCTGCTGTATGCTGACAAACATGACATACATGTAGCTTTTTCCAGGCAATGAAAGCCATCTGTGGTTCAACTGCCTATGATTCTACTTTCCTGCGATTTGCAGGATGAGTTAACACTCCTCAAAGACAATTAATCTATCCAAGCCAGATGGAAAGAGCACTCTTAGGCACTAGTGAACCAGGAGTTGACTGTAACAGATGCCACTATTGAATCTGTCCCTCAACACCCTGAAGGGACATCCCTTCCCAATCTTCCTATCCTAAAAGAAGTGTGGCATGCCATCAAGGAATCCAAGAACAATGGTAGCATACCAGCTGAAATCTAGGATGCTGGTGGCAAGGAATTGCTACTAAGTTTCCACTAATTTTATTCCTCAAATTTGAAACAATGAAGAGATTCCTGGGGGCCTGAGGAATGTTACCATCATTTGGCTAGCATAGCAGGACCTGTAGCTCAGTTGGGACCTCCAAGTACCATTGCTATACAAATATATAATATTGACCTTTAAAATCTAATACAACCTGACAGGGAGAGGGTGGGAGGAGAAACAGAGGCAGAAAGAGGTCACAACAGGCTGAGGTCAGTCAAGAAAAGAACCATTGGCCTTTGATTCCAAGGCTAGTGTCCTATCACCTGGGTCACACTGCTTCTGCTAGAGTTGGTGCCTCTATCTCCAATGTAACTGCACTGATTGCAGAGCCCATTGGCTATGCTATAAAGCAGGATCACTTTGTTTTTTCTATGGTCTCTGTAAGAAGTTCATTTTCCTCACCCCAGACATTTAGCATATTGATTGGTTGTTTTGTTGTGTTTGGTTTTTTTTGTCAAGCAAACCCTCCATAATAAGCAGTGCCTAGCAGATGTTGTTCCTAAACTGAAGGTTTAGGGATCCTTGGAGTTCAAGTACTCTGGTCGTTCTCTTCCTCAAAGAGGATAGGGTTTGTAGAGAGAGTAAGACCCAGTCCCTAACTCCTTCTCACATCCTCACTAGAGCTAAATTGTGGAGAGATGGACCGCTCGGTAAAAAAGAACATCTCTTATTCCAGACTCTTTTCTCAGCACCTGCTTAGGGTCTGGCTGCAGAGCTGTCATTGTATAATTCTGTTTGACTCAAGTCAGAAACACGGGAATCACTTGATCACTTGTTTGTTGTAGACTCCAAAGTAATTCCTTGAAGTCTGTGGGCATGTCCACACATGTGATTAATATGCAAGAATAAACTCCAGAACATATTGATCTAGAAGTTATTCATGTACAGCATGTAGAGCCTAGTTGGAGCAGCCCAGAGTGGCAGAGAACCTGGGGGTCAGCCTGCCAACCCAGGGCTGCTCTGACTGGGCTCTATGTGCTACAGAGGGGCTGGCTGAGGCAAAAGGGTGTTTCAGCACTGGAGCTGCCTGCCAGCTAGCCCCACACTGAAGCAGCCTGTGTCCCAGGCAGACGGAACAGCATCTCCATGTGTGCTACTGCACACAAAATACTCTGCAGCAGGGTAGTACTTTTTATTTATAAATACTACCTTGCTACAGTTTTAGTTTTGTGAGCCCTAATAGGGTCGCATGTGTAGACACCAAGACATTTACTGCAGAGCTAATTAGTCAACTGTGCAGTAAATGTCTCATGTGGACATGCCATTACTTGTATTCTGCTGGAATAAACTAACTGTGTCTTTTTTTTATTTCTTCCTTTAATAGATGAAGAAAAGATAATAGAAGCAATTGTTGATTTGTTAAGAAAATCAGGAGATGAACTGGTGACAAAGGTAAACATTTCATTTTTAACATACCAATCCTGAGTCTATCAGTTAAAGTGGAGCATAAGATTTTCCATTACTGAACCTATGAATCTCTGATAGCTCCCATAGTGAGTGGCAAGGGTGGTAGGGTTTCTGTCTCCCGTGAAGGCCTACCATGTCACACCCTAGAATCAGTGGGATAAACATACACAGTGTAATTATCTCCCTACATGCATAATCATGCATAGAGTTTTTTCCAACACAAGTCCCACTGATTTCAAAGAAGATTATTCATACAACTGTCTTGAGTAAATTGGCAGAACTGTCCCCTAAACCTAGAAGTACAGGTTTGTAGAGAAATGTGCCAGGCATATTTGCTTTTCTTGAACTGCATTCTATAGATAGTGTTGATGGCATATTTCCAGGAAACACTAATGTGAACTCTACATTTCCAAGCCCCCCACCGCCCAATGAAACCCCCTTATGTTCAGTGGTCTAGCTTGAACTGACTATTCTTTATTCTTATTTTCAGTTGGAACAGGACAGGACTTTCCATCAGCGTGTCATGGATATGTTCTCCTATGCCTTTTTCAAAAAAGTCACTGATCAGTTCTTGGAGGATGTCCCAATGGATTCTATAAAAGAGGATGAAGACAAGATCCAATACACTAAAGTTGCTTTTGCACTAGAAGTCGCAACTAGATTTACAGCTGTGGACAACCATCCTATGAATCTGGTCCTGGGGTTTGGATCAAAGTACCTCAAAGAACATTTTAGCCCATGGATTCAAAACCATGGTGGATGGGTATGAGTTGTTGTTTGGTTTTTTTTTTTCTCCCCTCCCCCTAGGATTGGAAAATAACATATTTATAAGCTATTCATTTCCTACGCTGAAAACAGTTAGAAAATTCTGTGAGTTAACTATCAGTTAGAGGGCATGAGTAGACAGGTATGAAATTACATAACATAATGAGCACCTACTTGTGAGCCTGAGAGTACATCAGGATCTGTGCATCTATAATCCTTCATCCTATGATGTGATCTTGAACCCTTATGATGCACATCACAACATACTATGTCTCTTAGTTCCTCTTGATCTCAAGTTCCCCCACCACCTTCCATGCTGCCATTTATAGTAGGAACATGTTTCCACTTTGACAGAGCAAAGGAGTATTTGGCTTCCTTCACATCCTTCATCAGAAGCCATTTTTGCAAAGTTTTCCTAGGCTAATCCTCTTACCAAGATGTTTCCCTTGATGAGATATTGGTCCAAGTATCTCAGTTGCCTGAATTTGACTGCAAGTCCCTCACTGCTTGCCTTTCTGTGTTCTGTAGAGCAGGGGTTGTCACTATAAGCTATGCATCTCCTTCAGTCAGGAGGACTTGTTGCTCAGCAGTAGAGGCATCCTTTGCACTGAAGCACATTGGGAGCATCTCAAATGGCTGCAGGGGTTATAGGCACTTCATTTATCCAGATTCTTTTCTTCTCTTACAGGAAAAGGCTTTGGAATTGCTGAATGAGGAAGAAGTAGAATAAATTTGATTCATTCTTCGGAGCTTTGGCAGCTAATCCAACCTAAAACTGAATTGAGAGAGAGAGAGAGAAACTTTGACCTTCCTCAAACCTGGGGATAGGATTGTTCTTCAAGCCACGTGATGCAGAAATATTCTCTAGTGTGTATGAAAACAAGACTTGCTGCCTTTCTTGTGACGAACAGACACCTCATACCATACAGAAAATGCAACATTTTAGCTTCGTTAATGTGAATTCTGGTGGGATGTTTGGTTTTTTGGGGGGTGTGGGTTAGCAGAGTTGCTTCCCAATATTTCCATGGACACATCATTAAAATATGCAATCATGAACAGATTATGGAAATGGGACCAGCTTTGCTATAGAAGTTGTAATGTTAGATGCTGATAGTGCTTTTGTGCTGTTATCACACCACTCTGAATCACATTTAGCTGCTGTTTGTGCATGCATGGCTGTGGACTCTCTCCATTTGGAGTGAAAGGTCCCAGTGATTTCAGTTGAAGGGCTTTCATAGTGAGAAGACCTATTCTCTTCAGACCTTTAGCTCTGTTCTCAATGTTCACCCCTAGAAAGATCAACTTGTATGAGCATTTCTAACTTAGCCTCTCTGTTATAATTTACTACCCCCCATGCATATAATATACATTATTCTCATAAGCATTAATTTGGCTAACAGAAGACTCTCAGAAGGGCGAAGTTAAGGAAAGTTAAAACTGTCCTCTGACCAATAAAGACAACTATTTGTTGTAGCATTTAAAAGAGAGCCATCTGCCAGGGAAACTGTTCCCAATATTGCTATTTGATTTGTAGCCCATTTGGCTGATATTTGTTTAATTGGAAAAAGGAGGAATTTAGATCCTTAGGTGAAGTTATAAAATTTCTTTCTCTCCCTAGTAAGTGACTCCATCTGTAAATGGTTACACTTGGTGAAAAGACTTGGGTGTCCTTTCATTAGGGTCAGGAGAAACATTGGTAACCATTAGATGGAGGCAACAATGTATTAAAAATTAATCTGAATGAAATTAGACCACTCTCAATTCTTTGTTAAATATGTTGGTCTTTAAGAGTGAGTGAGGACTGATAGGAGGCAAAACTAACTTTCTAATTAACTGTGAAATTATGGTACGTAACAAACACTGGCTGCTCTCCCTGAGAGTATATTGATAAGGCAGGAGATAGTGACATAAGGAGAGCAGTAGAGGCAAATTTTTGATGAGCATTTCAAATGTACACCAGAAGTCAGGTGCGCTATAGCCTAACTTTTATATCTTAAGTGACTAGTGATTTATGCGGGATGCCAATAATGGTAGCATTTCCCCTCTGAAAATCAGGTTCTCTAATGTATATCAAATTGGGTACCTACAATAGCTAGTCACTTTCCATAAGTTAGGATTCATACCTACATTTCCTAATCCTAGATGTTTGAAATGCTCTGAAAATATCCAGCCATGTTTCTATCTCCCTTTTTGCCCCTTCTCATGGCATCTTCTGTATAGGAAACTAGACTGTGACAATCCTTCTATATTACAATGAGTGTCTAGTGCTACAAGCAGGGGCAAAACTAGATTGTAAATGTAAAGGGGAAGCCATAATAGTTTCAAATCAAAATACACTGACCGTTTCACAAAGCCAGATCCTCAACTGCCGTGGCTGAGCCACGTCTACCTCATCATACCAGCTAAGGATTTGGTTCTCAGTATTAGACTACTGAAGCTTCCTGTTTCTGTGCTATGTCTGACTGGCTGACAGAATGTCAGTCATTTTGTCTACTGAACACTGGTGTTGCAAAGTAAATTTTTTTTTTTTTTTTTTTTTGCACTATTAACTCAGTTGATTCATGAAACAGGCATAGTGAACCAGGCTTCAACACTAAAGCAAAAAAAGTACAACTCCATGGTAAATGTCCTACACTTGTCTCTAATCCACTATATGTTTTAGCTAAAGACCAGCTTTGTAGTACATAAACTTTTGCAAGTTGGCTGGATTCTGACTACTGGAAACCATACTTTATTTTATTTTATTTTACCTTATATTTTCCTGGTTTCAATACCCATTAGTTGGTAAGCAGGGTATGGACCTTTTGTTGTGTGTTTTATTGCTTCAAGGTAACCATCAGGCCTACCTGCACATCTGCCTTTTCTTTAGTTTGGTGCTACTTCGGGATTAGCACAGATCTTGGATGGAACAGTCAAAACTTAGCCATCCAAACCAATATTCAGCTGTGTTTTATTTTGCACTGTGCTGCTGAGCTGGGATGAGTTACTTACTTAACTTACTTACTTACTTACTTATGTAGCATTAGAGTCCAATATGGAAAAGCAGCCAAGTGAACTGTTTCTTATTTAAATGTTCTTCCATTTGCCATCCACATCACTTCATCTTGAAGTGCAGCCTATTCCTTTTTATCTCAGGGATGCATGGTAACGTTCTTATGCTGAGGATGATGGCTTTGACCCACTAGAAGAATAGCATGTAAAGTTGTACACTGATGCCATTGAAACTTGATATTGCTATTACCTAGAATTAATTGACAAAATCCTATTGGCGATCCAGTCTGTTATCTGCCTCAAATAAAACAGCGCAATAAAACTACTTAGTTTTCTGTTGGTATCTTGTATTGTTGCAGTGGATGCATGGTTGATCATGCATTTACCCCAATTCTTTCCCCATTTACTTTTATCTCTAATTCCATACAGAGAACTGTAAAGGAACCCACAGATCTCAAGATGGGGATAGAGACCTTGTATTCTCACAGCCAAGGACCTGCTGTTAAGTGCAAGACTGTCCCTTTTATGTTTAACCAGCTCAGCATTCTGCTGTTTGTTATAGCAACAAGCCCCCACTTAAACTCCATGCTATGTTAAAAGTTGCAAAAGCTAGGATTAAAAAATGGGTATAGCTTTTGCCAAGATTTTTTTTTTTTTTTATTAAAGCCTGGTAACAACACCCTGTAGGTGGGGAAAGAGGGGGGGCATGCAGCACTTTTGGCCCCTTAGAAGTGGGACAGCCCTGCAACAGCATACAGCTTCCTGGGCTTTCCCAGTGAGCTAACTTGCTTTACCACTTGTAATCTATGACCCCAGCCCATGGATTGATCCAGGAGGGAGGTGAGGAGGGTGTGGCAATCCCCCTTTCTCTATGCTCACTGGCATGTCAGCCCTGCTCCTGCCAGAGCTCCACAGCTGCTATGACCTCAGAGCACCAATCAGCTGTATGATGCATTTAATTAGTGAGCTCAAAGCTCACTAGTGGATTGGTGCTCCCCTGCTTTCACATGACTTCACTATATTAAAAATTCATCCCCTCTGGCTTCTCCCCTGCCCCAGCATACTGCATGCCCCCTCAAAGTCCATGTGGGCTATGGAATGATCAGCAAATGAAACCTGCCATTATCTTTGACTTCTGGAACTGATGTCTCCCCCATCTTTCCTGGGTGCCAGGCAGGTGAGACACAAGGCAAGTGGACTTAGCTCCCTAACATGCCATGCTGCATTTTCAGTCTACAGGGCTGAACACAAGTGAAGATCCTGCTTTCTGCTTAGGGGCCATCGTGACTGCCACACCAACATAAGGCCAATAGGAGATAGATAGTAGCCCTATGGTCAGCCCTTTCCTGTGAAAACAAACATTTTCTCTCTCTCTCGCACATACCAGGGGATGAAAGTGAGATCAAAGGGAGCCACGGTCATTACAGGCAGTCCTCAGACTTCAACACAATTGGTTCCTGAAAATCGTGTCTTTATTAAGAACTGATTTTTTTTTTCCATAGGAAACAATGTTATAAATGGGGGATTGGTTACTAAACCAAGGCCAATACCCTATTTTCACCAAAAATAACCTAGAATTTTGTACTCAATCAATTATAAATGGGTAATATAGCTACATTAATGTATTTTTATTGTAAATAGCAATCATATTAATTTGGAAGGACTTCTTTGCGGTGATTTTGCTGGACTTTTGAAGGGCTCTTGGTTGGACTTTCTGAAGGGTTTCTGGCTGAAGTCTTAGGAGTTTTGGCTGCAGGTTTTTCTGGAGTCTTGTCTGCTTTCTTAAAGAAAGTGTCCAAGGAAGTTTGGACAAATGTTCTCCAGGGAGATGGGTGACACGGAGAACTTGTTCACTAGCATGGAGTGGTGACTTTACAATGTTTGATCAGACAAAACTGACATCAGAAAGTTGAAACTGTCAATTTATAAAAGTTGTAAGTGCGAAACGTTGCAACTCGAAACCTAAGTCGAGGACTGCCTGTGTTTATATTTTGCAGTGAAATTTGTCTCTCTGCACAATATGCTCACATGGACGGTCCTGGTTTGAGCAGGGGGTTGGACTAGATGGCCTCCTGAGGTCCCTTCAATCTCTAACTTTCTATGATTCTATGGCTGATAGATCTGTTTCAGGAGAGGAGAGCTGTCTCAATATATCCATTTCATTGTGCAGCAAATCAACAGGATGAAAAATGTGGAAGGAATGAGTAAGTGGAGGTACTTCCCATGATTCATTACCTGACAAGGGTCATGATTTGGAACAAGCTTGTGGTAAAAGGTCAGAGCTAGGTCTTTGAACATGGCCCTTTTAATTTGGGTAGGGCTTGGTAAAAGTGTTGCATTTACATTATGTAAAACATGTCAGTAAAAATGTTTGACTCTCAGCAAAAGTTTGAAGATTGTCCTATTTCAATACTGCAGATGAGTGGCAGATTTGGGATCATTCATTTTCAGTTTGTGTCCTACTGAATTTTAGGTGAACCTAAAACGAAGAATTTGTGGCGCTCCCATACACCCATTTAAGGATATAACCAATGGGGTTTGTAATATAATCTGAGAAGGGTGTCCTGAGAATACAGTAGTAGGCCCACTCCAAGGAGGCAAATGCACTCAGCAGTGCCCACTGTTCTCTGGCCTCATTTAACATGTGGTTTAAAAAAAACCATTAGAGATTTAAAGTAGTTGAGTCCACTTGCCTGCAGCCACATATATTATTTTTTAAATTAAGCTCGTGTAACTTCATGGTTTGGGAGAGGTGCTTTTCTGTCAGCAGCTGGGATACAAATAATTTTCTCTGGGGTGAGGTTACAAGACATGCCCCAAGTGTTATCATTTTAAGCTTCAAAAAAGAGGAGGTGACTGTGACCTTTCAAATGATCTCTGCATATCTCAAAGTTATAAAAGGCTATTAGTAGCAGCCAGGTCCTGCCAGTGCCAAAATGTAGACATTTCTGAGTGGATTATGTGAATTTCCAATATAATTTTTAATCTTTTAGGTCTCATTTACATGCTTTTTTCCACAACCACGAAGGCTAAAAACGGTGGGGAAAAGGAGGGGATGTAGGGCAGAGGAGGAAGGTTGGTACAAAAAGGGAGGTCCCATCCAAATGCATGACTCCAGAAACTAAGATTAAATAAACACCAAACACTGTGAGACTCCTAATGAAATCACAACACCAACACCTGCCCTCCAAAAGCACTAGAGTGGCAGAGTGGTTTTAGGGATGGGGAGGCAGACTCGTCTTGGGGATGAGGTACCATACAGATGGGGGTGTTTCATTACCCAGTCAATCACTTCTTTATACAAACATTATGCTGCAAACAGGGCTCCCTGATTGATTTGAAATCCCCAAAGACTATCTACTGCGGGAAAAGCTCAGTTAAATGATCATTGTGCCAGGAAGTGAGGAAGCACTTACCAACTTTCTCTTGTGTATTAGGGCAGCCACCTAGGTAAGGTTCAGCAACCAATAATGGAACTAGGAAATAATGGGCCCCTAGGGTAAGCATAATTTTGGGCCACTGATAAAATGACACAAAATAGATAAACATGTGCACTGATAAATAATATATGTCAGAACATAAATAAACAGTTAAATAATATTTTCTCTCTTTTGCACTCATCACTACTATTGGAACTTCCTCCCTACAAATTCATCAATAATCTGGTTTGAGTTAATTTTTCTAGTCTTCTCATTTTCAGTAGATAAAGTCTTTCTTGTACTATTGTGCTATGCAGAGAATTCTTAATTATACTGAGTTTTGAAAAAGTGTTCAGCATTCAATGGTGTTAAAAGGCTGGTTAAAAACAACACAACCATCATACATATTTCAGAAAAAACCTTAATGGTAAAACATTATTATCAGCAATCAATAATTTAACCAAATCTTCCACTGTAAGTAACTTGAAACTTCAGACATACTCTAAATGCAAGTGATTCTCCAGGCAAGGTGGTAGAAAAATCCTTCATGTATTTTTTTTTTTTTGCTAACTATTGAGCTTCTTCATACAGGTCATCATCAGTGGCTGACACAAATGTCTTCCATTGACTTACGTTAAACTTTATAACATTTGCATCCAAGATAAATCCAGGCATCCAAGTAAAGCTAAAATTATATCCAAATAGCCACAGAACACATTAGCTTTGGATGCTTCTCTCTGCATCATTCAATCTTTTGTGATCACGTAATCCATCAAAATATTTTTTAATTTCTTTCCATGTTTCAATTCAAACTTAATCTCCACACCCCACTTTTCCAGCATTTGAGGACATTTTGTCTTCAAAATTATTTTGAAACGCAAGCAATTCTGTTGTACTGCAAAGTAATGCCGCAACTTTGTTTAAGCATATGTCTTTATATTTTTAGCACTTTGGGACAGAATTTATGGTTTCCAGAATTTTTTTTATCTGAAGCACAACAAGAAATGCACCAAGAAATACAAAGATTTTAAAATTTGAATGAAGCTTCATTGCATTAGTCAAACTTTTTGCTCAGGAGAATTATTCTGAAAAGCAGCTTCATTATATCAGTGTAGTGGAATCCCAAAGCAATGTGACAAACTTCTTAATGACCAGTACATTGGACATATTCTCTTTAAAGTAATGTTACTGACAATCTCCAAGACAAAAGCTGATTCAGATAATATGACCCACTGCTTTACACTATGTCCAAAGAAAACACAGACTCTTTCAATCATCTTATCTTATAAGAACATTTTGTTTAGGGTATTCCCTAAACACAGTCATTAAGTGTAAGGTTCAAAAAATGTGGGCAGCATAGCGTAAATATTCTCCATTGAGTTCTCACAAATATTCTTGCCTGCACTCCAGAATAAACTCTGCTTATACTTGCATCTCCATCCTACCTTTGTCTGTGATGCTTTGATTATCCAGACAAGGTTCTTTGGCTGAATCTGATACCTTTTATTAGACTAACTTAAATAGCTGGGGGGAAAAAAAATTAGCAAGCTTTTGGGTTTAAAAACCCTTTGTCAGGCTGAGGAAGGGTTTTTAAACCTGAAAGCTTGCTACATTTTTCTCCAACTATTTAAGTTGGTCTGATAAAAGATATCACATTTACCCAAAGAACCTTGTCTGCCTACGTCCTTAGACCAACAATGCTACAACCTACACCCCGACTTCAATTATCCCACTCTTTCCCTTCAATGAAGTTCACAACTTCCTGTTCAAGACCAGCACCACTTTGATTAGATATTCTGTGAAGTCCAAGAAAAGCCTTACTGATTTTCATAGCAGTTGATATAGTCGTATAATTGGTTTCTATTGCTACATGTTGCAGAAATCGACCAGCTAAATAATTTTTTTTTACTATCTTGGGTTGTATTCATAATAATAAAGAAAAATGATGCCCTTTTGATTTCTTCAATAATCTCGCAACACATTTTGACAGTAATTCTGTGATTTTGTTCTGAATTTGATTACTTAAATACAGAACTGAACTTTTCAGCACATGAATTAGTTGTTTCAGCACTGGGCTGAATTTAGCCAAGAGTTCAAAGAGAGAGAAAATTTCTGTTGCCTAAAACATCCCTGTGCCTCCTGAAAGCAGGGTTATGTATCATCATTGTTAAAGTCATATTGATGAGATGCTCGTGTACTTGCCTCCAGAAGTTCTTTGCTTTCTCGATTTCCTTTTCATGATTCTTAGGAATAGTGCCACGTAATCTACACTTCTGAAATGCTTTGCAAGCATTTAAGTGTGGATGTGAGGTATCATAACTATCCTTTCAGTTAAATGACACCAGTCTCTCAACACCTCTCACCTATGCTGTATTACATGTGGAAGAAGTACAATCAGTAGAGCCAACATGGCTCATACTATATGCACTGTCCAACTTAGGCAAACAACAAAGGCATGTATGGTGTACGGGTACTTCACTTTTTGTTTTCATGGTTTAATATCTTTGAAAAAATACCATCCACTTTGTTTCTTATCCCATGGAAATGGTCCCTTGGGTTTACACAGACCTTGTAAAATTACAATCTTTTCACCTGACAGGCTGTTATGCCATCCTCAATCTGTGGTACACGTGTCTTCTTAGCACTGTAAAGTACTTTCTTCAGGATTTACTAATCCATAGTTTATTTTGTCAGACTCATCTACATTTAATAGCTAGGACACAACCGGTATTTCTTTCTGTACTATCATTGAACATTTTACACTGTTTTGCAGTCTGAGAACTGGTACTCAGTATATTATCATTTTGCACTTCTTCAAGAACTCTGTTATTACTCTTCCTTTTGTGGTCACAATCTCTGATGTAAACACATTGAAGTGTACTAAATCTGGGTAGTTTTGCAGGCAGTTTCAACTTGTCCTTCTTTGCCTTCTGTTTTTATGTACCATGTTTTTATGTTTAGGTGGCACTCTCAATAATTGTGATCACCAAATTTACACAAACTATCCCTATCACAAATTTTCACTCACAGGAAGAAAATGTGGACTGTTGAATTCAAGCCTAGTGATGAGTGAGTCTGGACAAGTTGCTTCCTTTTCTCATGTATATTTAATGGTTAAGAAGCTGGGGAACAACTTATGAGAGGCTGAGGGAACTGGCTTTATTTAGTCTGGAGAAGAGAAGACTGCAGGGAGGATTTGATAACAGCCTTTAACTACCTGAAGGGTGGTTCCAAAGAGGATGAAGCCAGATTGTTTTCAGTGGTGGCAGATGATGGAACAAGGCTTCAAATTGCAGCAAGGGAAGTTTAGGTTAGATATTAGGAAAAAACTCTCCCATGAGGAGGGTAGTAAAACATTGGAACAGGTTACCCAGAGAGGTGATGGACTCCATCCTGGGAGACTTTTAAGACCTGGCTAGACAAAGCCTTGCTGGGATGATGTACTTGGGGATGGTCCTGCTTTGAGCAGGGGGTTGGACTAGAAGACCTCCTGAGGTCCCTCTCACCCCTAATTTTCTACAATTCTATGATCACGCACTTGATCAGGTCACCTGAGCTTGCTCCATGAAATGAGTACGTGGAAGTTGTTATGGGTGTTTGGCCTCTAACAAAAAGAAATAAACAAACATCTTAGATCTTTGGATCCTAGTGTTTCAGTGAAATAGATCCATCAAACCCAGCAAATAATATTGACTACCAAACATGAGTGGATCTAGGATTCTGAAAATGGGAGTGGGGTGAGAGCAGGGTTAGTGAGGCAGAGGCTCCCTCTGGCATCCTGGGCAGAGTGGAGGCAAGGCAGGGAGGATATTATCTACCAGAGGAGAAGCAGGGGAACATAATGTTTTACCAGCTGGGTTCCCTGCACTCTGCAGTTGCTGTGCTGGCTGGGGCTGCTGCAGCTAGGGGACACCAGGTTGTCAGCAGCCCAGTGGCACAGAATCACCAGGGGGAGCCCAAGCCCCCAGTGCCAGGAACAGCCCCAGTAAGAGCTAGATCCTCCCTGTGGAGGAAACCTGGCTAACGGAGGGACAGGGGGCTTGGCTGACCCTGCACCACCCTTTGCTGACTGCAGGTTCAAGCTCCTTGACTCTTGACAAAGCCATAGCCAGTTGTGTCAGAGGGGTGCGGATGGGGAGGGAGGTGTGCTAAGCCCTAGAGAACAGGGAAGTGAGGAAAAATCTTCCCAACCCTGGCAAGGATTCACCTAGGGGCTGTTGGCTCCAGCCCCACTGATGGGAGGCAAGATCACACTCCTCACTCCAAGGCCTTCTGCTGCACAGGCAATAGCTACTACATTCATTTCTCCCTGCCACTACCAGCCCATATGTAAAAACCTCAATTTGGCTACAGCTGCAAGAGGGTTAACACAGTAGCTACTGGCTGCACAGCAAGGGGGAGAGTGGGATCCTGTGTCCAAAGAGCCAACAGCACTGAGTAGTCCCCCGCCGTGACAATGGCACCCCACCTCCATTCCAGCACTGCCCCAGTGAGTACCTGAGATGCCCTGGGCCCCAGCCCTCATAATGTTACTGCCCATCTCTGCTGTTGCTTCTGCAACTGGCTTGGCCAGCATTGGGAGGGTGACAACTTAAGGGGGAAGCAAGCCAGCTCTGGAAGTGGGTCCAGCCCCCTTCCAACACAGTGGAGTCCTGAGGTACTGCACACAGCAGGACTGGAAGAGGAATGAAGGGTGGATACATCTGCAGCCCCGGGATCTGCCCCTGCCATCAAATTATGTCAACATTTTAACCCATTTTTTTCTGACATGAAGAAAAAATTTAAAATTATGTTAAATAGTACTTTTTGCAGCAAATGTGCTGCAAATGATGACAATTCAACCATTATATTGAAATCAATAATATATATTTTTTATGTTTGTTGTAGGCTATGTTTCTGCTAAATTATGCACATTTTATAGAACAAAATATTGTATACCTCTGGATATGAGATGACAGTCCTTAAATATTACTCTTAAAAGATGATGTCCACACAGAACAATGAATCCCAAAAGTGTTTCAGGCACTGGATGAAAGTGAAGTTGAATATACAGTACCTAGGATATCAAGAAGGATGGACCTCCTTTAGGCCATGGACCCCGGTGCAGTCATACTGGCTGCTACAGCTATTGCTCCACCCTTATCAGCAACCTATAATCCATAGGCTAAATCCAGTCTGGGGAGTCAATGGATCTGGCCCACAGAGCTGGGGCTTTGGTGGCAGGGAGCTTTGCACCATGTCTGAGTACCCAGGCAGCAGGGAGGCAGTGAAGAAAAGCAGCAGTGGGGAGCACCTGGATCCTAGAACCAGCCAATTTTGAACCTGAGCTGGGGTATTTCAGCCTGCCAGCAAAAAACATTGCTAACCACTGACCTAAACTGAGTTTCTTTTTATAGTTAGCTTAACCTACACTCCTGTGTTTTATAATTGGCATCAATCCATACATTTGTATCATAATGTAAAATATTCTATTATTACTGAAATATTGGCATCATCTGTCTCGTATCCAGTTTGGCTCTACTAGACAAATGCATGATTGCACTTACTGAATAATATGGAACTAATCCTTGGGAGTCTTTCCAGTGGAGGGACTAATAAATATAATTCATGATGTTTCTATAGTTTAAATAGGGGATCTAGAGGGTTTGTTTGGAGCAGAGGGTCCCATGTTTCGTCTCAGTTTATGGACATACAGACTAGAGGTAGTTTTTTATTTTTTAAAGCATCTAAAGGATTTAAAGTTCTAGGTCACAAAGGCTTACAGAAGAATTTAGGCTCTTGCATAATTTTAAAAAATGGGACTTAAGCACATTGTAGTGTGACCTCACAAGGGCAGAATGAGCAACTTCTGTGAAGCTGACGCATACATTTCTCTGTGAAAATGTTCTCTCAGCCCTGCTCTCTTCTTGATTCCAGCAAATATCTCAACATGATAGAAAGTTCAACACCTGTTCCCCATTCCCAGCAGTCTTTATGCAACGTATAGTCAAACTGACTGGTCACACACATGCTTTGTTCAAGCAAAAAAGCCATCCCTGTGGGCTATATTTTTCTAGGTGGATTTCACAATGTTGGCAATTTGGACTTGCTCTATGCATAGTCCAAGCCCTAGCATGAAATGATGTGTAAAAGTATTAGTGAGGAACAAGGGCAGAGTTCAGTACTGAGGGCAGATCTCTGGTTTTAATTAAGGCAAATGCGAGTCAGGAAAGACAATATCCCATTATTGAGTAGGGCCCCTGGTGTTTGTCTTGTTGGATGCTGTGTCTGCTTTCAATTAAATGAGGCAAATTGGGCTCTAGTGCCAGAAAAAAACCCAAAATGAGAGCCAGTTTGATGGACCAAAATTAAATGAGAGACAGGATGAATTTATCAACTCCACAAAGCACTTGGAATACACATCGGAAAGCAGATTCAGAAATCCATGGAAATAACTTTGAAGGGGAGTGATTCATGCTTACTTTGAAGACTTGGGTTTTTTGTCTGTCCTTCTGCTTTTAAAACAGGTTTTAAGAATCCCACACCCTGTTTTGTTTTAGTGAGGGACTTCAATGGCAAACTCCCTTTTGTCATTGCCTAAAAGGCCACATAGTAGACAACTTACTCTCTTTCTTCATGGATTCAGCAGTGAAAGAAGTCCCCTTCAAGAAGCAGTAGATAGTTCCACAAGGACGAACACCACATTTGGTATTGCTAATAAGAAACACAATTTGCCTCCCAATACAGCAGGCTACTGTACTTATACTGTAGTCAACATAAAAGGAAATCTAGCTTACAGCCTAATGGTCTCTTCCTTTTAGCCAATTGGAGTATCTATATGAGACACTACATTGCCATAGTGACATGCTACAGCGACATAGTGGCCACAGGTGTCCATATGTGACCAGCAGCTACTTTGCAGGAGCAGCACGCGAATGCACTGCTACAACACAGTAACTGCTAAAAATTACCGTGCGCCATATGTACGGAACAGTACAGGCAATTACTGTAAATGGTCCATATGGAGCAGCATGAGCTATCTGCATGGTGCAGTAACATCACAGCAGGACAATGTGTAGATGCACACAATAACATATCAAGTTTAAGAATCTCATACAGAAGTCAGATATCACTGTGTCAATTATCCTATTGTAATTGTTTCCTGGAAGACGAGTATAACTATTTGCCAATTTCTTTGCATGCATATGAAAATACAGCAGTACATAAAAATATAAGCCCAGCAACTGCCCTTGAAAAATGTGAAATTAACACAAACACATACCCTGAAACATTCTGGGCATGTCTTCACTGCCCTCATAGCTCACTCTTGTCTACACTGAGAACTCTTTAAGCCACAGTACAACCCATCCTACTGAAGCTCCGCCAAACCTCCTCCTCACCCCAACCAACCATAAGCATTAGCCCTCACTCAAGGTACTGCCGGCTTCAAGCACTGGAAGTCTAACAGCAGCAACTCCCACTTCTTGACTTTTGGTCCTGCTACCCCACTTCGTGTTCCTGCTGCCCACACTCAGAGCTAAGCACAGAAGGAGAGGCAAGCAACAGGCAGGCTGATTGCTAGAAGGGATCCACTTCCTGTTCCTCAAACAGAGCCCTTCTAGGAATTAGTCTATAACTAGTTGCCCTTTCAGTCCTTGGCATGTAGCTGGTCTGGTGCATAATGTAACTGGGGAGGGGCAGCTCATGTGATTTAGATCAGTGCTTCTCAAACTATCTGACGTGGCAGACCAGCAATTTTTTTTTTCCATTGGGCCTGGTGCCCGGTTCAGCCAGTGGCAGCAACTGTGTGTACCAGCGCTACACAAATGTGTGACCGGCTGTTTCTTTCTCTTTCCTCACCTCACATGACATGACGTCACCTGGAGTGTTGGAATGTACAAACTGTGGCGCTATGACATATCAATGTTATGCTTCTGAAAATATATTTCTTTCTTTCCTGGCAACTCGCGGTGGACCGGCGACTGGTGGCTCTCAGACCACCACTTTGAGAGGCACTGGTTTAGACTACTTGAGGGCAGCCCTCAGAGTCAATCCAAAGTAGCAGTGGGAGCTTAAATAGGGTATCAGGCCTTTGTTAGAGTCATATCCAAGAGCAGAAGTTAGAGATAGAAAAGACTCATCAGATCACTGAGTCCATGAATGACGCATGCCCCCAGCAGCTGAGGGGGCATGGGTGCGCTGGCAGCGGCGGGAACACAGCAGCGGTAAGTGCAGAGCTCCCACAGATGGTGCCGGCGCTGGTGGTGGGGAGATGAGCACTGACCAGGGGTCAGCAACTACCCACAACCGCCCCCTTTTCATAGCGGGTGCACCACCATGCTCAGGAGGTGCACATGCACCCATGTGCTCCCCCTATGCGTCACCCCTGATTGCATCCATCCCCTTTGAAACAAGACAGAGGAGTTATTACAAAGCACTGATCTTACGTTGTAGAACCTGGAGTCTTTGCAGGGTTAGGATCCTAGTCTTCTCTGCAAACCTATGGGTTTGTGAAGCATCTGTGGCTATTCAAAGCCAGAGGTGCTCCAGCTTTTATTTGGAAGAGGTGCTACTTCTCCAGTCTAGAGGTGTAGCAGGGTAGCTCTGCATCCTGGGCAGCAGAAGCAGCACACAGGGTAGTGATGGTAAACATGCAACCGCAGCTGCCAAGCTACAGGCCATTAGCCAGCCGCTTGCAGTGGCTGCTCTTTTTGCTTCCGCCCTCCAAATACATGCTCCCCCTTTGTTACATTACTGCTCCAATCAGTTGCATAGGTCCGTGGCAATCATCCAGCTGAGTGGAGAAGTTGCTGAGTGGCTCATTCTTAATTTGGCCCCTGCAGCAGATTAAGTTGGTTGCCAAACACCTGGATACAAATGATCCAGATTCAATGCTATTGTACTACTCTTGCAACATAACAGTACTGCAGGAAGAGTTATGGCTGGAATACCCTTAACTCTTAATAAAACGTGAAACTTTTAAAGTGTTTTGGGCTGGTAAGTAGCAAAGCACCTCTTCTTCAGGGCAGAATGGAGGAGGAGGAAAAAGTGGGTATGCTACTCTCTAGCACAAAAAACCTAAAAGACCATGGGGGAATGGAATTGTCCAGAAATCATCTCAGACATGCAACTATGTAACAAAGAACATTACCATGCCAAGAAACAAAAAATAAAAAACCTTCCAAAAGAAAAACAGTCTATTTTTTCATTACTTAGTTGGCTCGCAGCAGCGCTGGAATCCAGTCTCATTCTCCCACTACCCAGTTACAGCATCAGCAGCTAATCGTGCGAAAGAGCAAAATGAATGCCAGGTAATTGGAAACAAATGTCAAAGGCCTTACAGTGTATACAATAAATTATGAATCTGAATTATCAGAGCTGTTGCTTCTTCAGGTGCTATATCCATTTCCCTTTTCAGTCATGACAAGAGATGGGTTTTTAAAGTTAATTCAGGGGCATTAATAATAAGAGCACCAGGATTTTTTATCTTCTCTTCCCCTTGCACACTAAGCGAAAGTATGCAAATATCAGATGTGGTGGGAAGGCGGGAAACAACCTCAAAGAACACAGACAAAAAATGTATCTCAGAACATCAGGGAAAAACAACAGCTTATTCACCTTTCCTCTCCTTTCCCTTGACCCCCTCAACACATCAGTGATTCAGGGATCCTGGTTTTCTCTGATAAATCACAAATCCTCGGATACAAAGTGCAAATTCTCAGATAAAAAATCCAAAATCCATGACTAACATTAAAGGCCCCCCCCCAGCCCTGCTGGTGCCCCTCACTCTCCCCTACAGTCTCCCCAGCCCTCCTGGTGCTCCTGTTTGGTATGCATACCCCTGTGCACATACACATGTGTATGCATACCCCTGTGCACATACTCACCAGCACCTGCAAATGCCCCAGCCCTCAGTTGCTTCAAACCTCCCAGCAAACCCCCAGCTCCCAGCTGGCTGCTGCAAAACCCCCCAGCTGGCTACAAACCCCCCACCCCCCGGCTCCCAGCAACCACCCCCTCACACACACACACAGTCCCTCAGCCAGCTTCCCCCCCAGAAGCCCCACTCACCACTTCACAGGCTCCAGAAGGAAAGTGAACCTGACCCAAGACTTGGGACTGACTAAAAGCCTCAGGGCCCACCCCTCCACACTCTCCCTCTGGGCAGGGCTGTGGGTTTCTCACCCTTTTTGCAATCAACTCTTGCAGGCTGGAACTCAGGCAACCTGCAGAGCTCTTTGCAAAAGGGGGAAATTCACAGGTTTCTCTGCTAAAAGGGGAAATCTGTATTTTCTCTGATAAAATGATGAAATCTGTGGTTTTCTCTGTTTTTCCATGGGAAACAGATACAGGGATGGGTGGGGTAGATTTCATATTCTCCTTCAATTGAAAGTTTAAGTGTTGGCTCTGCAGTGCTGTTGGCCAAATAAATGTCCTCCACATTCTAACTTGAAGACACTTGCTCAACTTTAGTATTGAGGCATTCCTCTGCAGGGAGAAGGAAATAGGGCTTTGCAAGTTAGGAAGCAACTGGAACTCCCTTGAGAATCTCAGCGCTCTATGGAGGCAGCTTTATCACTGGAAGGGCTACTGGTGCCTGAAACACCGTGTCTTTGAAAAGAGATCAGAAGTCCCACCAAGCTCCCTTCCAGAAGCTCAGGATTCCTCTGTGTCATGTAAACTCAGGGCTGGATTATAATCCTGGTTTTTATTAATTTACTGGAGTTTAACCACCTTGGCTTCTTTTAGTTCCACTAGATGACAAACCAGAGGTAGTAAAGGAGTTGTACATGCACTGAGAGAGATGGGCTATTTGGTGTGCATCAAGTGTCCTGACTATTTCAATATCTACTTCTCCTAACCCTCTACACATTCCCTTTCCCCAAGGATATATTAATTGCTTTTTTCTGTGTTTCCACTACCCATTTCATCTTAATAATTCTGCTCCTCACAACAACCAAACACCTGCTGCCACCTCAGCTCCAAACTACTTGGATCCTCAGATGATGTCTGAAAATCCCAGCTGAAAACGCCACCATAAAAGCATTGTCCTGGACTTATATCTTCAGAAAGCTCCTCCAGTTGGAAACATTTTCCAGGTGTCAGCTAGTAAATTCATTTTCCAAGTCTTAAGAAGGGACCCTTAAAGCAGGAAACCCCAAATTCAAACACCATTAGCACACTTCCCCTCAGACAAACCAGCAGAGAACAGTGTTCCTTAGACCATCTTTACCTCCATAAGAAAGCCCATCCCCAGCAGCTACATTCAAGAACAAGTCCCCAGTGCTGCTGGCTCAGCCCAGTGACAGAGCAAGTGATCTCTGTCCTACACGTGTGTGCACAAAGAAGGAAGCATCACAGGACAAAGCAACCAGTTTCTATTTCCAGCAGCCATTGAGTACACATGAGCTGCTTAAAAGACGTTAGGAAAAATACAACATATTTAACATGTCCAATGGCTCATAAGACATCTTAACAAACCGTTCATTTTCAAACAGTCCTCCTGTCAATGGTAGGTGTCTCTCTCTGATGTTTTCTTCCTTTGCTTTTTAATATTAAGGATATTTGCATAAAATCTGGATTTTTATCTCCAGAGCTCACCCGCTGCACTCCCCACCTCCAGTCAAATAAACATGTTAGTAGCATTCTGCTTACTTCCACAGCAACCAATTGTGATTTCACAGGCAAAACAATTTCATAGATTTCATAGACATCAGGGCTGGAAGGGACCTTGGGAGATCATCGAGTCCAGCCCCCTGCCCAAAGGGCAGGAAGTCAGCTGGGGTCATAGGATCCCAGCAAGATAAGCATCCAATTTA
>NW_017728931.1:15968352-15986344 GCF_001723895.1 Crocodylus porosus | reverse complement strand
TCCCTTGGGGCGCTCTGGTGAACAAACGTTCCCCCAGATCCTGGTGGTCACCCCTGATAAACTTATAGGTGGCCATCAGATCACCCCTGAGCCACAATGAAAGCTTCAGTTGAGGAATGAGCCACAAAAGCATATTAACCCCCCAAGGAAGCAGGGATCTGGTTTTCATTAAGAACCCTAACTAATAAGAACCAGGGGAAGTAAAATACAGGAAATAGACAGTACATAAGCACAGCTCCCCAAAGTTTTTACAGTCCTTTCCACAAGGCATCAACAAGTCTAAGTGACAGTTTCCTGCCGGGCTGACCAATTCCCCTTCCCAAGACAGGGACCAAATTCTACCTCTCAGGGCACAGAGATTACAGGTGAGAATAGCTCAATTGCTTTTTAATGCCCAGGTTGCAATGAACTCCCTCTTCTTTTTGATATCCACATCTTCCCTTAAAGTTTGTCCGAAGTGCTACATCTATATTTTTAATCATCTGTACTAATCTACTAGCAGTCTATTTTAGTACTGCTGAGAAACAGCACTTGATTTTGGGGGGCCCATTATGCTAAGAGTAGTACAAACAAATTGTCCCTATCCCAATTATTACAGAAAAATAAGAGTGATTTTTTTTTTGTTGCAAAAAATTCAAAAAGACTGTAATACATTAACATATTTTGACATTATGGATTCCTGGGTTTCTCTTGTGATTCATGTGTAGGTGTTTGCATACTTAACAGTGCTAATATTATGTGGCACCCTGCATCACCCTTACAAGGTTCTCACAGCACACATCTGTTCAAGAATCTGCTCTAAAGAGACAAGAGAGACACAAAATGGAAGGGGAGCTGGAGGCCCTGAGAAGTGACCTAGAGATAGACAAGTCAAGTTCCATTGATATCTCCTTTCAGGTCTGCATATCTCCACTCACCAGGGCATATGGGAAGCTTGGCTGATTTGGGAAGAGATACTTAAAAGTAGAGCCAATGAGGAGAAAGGAAGGGAATCATAATGCTATTGCTGAGCATGTGACTATTCAGTGACACATTTTGGGCCTCTCTCTCCAGTTCTTTTTTTCATTTTCACAGGTGCAAAACTGCAGTAACCGAATAGAGAGCTGGGTCCCACCAGGTTTCACTGAGAGATAAGTAGTTCTGAATTCCTGTCAGTACAGCTTCTCAATTTTAAGCATCTTTTCTCTTCTTGATGAAAAATCAATGGCGGCTAATTAGTGAGAAAGGCTGGAGGCAGTGTCACCATACATATACAGGCCATCCTTGTATAAAAACACCAAATAAGTAAGATAGGCAAAAACAAACAAACACACAAACCCAGCAACAGCAAGAGGTTAAATTACAAGGCCATACATTAAGTTAGTGACAAATCTATAAACCAGGATCTCCCAAATCCCAACCCATGGCCTCAAAGCTATGAAGCTTCCTTGTTCTTGTTTTTCTCTGCAAAAGAGGAGCTGTTCTTTGAGCCTTTACATAGTCTTTTCTGCTCAGAACATTGAATAAAAGCATTTTATCCTCACCTTAAGGCCTTGCACCAATTCTGCCTCAACCTCTGACCTTTTGATATATATTCCTTCCCTGGTTCCACTAGGACTACCATCAGCAGCAATGTATGCTTTCTGGGTTTCTTATCTTCATGCAGGTACTGTCTTCATTCATGTCACACATCCGCCAAATCGCCTTGTAGTCAAATAGCTAAAAATATAAATGGGAATCCCCACACTGGGGAACTGTATTGCTGTTACCCTTAGTTTTTTACCACATCCATTTTTGTTACTGTCACTTTCTGGGTCAGAGGCAAAGTAAGATCAAAAGGTCTTTGGGGAATAAACCAAGCTGTGGTGTACAACAGCTAGCGTGCCTGTGGGTGCTGACAACAGCTAGGAAAAGAAGATGGACTTAGCATAGGGAAAGGAGGCAGGAAGAATTTGGCTACCACAAGGAAACGGATATCTAGCATCCAGTTTCTGGCAGAGGTCTAATTTTTAGCAGCACCGACAAATGGTAAATGCCTACTGGATGGGACCTTCCCAAAAATCAAATAGCCTATCCATCTCTTCATGCTTCCCTATTTTGATATCTCCTTATTTTTTCTAACGAAGATACATCACAGCATGGAACCTGCCAGTCTACATAGTATGTATTCTTCCATGAAGTAGAATCCAAAGTGTTGCAAACAGTAGTAGTAGTAGCAGCAGCAGTAGTATTTAGATCTATAGGTCACTCTATCGAGAAAGACTCATTGCATCTTATTGGGCAGGAGTTTGCAAGGGGAGACAGAATTCTTCACTCCGACTGTCTCCAAAGGGTTTGCTAAGTCTCCATCAACTGACATTATGAACCAACTTTCTAACACATGCATTCATTTTCCAAATCTTAAGAAGGGACCCTTAAAAGCAGGAAACCCCAAATTCAGAGGATTTGCATTCTGTATGGGACGGAAGGCAACACTCACAGAGAGATCTGCAGCTCCTCTAGTAAAAACAACTTATTTTTTTAAGCTGTAGAGTCAAGCACATTTCTTATGTTCCCAATGTGGCACATCACAAAGAAAGACACAATTAAAGTGATCATGTTTAGGCTAGAAGCATCTGAAGTGTAATTCCAATCCAGCTTTGATTGAAAGCTCTCTCTTACCAGGTGCTTTTCTGTGTGTAGCTCTACTAAGTACGTTCCTCCCAGTGAGATGGAGAATTTCCCTGCTAAATGGAAAACAGGTTAGACAAGTTCAACAGTTCCTCCAAGAGAAAGCATGGTGATTTTACTCTCTCAACTTGGGAGACAGGTACTGATTGCCAAGATGGGTGGATTCAAAATCTCATCTTTTTTTCTTTTTAAACAAGTTCCTCTCTCCAAGCAAAACAATTAAATGCATCTCCAGCCTACCTTCCACTCACCCCACACCCCAGTTCCTCCTTAATGTATAGTCAGGGGCAGAACTCCAGCATTTGCCATCACCTCTGCAGCATGTCCACAGGCAATGGAAAAAAGAATCATACTAAGGAAACAGATCCATTTCAGGCATCCCTTGGGTTTTTTATAGAAGAAATGGGGAGTATTATTTCAAATGATAAATGATACCTCCGTGTTTTTTCTAAACCAACCAATCCCTGCAGATGCCTCAGCAAACATGAGTGAGTGCATTGAGTCTGCTTTATTTCTGGAGGTCTTTGTAATGAGTACTGTACAATTAAGAGACATGGGCAGTTAAGAGCCAGACCCCAACTCCACATAGTTGAATTTACAGTTGTCTCTTGTTTGTTGCTACCCTTAAAGAGTGGTGATGACTTTTCAAAGGCAGTACAGGCAGTCCTTGACTTGCAATGTTTTGAGTTATACCATTTTGCACTTACAACATTTATAAATTGTTACCCTGTTCAACTTTCTGACATCAGTTTCAACTTTCCAGTGCTTAATCCGATGCAATGCCACGCCAGCAAACAAGTTTGCTGCATTGTCCATCTACATTTGTCAAAACTGCTTGGACATTTTCTTTAAGAAAGCAGGCAAGACTCGAGAAAAACCTGCAGCCAAGACTTCTAAGACGACTCCAGCCGAGAACCCTTTAAAAAGTCCAGGCAAGAGCCCTTCAAAACCTCCAGCAAAGTCACCTCAAAAAAAATCCTTCCAAATCAATATGATCGCTATTTACATTAATGTAGCTATTTTACTCATCTATAATTGATTGAGTACAAAATTCTGGGTTATTTTTGATGAAAATAAGGTATTTAGCCTTGGTTCAGGAACCAGTCCCCCATTTATAACATTATTTCTTATGGGAAAATCAGTTCTGAGTTACAATGTTTCAGCTTAAGACACAGTTTTCAGGAACCAATTGTGTCGTAATTCCAAGGACTGCCTGTACATAAATGCATAACCTTGGTGCCTGCCACAAAGAACTTCCAATCTAATGATTACCTTTAACTCAGCAAATAACAGTGACAGATACCAATGCATGAGGGCAAATGTGGTAGGAGGAAGCAAGGTGGCATTCTTCAATGGGACACTGTCTTTTGTGAGACTGTTGAAGCAACTGACAACTGGTCATTAAAAAGAAATGCAACACCCATCTGCTCCTGGGAAAGAATGACTGGTTTCCAAAGCAGAGTATAGAAATTTGCCTAAGGCTGCATATGGAAGAACTGCAACCAGAAGTGAAGGGCACTTTTACACCTTCTTCAATGTGTTCTGATTAGATTGCGTTGGAGCAAACTCGATTAATTGCAGAGCGTAGAGCAATGAATCAAGCCTGCTGGAGTGTTCTAATCAGAAATGCAGGATGCTGAATACACAAGGCACTGCAGGTGTTTTAATTGGAGGGGCTCTAATTAAAATGCACCCCTGGAATTCCACCTGGAATATACGTATAGGTGCCTGAAGAGCCTTGCTATAACTTATTCTATGCTTGCTACTCAATTGGTCACAATTTCTTTTCATTATTGATTAACTCTGGGAAACTGGGGATGGGAAGGGGAAAAGCTCACTTGACCCTTGGCCAGAAGGGGCTGTAACAGGGTGGATGCTGTGCTCAGCCCACAAAAATGGTGGCTGGCCCCTAGATCTACCTGCAAAATTGGCCGGTTGGGTCAATTTAGATAGAACCCTAATCATAATGGACCCTTCCAGCCTTACATATCTATGAAATTTCAGTACATGTTGTCTTCTGGAAGGCAATGGATGCCAGTGCAATTCCTCAAGTGATTTAAGTTAAGCAGCTGTACTGCCATATTTTATCGCATACACATACCTTTTCCCCAAAATTCAGCTGCTGGTCATTAGGTGTACTATATAAACAAGGAAATATGACAATAGCAAGTTCTGCCTCTCCTGGTGCAAAGCTAAAGCAATCCTGCAGTGTTTCACTTAGACACCTTTTCCCTTTGCTTCCTATCTCAGAGGCTCCTGTTGCAGAAGCAAGGAAAAATCTTCTTTATTCTGCTTTTCAAAAACAACTTCTGTATCTTATTGAAAATAATGCTGTATGTGAGAAAATAGAATAATAGTTACAGGATAGGGGCCCATTTACTTACAGCAATAACCACACCGTGATGAACTGAAAGCAAACCCAGTTTATACATTTGTTCCCTTTTCCCAGACTTGGGAACACAACTAAAATTACCTCTTTTATATTTTCCACTCAGTTTTATTATAAAAATCAACATTTTATTTGTTACAATTCCGTTTATAGTAATAATTGAAAGGAGTTTTGTACAAGGTTTATATACAGCTTATAAGTAAAGCACTTTATTTTACAAAATAAAGGTTAGCAAAGGGGAGGATAGGGATGACCAAATGTTGGTCACTATAATATAAATACATCCTTGCAAAGCACCATCGTACCAAAATTGATGAACGAGAGACACCAGCTGGCTTTAAGACAATGACAAGCAGCAATTAAAGCTTACAAAAAAGGATTAATTAACAATATATAGAAACAAAAGAGATTAAAAATCTGAAAGCAGCACCAGATCCTTCACTTGCAAACAAGGATAGTTTAGCTTAAGACTGGTGGTATCCTCTTTACAAAAGATATATTCGATTTCCCTTACTGACTCAACTGTTTGGCTTGAGGCTACGGCCAATATAAGCCAGGCTGCCTCAGACTTTTTGTGTTCACTTAAAAGAAGGGCGTGCAGAAAACTTCCCACAAATCTCTGCCCATGACAATCATGTTTTACTGAGACAACCTCTGGACTGAATTCAGAATGGACAGTTTTGATGATTCCGAAAAACTGTGGAGACTGATTTCTTAGCTCCAAAAACATGTTTGCCTTAGTATCCCATAAAGCTCTGGAAAATTGTCCAATATTTTAAATTTCTAGTAATATAGACAATTACTGTACTTTTACTGTACAACTATAGACAATTACTGTACAATTACTGTTTTTTGCTCCAGGTAAGCAGCAGTGGCCACCCATGCCAGCGGTGATGGCCACTGTCTACAAAACCTCCCACTGCTGCTGTGGAGCTGCATGGCCGGCGGAAGCAGCACATCGTGGGGTGGCAGTGGGGATGGCTGCATGCTGTCCAGCCACTACCACGCTGCCACTGCCGCCCGACGGCCGGCTACACAGCTCCGGGCACAGCTCTGCAGCAGCAGTGGAAGGTTTTGTAGGCCGTGGCTGTTACTGCCATCACAGGCCTCCAGGTCAGTGGCAGCGGCCACTGAGTGTGAGCCCCCGCTCCCCCTCATCCTTTGCTGCGGCTGCAAAGCCGGCCATGGAGCTCTGCTCTGGCTGCATGCCAGCCTCCCTCTCCCCCTGCACAGGCAGCATGTGTGCAGCCCTGCATTGTTTGCCCACAAAACCTCCCCACAGAGGGGCACCCCTGCCCTAACCCCCTGGCACTGCTCCCAGCTGCGATGTGCCACCTGGGACTGGCAGCACCCCCACTCCCTCAGCCCCCAACCATCTTCCCCAGGCCTGCCCAACAGCCCCACATACCTCTATGCTCCAGGGATGAAGGGCGAGTCTGAGCTGCCTGAGCCCAGCCTTGGCTACCTCAGAGGCTCAGGTCCCACCCTCCCCACTCTCCCTCTGGGCAGGATTGGGGGCTTCCTGCCTTTTCTGCAATCGGCTCTTGCAAGCTGGAGCTGTGCCAGCCTGCAAGAGCTCTTTGCAAAGCAGCGAATCCTTGGATTTCTCTGCTAAAAAGTGAAATCCATGTTTTCTCCGATAAAAACAGGGAACCAGTGGTTTTCTCCATTTTTCCATTGGAAACGGAAAACCCGGATCCTTGCTGATGAGACAGCTATATGCTACCTGCCATTCATTACCTCTTAGTGGAAAAGTGAGATGAGCCTTCCAGATTGGAGGTTTTGTACAAGATAATTTGATTGGCTTTGCGTTCTGTGTACCTTACCTATTACTACAAAGTTTTAGAACAGGAAATAGGAAGTTACAGCTCCCTCAGCAAACCTGCCCCTTTTGTGTAAACTGGATTATTTGCATACTTTGTAAACAACAATTCATTTAGCCTCTTTGGATATGTCGGTGGCTTGGATGAATTCTGGACTCATGGAAATGAGACCTTCAAAATTTAAAATACTAAAATGGGGAAACAGAATTTAAGTATTCCATTTGTGCAGTTCTTTGTATCTATGTAGATATTCTTGTTTCTTTAAATTACAATGCTCCCTGCAAAATGCAATATCATACAGAAGGAATATACATGGAAAGCCACATTTTGTTTGATTTCTTTTGTGATTCAGCATGCAGATCTGCAGTTATAAGTGTGAAGACTCCAATCCCACACTTGTGTTTACTGAAACGTCCCCTGGGTTTATTTCCATGTACTGATTTTCTGCTACAGACATTCAAGTGGGAAGATCTCTGGAAAAACTATATATTATGCATACAAATAAAATGTCCTGGTCTCTGGGTGTCTGATTCATAAAGGTATTTAAGTACATACTTAACTTTAAGCACAGAAGCAATGCCAATGGTCACAATGGGACAACTTTCATGCATAAAGTGAGGTGGTCCACTTACAAACCTTGCTGAATTGCTTGCTAGCATGCAAAAGACTGTTTGCAGGCCTTCATTTCAGTCCATTTAAGAAATAGCAAAGCACATGCTCCTCACTGTGAGGCAGAAGGCAGGAGCTGATTTGCTGAGAGTAGGAAAAACAGAAGCTGTTCAGTCTCCATGTCAAATCAGCTTTTGGCTAACTTCCTAGAAATGTGTCAACAGGGGCAAGAGCTGTAGTGATGCTTCTGTACCTTGGGCATCTGCTTACTAGGAACTTCACAGATCATCAGCTCATTAAGATTTTCCTCTAAAATTTATGGTAAAATATTTGTGCTTGAAAATTGGTTTCAAGTTTCCCATTACACAAATTCTTTGGTAGATCAGAACAGAGAAACAACCTGCTCTCTGCATTAGCTTTTTGTAGTGCAGTAAATCATCTGTCCATCTCCCCCCTCCTTATATGAATGTTTCACTCATCAAAATAACAGAAGATGCAAATTAAGTACATTATGCACAAAGTTAAATGTTTAGATCAAAATACATCACTGCCAATTCTACATTGACTTGTACTTCCATCCTATTGACTTCAATGGAGTTCTATTTGGTTTTAAATCTGTACAGAAGTCAGGCATTATTGTCCAAAGGAGAAGAGCTAATTCTTCTCCAATAAGGCCTCACTGTAATCAAGTTCAACAATGATACCTTAAACGAAGAAAATCAGTAATAGTTTTGAACCTTCTGGAAGAGGGTACCACATCTTAAGCTTAACCACCTCAAGAATTTTTCAAACAGAAATTGGCACACTTAAGAAGTATGTTGCAAGAAGAGACCACTGCTATTGCAGTACAAAGCAAATGGAATGAGATACAACAATGCAATATTTTTCTGAGTTCATTAGTGCAAGTTTCCACATGTGAACCCCACACAAAATGCTGCACATTTTAAAAAATGTAAACAACGTAGAGGTCTCAATTCTGATCGGCACCTGGCCTCTCCTCGCCCTCCCTTGCTCTTCATATAAATAGACTGGCATCCCCCTTAGAGTTCACAATAACTTCAATGTCCATCCTGCTGGAGATCACAAGTAAGTTTCTTCACCAAAAGGAAGAGCCAAAGGAACAAGTACCAAAACTTTTAGGTACCTAGAATGAAGCATCACCTGGGCTGACATTAGTGCAGTTAGTGTACCTGACTTTAAGATCATTTCCAACAGTGTGAGGAAAATTCCAATAGTCTGAGGGTACTTTGTTTTAAATCTTCCTGGAGTATGATCAATTATTAGAAAGGTCCTTTACTACCACTAGAATTCTAAACTTCATCATTTCCCTTGAAGCTGAAACTGAGAGGCTCCAACAGTCATATAGAGTTGTAGCAGTGGCAAGAGTCATTCAAAATTTCCTGAAAAATACAGGTTGAAAATCAGATCATATTTCCAGCCTGCATCTCATAGTAAAAGTTGATTGGGAAATGCATAACAGAGCAGTAAACCCATTCGGTTACCTATGCAGAGTGATTACCTTGGTACTGGGTCCTTTGACTACAGGCAAAAGTCCCTCAGAACCCTCTTGAGCAAGAGGTCAGATTTAGTCTGATGCGTAGCATGGCAAATGCTTAATGTCACCCAGGATAAGGTCCAATGTGAGCTCCATTAGGCTAGGTAGTCAAACTGGAATGCTGCACTGGGGTCAGGAGGAGTTTGTAAGATCACATTTTGCCCTTCAGCTCATGCAAGTATTTTAAAAAAATGAACACACACTATCCCTTTCAAATTGCTGGAGGGAAGTAGGAGGGCTACACAAAGGAGATATACAAAAATGCAGGTTGTTAATATAAAATGATTTGGTTAAGAATATCTTTAAATCTGACATTCACAGTGGTTAATACTGAAGTATTAAACTCAAACCACGCCAAAGAGATGGTAATGTAGAAATCATACTGAGAAGAATGGCTTACCTAAGATGAACATATCATGAAGAGTTAATTCAGTAGGAGAAACATTTCTAATGGTCCAAATGTCTATTTCTTATAGTTTGTCCCCCACTGACAAAGTTTAAATGCTTCCTTACTAAGAAAATATATATATTTTATATATGATTTGCATACCATGATATTAACTATACACTGAAAGTACTGCAAGGATATAGGATTCATTTACAATAAAACTAACAATTCATGGTTAAATTCATAGTTTATAAATATGTTGCCTATATTATATGTGGTATAAAAATATTTGACATTTTGTGGGCACTGGATCAAAACAAGTGTGTGTGTTTGCTTACTTGCTTTTAAAAAGGGACAAAAATCATTCAGGTACATGTATATTACCCTTGTCAATTATGTCAGAATTGCACTGACTTGGTACAAAAGTGGAATCCTTCAGGTTTGGCAAAATGAAGAAGGCAAAAATAGAGTGTGTATGACATTGCATCAAAAAGGCAGAGGATACCTTTTCATTAACCCAATTACAGGGGTATCTGAATAAGCATATTACAGTGAAACAACATGACATCAGGATTAGAGGGCAAGGAACACAGGCTGAAGAGGAAAAAAAGGAAGGATTTTTTTTTTTTTAATGCACACAACAAAATTATTTGTCTTCTAGCAATGGAGAATGCTGTAAAGTGGTATAACATTGCAAGTGTAGGCCCAAAAAATAATATAAATGCATTTGAATGAAAAAAGAATGGGTGTATAATTATGATGTATCCACTTCTATGATCTGTGATATTCCAGTAGAAAACGTAAAGCCCTTTGTATGTAAGGTTAGTATCTGTCCTGACTGTGTTTTCTTCAAGTTTAACTTTAGTTGCTGGCCCTCCATAATTAATGAAGAGGTTATTTGGCTACTTCCAAGTGTCTATGGTATGCTGCTCTGAGACGGACTTATTATTATTTTTAACATTTTTTGGTATTGACGAACCCCGCATCTCACCTCGCCGGACAATGATGCATCCTGGTCCTTCCATTTTCTGATGTGCTCAGTCACTTCACTGGATTAAGGCATGTTTTTGTGTTCCATTTGCAAAAATAAAAACTTTTTGTACAAATTTCTATCTTTTTTCTCTTTTTTATACAAAATCTTCTTCTCATGGCACAAGCAGCAGATGCTGTTTAAGAAAATATATAAATATCCTCTTTTTTCTTCTGTACAAATATCTCCAAATATTCCAACCCCCATTTAATAATTCTTAACTGTACACTGGTCCTGCCTCACCCACTCTGCAATGGCTCCCTCCCCTCTTCCCAATATGAACATTTTGTATTTACACAGTTGGAATGGAGGCAGTCAAAGGAAGGGAGGGCCCGCTCATGAGGAGTCTGTGCAGGGAGATGGGGGTGGTGGATAGAGGTGATGAGAGTAACTCCGTTCTGTGTAGGGGGAGGGTGGGCAGCTCTCATAGTTCTCTTCTGCTGACAGGTATTGGCTGCGTGGCGTGGGTGGAGGTGGCACAGGCTCTGAATCATAGTTCAAGTCACTGGTGTAGCCCTTTGCCACTGCTGTTGTGACCCTTCGGCTGGGGGCATAGTCACTGTCACAAACATCTGTGCTGCAGGGTGTAGTAGGAGGTGCAAAATGCCGGTAGCTGTACGGCCTGTAGCTGAGAAGGCCACAGAAAAGAATTAGCAGAGAGAGAAACAGACTGAGACAAAAATCTCAAACAATAGCACTCAGGCAAGCTGTACTGCCTCACAGCCTGGTACGTGGAGGATGTACATAACAGAATGGAGATTTTTGGTGTTAGGGACTGAAGAGGAAGGGCTGTGCTGAGTATGTGGAGAGATGTTCTATTTCAAATCTCAAATTTAAGGCACTGGTTTCAGTCCAGAGAGAAAGATGTTAGAATCCCCCCACTCCTCCCTCCTCTTTTTTTTTTGCTAGAAACATGTCTATGTCACAGCAGACAGAAGACATATACTTGAAGTGAGCTGAAGTGCTCAACAGGTGCTGTAGATAAGCATTTTTCAAATGGGTGCAAGGTGGGGGGCGAGCTTATATATACAGATGTGGGTGACTTGTGTCTACTGCTCAGTGCAATAATACTTGAAGCAGGTACAACCGCCAGCACGTCTGCCCCAAAGTTGGATACCCTAGAGAAGGGCTCCAATTCCTCTAGGCAAGAGCTGTCCAATTGGGCTCCCAGCTGGGTGCTGGACCCCCCTACTGTTGCTGCTACCCCCTACTCCCCCCTCTCTGGATTGTGCTTCCTGTCCCTGCCCCTGGGGCAGGACAGCAAATCCCAGGGAGTCTTGGGGCTCTGGGATTTCAAGTGCTACCATGCAGCATGGGAGCCCATCCTGCGATCATGTGGCCTATAGCACTGGATTAGACCCCTTTTCCCCTCTCTCTCTTTAGTTCTAGCAGGAAGTCAAAGAAATTAAATACATAAAAGTATGGCAGAGAAACTAAACCTCATCTTATGGAGTTAGCAAAGACAGCACATTAGCATTAAATGAAATTTAAAAAAATTAATTAAGTATACTGATCTATAATGGCAGAGAAAATAGGCCACAGTTTACAATACTAAAAGGAAAAACAAAATTGGTAAGAGCATAACAATTTAAAAAACCTAAAAAAGTAAAAGAACCTGTAGAAGGTTTCAAAGGATTCTAAAAATTAAGAGTAACTATGATGAATAAAAGCCTGCTGTGAAATCTATACTATGCTGAGTGTAAGATTCTACATATCCAGATATTATCTCTAAAGCATTCTTTCTTCTCTTCCTTTCCTGGCATATGTGTATTCCCTCTCTTTCAATCTGCCAAGGCCCAAATGACAGTGTGCGATACAAATGATTATTTGGGCAGAAGACTTAAAATAGCGCACAGTGTATTCAAAACACTGTTTCTAGCATAAATAGTTTTCAATAATAAAAGTAGCAGGACCACTGGTGTGTGTAGTATAGGCATGGGTAAATCAAGAACTTTGAAAAGGGAGGTGCAGAACATGTGGCACATTACCACATGTAACAACACATTCTTCTACAGTTAAAGAGGAACTAGAAGCTTTACTAATACGTTAGGGAGCCAGTGCTAAAATCAAAACAAATATAACTATTTGAATTTGCATGAATGTGTTAGATTATATATGAAGTTTAAAAAAAATACAACAAATGAAGCAAAAACAGTCAAAAGATATGCTGTCATTAGTTTCATAGTCATTGTAGTTAAATGTACTTCTCTTATACAGATTCATAAAATAAAATTTAGCCTTCTTGAGTATCTTGACAGTGCCTCCAATACTGTCAGTCATTTCTACATCTGAGGTAATATTACCACACAGGTTAAGGTTTTTAGCTACAGTTAAAAACAGTCTGCAAGGCTGTAAAACAGAAGAAAGGCATTACCAGGAATGGCTACGAGACAGCAACATTGCAGAAAAAAGGATAGTTTGCATAGTGGAACTTCAAGACCATTAAAAAACTGTTAACACTATGGAGTGGAGAGAGAATAGCAGGAATCAGGGACATGATAATGAGCCATGAAGTCAGTTGACTCCCTCACTGCTGCCGCCCCTCCCAGGCAACTGCACAGGTTCTAAAGTTTGGGTGGAAGAGGAAACAAAGTGAGGTGCAGCTGCACCACTGGACTCTGCCTGGATCCACCACTCAATATTGATAACTTTGGGATAAAATGAGTAATACCTGTAAAAAAAAAAAAATGCCAAACAACACATTTGTACAGTCATTATGGAGATTAAAGTTAAACACTTGTATAACAGTGTTTGCTACATCAGGCCTTTTGACTGTAAATTAACTGGGGCACGGACCTTCTTTTATTCTGTTGAGAACGCAAAACTGATCCTGGTGAAAACTAACATACCAATAATTACCTGTAGGATCTGTGAGTAGAAGGACTGTTTGAAGAATAACCAAACTCCATGGTGTAATGTGAATGTTCTGTCGCTGGTGAAGGTGGAGGATTCAAAATCTGAAAAGAAAAATGCATGTTTTTAAATTTTTTTTAATTGCCATGGTAACACTAAAAAGGACATAAAAAAATACACTTGTAATGACAGCTCTACTCAACATTAAAGAAAATACTCCCCTGAAACATAGTGTACATGTAAGAAGTTTAGTTAAGTGCCTGACGAATCCACTTGTATAGAGTCCTGCAACCATCACACCAAGACCTTTGATGCATAATTGTACGCAAGAGTATGGAGGAGTGGAGACTGCCCAAAACCTATCATTCCCCTTTTACATCACTGAGACAGAATCCAAAGGCCAGGCCAAATCCAGATGTTCAGTACCTTAATCACCGGAGCTTCTGTCAGAAAGCAACAGATAAGAACTACTGCTGACTGCCTAATGCCTCAGCAAGGGTGCACTTCTGTCAGAATGACATCTCTTAGTCTGTCTCTAACCAAAGAGTAAGACAGAAGGAGCTAGAGTTTTGAGGCACCCTATACTCATCTTACTCCAGAGGTTGCAACATTGTGGTATTTTATAGGAGGCTCACCAAGAGTAGCCCCACTACATTGTCACCAGGACCTCCAGTTGGATCGAGTTTACGGACATACTCAAGACCATTATTTTATAGGTACTGTCAGTTAAAGGCTGCACATCACGGAAGACATGGCCTCTGTTTTGGTGCAAATTTTGTTACCAGATACTAGGGCTGTGCAAAGCTTCAGTTGCTGATTCAATTTGGTGGAAATCTGGCCCAATTTGGCAGCTGAATCTCCAAAATGGAATCAAATTAGGAGAGCCTTTAATCTCTCCAAATCAAATCAGAACCCTCCCAATTGATTCGGAAAAATTCGATGATTCATAGACACAGCTTTAAATGTTTTTTCTATATACCTCAAGGTACCAGACATGGCTCATGAACCCTGAGATGGTGGGGCAAATGAAGCATCCCATGGGAGCACGGTGGAGTCCCCAGCGTGCTTGGCAATGGACCCAGAAGTGGACCAGAAGCACTTCTGGTCCACTTCTGGGTTCGCCACGGCGTGTGCAGGAGACCCTGCCCCGTGGCTCGGTGACTGGTGCCTCCTAGGTCCGGGGGGGACGGCACCCGGGGTCCCCCTATGGCCAATTGCTGAGTCAGAAGGGCATGGGGGGGGTCCGCCACCGAGTACATGGGGGGGCACCCCACCCTTCTGCTGGATGCTCCATGTGCCCCATCATCTCAGCATTCACAAGCCACGCCTGGTACCTCGAGGTATGTAGAAAAAAGCATTTAAAGCTGTGTCTACGGCCGAATCATTGATTTTCCAAATCAGCATTAAATCTTCAGATTCAGATTCGGCCAAACCGAAATCGGGACAGTGATCTGAATCAACTAATCGAATCATTGTCCCCTGATTCCGGCCGAATCTGAATCCGAATTGAATATGGACTGTTTTGCATTCCCCTACCAGATACCTTCTCAGCATCTTGTCAATTCTGTTTATACCACACCTATCTAAGTCATTATCAAGCTTTCCACATAAAGAGCTGACAAATACTGCTATTTTGATGGTGAAGTAAGTAAAGCTGAAGAAGGCACTGTATAGTCATAGTGAATACTATGCCTTTGGCAAACCAGGTGTCTACTTTTACCAGCTCTTGGTCCTTGCATGTTTCCATTTTTTTTTTTTTTTTTTGCTGTCTACCGGCAACCATGCATTCCCTAAATGGCTGAACAGTGAAATGCGCATCAACGCTGAGAAAATGGCAGTGGTACGCTTTTGAACTAAAATATATTGAAAGTTTACTTTTTTCAAAGCACGCTGCCATTTTCTTAGCACTGCCGCGAATTTCACCATTTATACAAATGTATGTGACAGCACTGGGTGAATCAGTTTGTGTGCTCCACAAACTTGATTAATAGAGTCTGCTCTGACATGCTGGATTTTTGGCACGTTGGAGCAGACAAATTTATATGTATCAATGCCCAGAGTGACTAGGGAGTGTGGCAACCTAGATGACAGTCTGGGTGAGACAACAGGTAGCAGGAACTTCCTGGCTTCAGGCACAAGCTACAATACCAAGCCAATACCTCACTGTGAGAGGATTAACACAGGACTCTGTCATTTTGATAGCCATCTTGGTAGCTGGATAGCATGTACAGGCTCTTCAGGCATACCACTTTTCTGGCAAAACAGATTCCCTACATGCACCCCAATTCTGGTAGGCTAGGTGTCCACTATACGTGAGAAAATACAGTATGTTGAATCACTTCACTCTGAACTGGTGGACACTCTGCCCTGGGACAGGTCTGGCTGGTCCTCCAAGCACCCCAACATTGCATTGTCCCTCACTGCCTACACCGAAGCAACCAGCAGCTCTAGTATTATAGGCAGAGCTCCACTGCTTTCTTTTTCTGCCCATTTTGGCGGGCCTTTTTTTTTTTTTTAAATCAATGAGTTCCCTTACACTGTTTGTTTAATAAAAGCTATCTTTCTAACACCTAACTCTACCCTCACTCCCTACTCAATTGCACCCCATCATCATATTTTCCCAGTCCCTGTGAATCAAAAAGCATGGGTCCAAGCACTTCCTTCTGTCCCAAGTCAGGCAAGCACTTTGCAGACTTTGGTCATTTGGGCTAAATACAAACATTCAAAAAGCCTGAGGCAGAACTGATCTAAGTTACATGGTTTTCTGTAAGCAGTGTAGTTTAGTTCAGTAGTGAATAGAACATATATCTGCCTATTGGTGGAGGAGGAAAATCTTAGACTGGATTCTGCCATTTTTAAACCAGTGCCAAACTTCTCTTCTGTTATGGGTACAGACCAATTTTCTATCACTTGTACTGATAAAAGTGTAATGTCTGTACCTGGACTTGCAGGCTACTGAAAGCCTACTGAACTTATGTTTATGTGAGAATGGAAAGCAGAAAAGTGAAGCTGCCCCCACCCACAGGTCCCACACCCCTGGGGATCCCAAAACCTGGGTCCAAGCACTCCCCACAATACTTGTGTGCTAGAAGATGACTCCATACCCTGCTGTCAAAGCCACACACTTCACGCAATTGTGAACCAGTTCTCAATCACTGACATTTTAAAATAGTTCAATTGTTATGTGGGTCCACACCCTAATAGTGTGAAGGCAGCCATTGTAATTAGGGCTTCTACAAGAGTTATGGACCGCAAACTATCCTCTCACCTTTACAGGGAGACTTTTATATAGTGTGTGATGTGCTTGAGTCGGGCACAATGGGAGAAGTTCATTCTGCCCTACTAGACCTGCTCTATGGTGATTTTACAAACTCTAGGACAATCAAATCAACATCTTTCCCCAGCACTAAATCCAATGGAACTTTTTTTTTAAGCAGAACATTTCTCTGTGACTGTGGGAAAAGGCCTGTTGTGTGTATACATTTTCCTCACATTCTTCCATTCAAATGCATTTATAAGACTACAAATATAAAACAAAAACCTTCACCTGCCAATACACTAGCTTCACACACACACTGACATCTGTCTGGAAAATATAGCAAACATGGTCCAAGAACAAAAATGTGACTTACAGGAGGGAAGTAAGTGCCCTTGGTACTTGAGGAGCTACTGGAGGATGCCCCCGTGACATGGGCCCTGTCATAGGGTGGCCCACTACTTCCTCCCATGATACTAAGGGAGCTGATCACAGATTTACCACGAGACATCCCTAAAGAAAACAAGATACATTGTTTATAGCAGTAATCATCTCTTCAGGGTAAAAATAAAGAACAGAGAGACCAAATTAATGCTAAAGTATTTCTACAGGATAAAAACATTTTACATTTGAAACTCATAAAATAAAAAAGCCTCCTGTGTTAAGTAATCCTGGTCTCCTGGATGGAGAAGTGAAATCAAGTTACTCAGAAGATAAACATGTTGGTTTAAACCTATTAGGGGCCAAGCTCTGGGACTTGGCATGGGGCTGCACAGGAAGCTCATGCAAAGACACAGACATTCCTTTTGCTCAAAAGACTGGAGAACACTGCAGCACTATGGCTCTGCTTGAGAACACACAAAGCCAATGCTCCTTGTCTCAGCCAAAGGCCTGAAACGTGTGAGAGAAGTTTTGTGTTTTCCCTTCCACAAGGAGAGGTTATGAAACACAACTAAGGGGGACTGGTGGGAAGCCAGGAGGAAAAGGGAGAGGCCTGCAAGCGCACTTCAGATTATAAACAAGAACTATTCTCAGAGCCCCCTCTGAAAAGCAGCCTAATCACAGGAAGGTGGAAGGGGCTGATGCATTGTTTTGACTCTGTTACAGGTTTGGAAAGATCAGTTATAGGAAAAACTTGAGTTCTGAATTCTGGATCAAAATGAAGCAAAAACACAAGAGTTCGTATTTTAAGAAAAATACTTGGCACTAACACGGAAAGCTCATTTATAAAACAAAGACATACAAAAATCATGCACATTAAATTAAAAATTAACTGCATTATGTAACCAAATCTTAGCTCTCTGAAGCCTTCTAAATAGCTTTGGCTTCCATGACCACAGCCCGTTCTTTGGAGAGAGAGGCAGCGAGCTGCTGGGAAGAGATGGCCTCCACCTCTCTCCCCTGGGGAGGAGGCTCTTCTCAGCCAGGCTGGCTGACCTG
>NW_017728931.1:15942840-15968252 GCF_001723895.1 Crocodylus porosus | reverse complement strand
CTCGATCTCCCGAGGTCCCTTCCAGCCCTAATGTCTATGAAATCTATGAAATACCAGCATCAAATAACAGTACCAAGTTGTAACCCTATTCCCAGATGAGAGGAAACCAAGGCCACTATGGTTCCTAGTTAAAACACCATACAGAACTTTCCATGAGAAAACAGAGTATCTGCTCCAGAGTCTAAGGCAAATCCCACTTAACAAAGATGACTGCATTCTGCCTGAATTCCTGTCAATTCTTCTTTTTCTCATTTCCTCATCCTGTATTGTTGTATTGCTTTGTTGGTGCTGGTCCCAGAAGAGGCTGAATTTCAATAGTGGAAGTCATAATCCCCCAGGTACATGCATAAATTGGAACTTAGAGCTCTGTTGAGTGTTCGTGGCTTGTGCATGACATAGCCATTATAAGTCAAATAACTGGTTAACAAACAGCAGAGAGTTCACAACCTTGCCTTCCAATGGGCAGATGCCTGGAATTAGCACACTGGAACTGGACCTAGTGCATACCTTTACTCTGTTGCTGTGGATTTACAGTAGTTTGTGTTATATCTATGTGATGCCAAAAGACAGACTAAGGAACCCATTACTTAGACACCTTGTTACTTACCTGGGAGTGAACCAGACAAGGAGCTTGGGTGAGGCACATAACCAAGAGGTACAGAGGCTGGTCCATGTACCACATAGTCATTGGTCATCGTTTCCCCATCCCCCTTCATGCGTGGGCACAGAACCCTCTGGCAGATAAAGTACATTGCTCCCACAACAAAAACAGTAAGGATCACTCCAATAATTGAGCCAATGGTGTTGTTGGGCTGTGGTGCTGGCTCCTCTGTTGTGTCTGAAAGAGAAGAGGAAATCGCATTCTAAAACAGTGTCTGATCCAATAACTTTATTTGCACTAAGACTAGTATTAAGAGAAAAACTGGAAGCCTATACTACTCACAGTTTATTACAGTCTCCTAATTAAACCTGTGTCATGAATAAATAGCCACTAGGGACTAGGATTACATTCCTACTTGTCATTAAACACAACTGCTTTTCACATTTGACCCAAGCAGCACATTAACCTAAGACAGAAGGCTAAAGTTCTAATTTATTGTGCTACATACCACTACTCCCCCATCTCTGCTCAGTAGGGGCTTATTAATCAGGGCTTAGCATTCACAGATGCAAAAGAACAGAGACATGGCAGCAACATATGATTCGGCACCCAGTATTGCCAAAAAGACCCAACGTGCCCCAAATTGTGGTAGCAGCCATATCTGATCATCTGTCCTACAAGTGGTATTTTTGAGAGAAGATGCCAGAACAAGTGCATAACTAGTTAGATACAGCCAGCTTTTCAGTCTAAAAGCACGGAACTCTAAGCAGTGATACTTTTGGGTACAATTTTATTTGTCTAATCCCTTATCCTCTAATGAAGGCCTGCCTTAATCACACACACCCTTGCCCCCTAAACTCTGCATCCACACTTTACTCCATCTGCTCGTCTCCCAAATTTACAGAGAGAAGAAAGTAAGGCATTAGCTACAATTTTATCTTAGTGCATGTATGGACATAACTTTTCCTTTTCACATAAGTCTGTGGGCTGCTTTACATGTGCAGGTAAAGGCATGATGGGATCTAATGCATGATCTACACAATCGCATCTGCTGCCCTGCCACATGAGCTAGGCAGAAGGTGCAACTGTGGGATCATGAATCAGATCTCATCATGTCCTATTGCCTGTGCAGGGGGAGCCCAATCCCAGGCCCCCCTGCACTAGCAAGAAGAAAACTCCTGCACCTGGGAAGCCCCATCAGCTGACAGGGCTCCCAGCTGTGGAGGCACCCAATACACCCCTGTGGTAGGGAGACTGCAGCTGCTGACTTTGACTTCATTTTTTTGCTTTTTCCTGTTAATTATGTCTGTTACCTGCAGTATATACTTCTGTTGGAACTGATGGACAAATCTCCCCGGTCACAATATCTAATCATCGAGTGATGACAATGAACTTAAGGCTGAAATCTGTTCTGGTTGGCCTGTTCTTTTCCTCTATAGCACTGGAGGTTTCAAGGCAGGCAGACACAAGGGATATCGTGTTCCATAAACTGTAATCTATAGCTATAAACTAGCCAGATAATTACACCAAGCTTTAGACATAACAGAAATGTTTTAGGATGTTTATGCACAGACAGATGTGATTAATACAAGTGGATCATTATTTATCATTGCAATGGGAATAGCTAAGTTGTACATAGCTCTTTTTTAAAATTCTGATTCTAGAAGAATTGCTCGTGAATTCTTTGGATGAGAGACTTATGAAACAGAGAAGAATGGTTCTGACAGCCCCACCAGAATATTGATGAGACTCTTACAGGAAAGAAAAGTACTTTTCCTTCGGACATACAAGCATAATGTAATAAAGCAAAATTTACATTAAAATATCTAAAAATATCAGTGGAAGAATTTTTAGATAGCTCTGCATTTAAGACTTTGTATTCAGTAGACATTTTCATTCAAAAACAGCTACATGCCACTTAGCTTTTTTCACTCTGTGGTTAATAATGATGCCTGTATATTAGTTACTGAGCAACCCATGAGGCAGGAGAACTTGCCTTAGAATTAATACATTTGGATCTATCAGTAGTTTGAGAGTGAATTCTAATTCACCTGGGAGGCACTGGGGGGAGGGGAGGGAGTGAAGAAGCAAGTTTTCCCTCACAGCAGCCAAGTCTCTAATCACAGCCTGTAAACTTACAGCATCCATGCTTATCTGAGTTATCACTGCAGTCCAAGTTGTGATCACATTTCTTGTTTTTTCCAATGCATTGTCCACTAGCACAGCGGAACTGATCAGTTAAACAGAGCACTGGGAGGGAAAGAAAAAGTCCAGAAATATTAAATATCAGTCATTTTGACTCTTAACCAGAATCAAGCAAACAAGTCACTAAGACACACAAGCAGAAGTCTCACAAAAAAAAAAATTACCCGATGCCAGTTTTATTTTCTGTAGTATTTCAAGGCACAATATTTATCCCCAGTGACAAACTTGCATAAAATGCATTTCCTGGTTGTAGAGAGGCTTAAAGTGATGACCTGAGGCATTATTTCCCATTTAAAAGGTTATAGGTATAGCTTGACTATATAAAGTCAAAGGCACAACGGTTCTAGTAATTACAGGAAGTTAGCCCACAATAAGTTTATTACAGAATTGGCAGGAAGCAGCCCCTAGTTAACATTGCTACTTATAACAATATTTGTGGTTTGACTGCAAAAATAATTAAGTTATTAAAAAAACCTGTATAAGCTATGAAACTAAAAAGCTTATTTTAAGAAAGATTAAAGTTCCTCTGGTTGTTTCCATCATGGTCTTGTTCTTTATCACTCGTTCTTTCTTATCCTTCCCCTGGTCAGCAAAACGCACAAGGAATGTGGAACCCTCACAAGACAAAACCATTCGTTTTTCCAGTCATGACTATTACTTTACAGCACTTTGAATTCTGCATTTTTTTGGAGTTTGCAGGTGGAAGACATCCTCAAAAAAATCTCTCAAGCTGCCTCCATTCTCAGCTCTGTATTATACAACTACAATACAGTAAGTTATTATGATTAATTGTTAGACACAGCACCCATTATGTACTAAAAAGGTATTCAGTTACCTATTATCAGGATTCATTTAATCCAAGGTTGTGTGTTTTTGTTTGTTTTTGTTTGTTTGTTTGTTTTTACAGCTGGCAATAAATCAATATCTAGCTCTTATATCAGTGATTCTCAGCTAGGGTACCACAGCACCCAGTGAGAGCTGGTGCCACACAGTGCTGTGCAACACTAGCACTGTTATGTGTGCAAACATCTGCACATGATTCACAAGAGAAACCCAGAGATTTCAAACAGGAATCCCCAGTGTCAAAAACTTTCTGACCTATTGGGGATTTTTATGAGTTCTTTGCAATAGAAGAACTGTTCTATTATTTTACCATAGTCAAAAAAGGCGTGAAAGCTAAGAGCTGGCACTTTCTGGGAAGTGTCTTGAGTCTAATGAGGGACACCTTGAGTCTAAGACCTCAAGGTATTTTACAAAGGAGGTCTATATCTCCCTTCTTGTTTTGCTGAAGAAAATGAAGGATGGAGACAGAGAAGTGAGTTGCCCAAGGTGTCAAATAGCAGAACATGGCACTCTTTATACCTTCACAGTTCTTCTCATCTGAGTTGTCCTGACAATTTGCCTCTCCATTGCACTGGAGGCTGCTCTCTACGCACTGCCCACTTTCACACTGGAACTGCGAGTCTGAGCAGACAGGACAGTTCTTTTCATCACTATGGTCTTCACATTCAGTGAATCCATCACAACGCCAAGCCACTGGAATGCAGTCAATCTCACCCGTGAAACAGGTAAACTGCTGAGGGGAACACGTTGGGGGTTCTTTAAATAGAAAAAAAAACACGAGTGCAGTAAGTTAAAAGTCCATGTCCATAAGCAGCACATCTTCATAGGGAGGGATCAGGGAATCAGGCTGATAAACGTATCCTCTCAGTACTGGAAAAATAATCTGAGCTCCATATGCCCGAAGTGCAGGCTCATGTGACTAGAGCACCATTTGACTTGAAATGACAGGAAAGGGACACATATGCACACAGAAATCACAGGACAATTCCCTTCCTCCCACTTTTCCCAACATCACCCTGTCCTTGTACTTCTTTAAGCCTTCAAAGGTTTTCACTTGAAGTCACACAAGAAGAGCTCTACTCTTCCTCTCCTCCCCTTCCCACAATCCCACTGTGTACACAAAAGATGGCTCACTTTCTTTTTAATGTTCAACAATAATGGTATAGAAAACATTAAAAGAATATAATGTACTGCAGATGGATGCGCTGTGACTCAATGTCTAGTTATGTGCCCTTTACAACTGTGTTCAGTCAGACTTGTTTTAAACAGACAAAAAATTGCTCCATCTACTCAACTGCTGTTTCAACACAGCTGTTAGCAGTTACTTAACATTTACTACACTAACTGTTAATCTCATGTAGTAAGCATGCATTTCTTTTTTTTTTTTCCAACTAAGAGGCCATTTTTTTTCTGGCCTAGCATTAAGTTTGGTTTCAAAAAGTATCTGGATTATGTTAGTTCTTATTCCAGCGTGTGACCACATGTCGCCTGGATGGCTAGCGAACTACACAATAAACGTACTCAGGAGGGTGACAAAAAAACAGAGATCTCAAGCTCTACTTTTCCTCTCTGACCAAATGGAGACTAGCTACAAAGGCAGTATCACCAAGGAGGAAACCTCCTGTGGTTCTCTATGACACCTCAGCTTTAGGCTAGAGTAAAAGGAAATGGGAAGCAGGAGGAATAAGCACAACCCAAAGCAAAAGATTCTTGAATGAGAGAAGTTACAATTATTTGGGGAGGGGAGGGAAGTCACAATAAAAATAAACATGGCCTTAAAATTCAGAGCAAAAACTTTACTTAGTCCCCTTATGCCTCTTGCTTTCAGTTTGTGTTTGCCCTTGTTGTGCCTGGCCCACACCCTACAGACGAAGCACAAAAAGGGCAAACACAAACTGAAAGCAAGAGGCATAAGTGGACTATGCCTCAACTTGAGAGTAGGACACATAGCAATGGCTTGAAATTGCAGTAAAGTAGACTTAGACTGGACATCAGGAAAACATTCTTCACTACAAGAGCAGTGAGACAGAGGAATAGATTGTCTAGTCTATTCCTCTCCTTCACTGAAGGTTTTCAAGAATTTGGATAATTGGTCAGGGATGATTTAGGAATAGCAATCCCTGGAATGTGCTGTGAAGAGTAACAGCTGGAAGTCCCACTTCTCTCTATCCCCCACCTCCTCTCCCCTCACTCAAACATACACATTGGTCAGGGATCATGACAAGAGCTCTGCAGCTCAGAGCAGGTGGAAACTGAAGAGGAGCACGTTCAACAGCAGGAGACTGAAGCAGAGCGTAATAACCAACCTAGTTGTGAAAGATTAAAGAAGCTGAGATAAATTTATGGAGGGGATAAAATGACAGAAAAGGGAATTCTGGGTCTCCATTCAGGATGTATGATACATAGAGTTGGGTTTGCGATCCCCAAATTGCAGTGAAGAGTGGAGGATGTTTGGTTTTCCCACTCTACTGGGCGTAACTCTTTCCTACATAGTGCTGGGAATTTTTTCTCCTTCCTGTTGCTCTATCTATCAGGGGGGTTTTTCACCTTCAGAAGCATTGGGTGTTGACTGCAGGCAAGGCTAAGGATCAGCCATGAATGGCGTGTGCCCCTGGCGGCTGGGGGGGGAGCCACAACTCGGCCAGCAGGAGCAGGAAGGTCCCACAGACACCGCTGGCACTGTTGGCAGAGTAGGGGTTGGATGGCAATCACCCACAGGCACCACTGGCAGTGGCGGTGGCAGCCAGGGGTGATCATGGACCGCCCACAGATGCTGCTGGCAATGCCAGCGGCGGGGTGGTAAGCGGCGAGCGCCTACAGGAGACAGTGCTTGGTGGCGCCTTTTTGCAGGAGTTGTATGTGCACCCACTACACATCGCCCCGGGATCAGCACACCAAGATGTGCCGATGCTTTTGCTGCAACTAAAAAACCCAGAGGTTCCTGGTTCACCACATTGGAAATCAAGCAGGAATTTCACCACGTGATCAAAGTGGCATGAATTGCGGGTGGTTTTGCCTTTTTCTGTAGCACAGAGAGGAGGGCCATAGTCCACTTCCTTGGATCTCTCAAGCATCTTTTAACAACAACCTCCCGTCCTTGAAAGTGGTAGGACATTGACAGTGCCCTCATTGCCCTGCTTTATGTGTGGCAGATTAGGGTGTTTTTGAGGTTTCTGGCATTTATTCCCGGTAACTAAAAAGTTTTTAAGAATAGGTTATACAAGTATTTTTCTAGGATGGTTTAGATAGGGATGATCCTTAAGCAGAGGATTGGACTAGATGACCTCTTAAGGTCCATTCCAGCCCTGCTTTTCTAGGATTCTATGATTAGTCCCTGAATTTAGGAATGGCTCAGGCCAAGCCATATCCAGAACTTCTGTGCCTACTATTCATATTTACCAAAGCATTCTGAGAGCCCAAATTCAACCCATTTGAGGTAGAGATCTTGCTATAAAATATGAATTATGCTTTTCAAGTCCTACTGCGCACCTCCCCAAAAATACACTGACATGCTTCTTACATGGGTATCAAAGAAGCAGTGTTCTATGAGAGCTCTGCTGGCTCTTGAGCAGCAGCTGAAGTGAAAAGAACTCTGTGTTTAGCATCAGTGACCCTGACAAGAACACACAAACATACATTCTGGAGTACATGCTAAAGAACTTGAAAAGATGGCACAGATTAAACAAAAACAGTCCTGTTCAATTCAGGTTTTTCACGTGCCAAACAAAAAATGTCAAACCAACAAAGGAAAAAAGCAAATCCCACCCCAGGTGTTTCAGATGGTATTACAGACCACAGAATAAATACTCATAATAACCCCCCTGTTCCTCCCCCCCGAAATAAAATCATTTTAATATGTAAGGACAAATTGAAATCTGTGTTATTTAAGAAATTAACTAGTATCCTCATCTCAAAGATAATAAACACCACCCACAGGGTCAACTGTGGGGTGATACAAAAAGCCTACATTGGTGTTGTGTCAAAAAGTAAAAGAGCAGTAGTACAAGACAACTTGTTCTCTCACAGTGCTTGCCTACCTCTCTAAAGGACCCCCTACATGGAAACCTGAAGCTAACATGCAGTTGATCCTAACTCGGGCTCAGTGACAACTGGAGGGACTCACCTCCACAGGACAGTTCATCCTGCAGTAGGACAAGATGCACTGGGCAAGAACAACGAGTAGTACCATCTCCCTTCACGATGCAAATATGCGAACACCCACCGTTATCTTGAGAACAAGGATGCTGTCCTGCAATTGTAAAAACAACATTTGTATGCAATTAACTACTTCCACAAATCTGATTGTTATTTTTAAAGCAAGAAAAGAAATTAATGAGGGGAAAACTATTCAGGTTCATTTTTTATGAGGCTGATCCCCTAACAGGCTCAGACTAAGTGATTCCCAACACCTCTACAGAGCCTCAGTGATTTCAATGGGGTTCTGCTGGGACACATGTATAGTGGCTCATAAGCATAGAGCACATGAGTCTGTCTCCCTTCCCAAACGGGAAAAGCCTTCAATAGAAGCAGCTCTAAAAACAGCTTAATTAGAAATGTTTTTGAAGGACAAAGTTATCTGAAGCATCATGTACATTCAGGCAATGCCACATTTTTAAAACAGTAAACAAAGCCTTATATTTTTGTTTGCTGAGAGAGACAGGACTGGATCTGGAGGAACACAAGTTACCTAGTTTATCACGAAGCCATTCTCCCTCTATCTAAAGCTATATTTAAAAAAAACAACTTTTCTGATTCACATAGTTTAAGGTCTACAAACTGTCTCCAAAACTCAAATAAAAAGGCTCTAGATAAATGTCTTTTCATTTTAATGTTTAATAAGGATGACCTACTTCTTCTTGAAATTCTTGACAGATTTATTGTGATTAACAACAAACAAAACTAGTGGTAGGCTGTGCCGAGGCTTTAATTAAAATATCCCCAGACAGAGTCTGTAAAATTTCTCCAGCTCAAGATATACCACATAGCCTATATTAACTGGTGACTGTTTCCCCTAAGTTGACTGCAATGCCTTTTTGAGGGCCCAGTTAATTCCCTGTTAATTTTAAGTCTGGATAAGGAAGTTTCTGCCCTATTTACTTTCAATGACAGGTGCTGAACTAAAGTCTTCTAAACAGATGAAGTATGCAGTTGTGGACTATACCACTCTGCCACACAAACTTGATCTGGGACACCTCTTCAGGGAGCAACAAGATATACCAGTCTGTCTCTAGGCACTCCTTCACGCTTTGTAGAAGTACCCATCAGGTTGCCAGCGGATTTTGTGATGGGACCCTGGCCACTGCCAAACATACCAAGAAAACTCAACTAATTCCACACAGGACACTGAAGAGACACTCAATGATGTTAAGTTTTAGCCACTAGTGACCCAAGCTGGATTTAATCAGTGGTGTATGGAAGAAAAAGTCTTGTGTGTCTTTTGCTACTCCCTGGCCACATCCCCACAAGTTATGATTGTTTCTTGATGATGGGACTGGTACATACTGTATTCCTGGATATTGAGTTCCTTAACAGCGTGAATGTCGCTGAGTTGAGCAATGCGAGCCTGCACCTTTGTGCGTCCTCCTTGACCAGTCATGTCAATTTTTTCAATCATCTGCTGTTGCCTATCAATCCAGTAGAGCCAGTTTTCAAATACTGTCAGTCCGACAGGCTGCAGAATGTTGGAGTCTTCTAAAACGATTCGGTTTGCACCTTTGGGAAGGAAGTGGTAGTTTAAACAATAGGAAAAGACTGGGACATCACCAGAAACATATATTTTACAAAGATACAGTAAATATGCTATACACGTGCACACACAGCTTAGTATCCTTCACAGCATGGTGGATTTAAATTCCACAGCCAGACCACCCTTTTTGTTTCCCCCATTTTCAGTGGGCACACAAATGCATTATTGCCTTCTATAACAAGCTGGAACTAAGAGAAGAAAAACTTACACAGAGGAAGTTTTGGGTTTTAGCCTTCATGACATCAGGAGTTTCAGTAATATGGAGGGAAAATGCATATTTTTTACTCCCCACAAGCCACATGTGAATGATCAGAAATCATTTTAAGTTTTGTGCAGGTGTCTGAATTTTTTAGCTTGGTCCTCAGATGTTAACTAATGGAGATAAGATAAAATCCTAAAGAAGAGGTAGTTTAGTTTTCACAAGAGTTATGAGGTTTACGTAAACTCTGGACTTTCCCATAACCTTTATTTCAACTTGCTAAAACAAACTGTTTTGCCTTCATTAAGAGATTAACTGGTGTTAGCTGGCTTGAATTAGAACACAGCTTTTTCCCTTGTGAAAATTTATCCTCAGTCAGCAAACAATGATGACCTGCTGCCCCAGCACTCAGTACTGAAGGAGAAGTACACTGGCTGAATGATTGTGCTAAATTGGGTATGTGACTTTTAAATGGTTGTTGTTAAATCTCAGGGTTAGTACTACAAGCAGTGTAGTTTTCACCAGTCACTAGAGCTACTGGTGAAGATTATCTGCAGATTTAGACCCCTTGTAAATGTTAATGTAATTACATGATTGTCTGAGGAATTTTAGGCCCAATCCCTAAACTATGTGACTTGCCATGCCACACATGTATGGCAGGACATGCAAAGTTTGGGATAAGGCCTAAAATGCCTTAGATCCCAACTTCACAACTGCTGGTGGGAAGAGAGGTTAGGGCTGCTCCCTGCCCAATCCTGATGATCAGCTTATCACTTCTGGGCAGCTCCCAGGTTTGGGATACAAAAGGCCTCATGCTAGAAACATGCTAGGCCATGGGAAGCCCATGTTTCTCATGCTGGAAACATGCTAGACCATGGGAACATCTTTGTGGCTGGTTTGCTATTTTATGGTGTGATAAATTCATTGCATGTGGGGCATGTTACAATTTACTGTGTAATTAACGTGAGATAAATGGAATGTCTGCCAGGGGCCTTAAGAAGAAAAATTATACAGCATTTAAGTTTAAAAAGCAAATGCATTTGTCACAACCCAAACAGCTAGAAACTTAACATCTGAAAAACCCCAAAACTGACATTGTACTATATAACTCTGCAAATTTGGTGGATGCTGATTCAATAAATTTATCAGGTCCTACGGTTAAAACCTCACTCCCCACCCCCACCTTCACCCCCCATATGTACATGCACTTATAAAAAAAATTGCTTTTCTTTTCACAGACTGAAACATTACATGATTTAAAATTACAGGTAAACTAGAGCGGTGCATGTATGATAGCAGGAAATAACCTGTAAATGTATTCCACCACATTATGTTAAAAAAAAACATTGACTTTTTAACTGGTATAGTGAATAACAACAGATAAAAGGATGAAACATTTCTGCCCAAAAACACATGTGAAAGATACTGATTTTAAGTTATCTACTTTCAAGTATTAATGCTTGGATGTGAATTAATGAAGCAATCTGAATTTCTTATCCCAATGTTTAGTTATACCACTAACAATATTTTCCACTGTACATCTGTCATCAGATTATCTCAAATGCTTTAAATTATAAATTAAACTAAGAATTACTATCCCCATTTTAGAGAAAACAAACTGAAGTATACAGGAGTTAAGTAACCAGCTCAGTTTCATAGTAATCAGGTGGTAAAGTCTAAAACAGACCCTAGAATTCCTGACTCTTACTCCGTAAGTGATAAACAGTTTTCTGATTAATTTGTCTAGAACGAAGAACCTGGCTGCTGGAATGAACTGTATGCACCTCAATGCAGAAATAAATGAATTTGCTATGTGGATGGCTAATGCCAGGCATGTGGTTAGAACAAGTCATCATCATAGAGATCTATTCTGGCTTTAAAAACTACAAATATGAATCACTGTGTACATGCAAGATGATAAGTGAAGGGGGAGCAGGAGCCATGCACAGAGGCCCTTGGGAAAAAGGAAACAGCGCTGATTGTTGCCAATCTTCAGAAGAATAAGAGCTTTATCTTTCTGCATGGAGTTCTCTTACAGTGGAATGTAGGTGAGGGCAATGCAAGTGATATTTAACATTGTGGTGGAGAAACTTGAAAACTTAAACATACCTTGGTTTTTATCCATAGTTGTGACTAAATTATTACTACTAACCTAACTAGGACACTGAAATTCACATTTCCATAAACTTGACCCTAAACCCTGAAGTGGGACAGAACACATACACACGCACACGCACACACACACGGCTAGTCCTACCAGGAAGCACATAAATGAAATCCTATAGCTCAAAGCATTTACTTAAACATAAGCCATAATTAACTTTCTTCTTTCCTGATAAAAACCTTCCCAAAACTGTAACTTAGGGAGAGGGGGAAGAGGGGACCTGGCACTTACACACAAGACTGATTTTCAGAGAGGCTGTACAACTGCAGTTCTCAATAAATTAACAAGGAGCTATAGACAATTACATATAAAAATCAGGCTCAAAGTATTTTTTGGTCAATATTTATTTGGCCAAATAGTTTATTTGGAAAACAACTAGATATACATGCTTCAGGGGTGTACTTGGTAGTTCTGCTGGTCTGGGACAAAAAAAAACATAGAAAAAACTAGAACTCTTGGTTGCAAAATGATTCCTTCTATTAGACCAGCTGGAAAATGGCAAGAAAACTGTCCCTTTCTGCAAGCTTTCAGGATCAAAGTCCCTTCATTTATTTCCTACCTATGGGGACTTTTTACCACCATCTACACTTTTCCCAGAGCCTGACGAAGGGACCTTGATCCTGGAAGCTTACAGAAAAGGACCACTTTCTTACTATTTTCCAGTTAATCTAATAAAAGATCATTTTGCAACCAAGAGTTCTATTTTTTTGTATGTCTAGATAGACATGCAGAATTTCTACTTTATAAATGCTGTCAATGTGGGATTGTTTTGCCCTCCAATTAAAGTTATACAGCAAACCAGTGTTCTTTATCCTTTCTGGGAAAAATCTTGGAGAGGCTCTAAACCACCCAAAAGGTTAAAATCTGCTCACCACAGGGATTACCTACACTCTACAACTGATGAGAACTGCTGGCCAAAATAGCTCTTTATGTGGACAAACTAGTCCAAAATGAGAGTTACCAGATTTCAGAATAAATACCTTCAAACACAGTGTCCACACAAAGGAAGCTATCCCAACCATCCTTCTCATGCAGACATCTTTGCCCTTTACCATGTGAGAACTCTGGGAAGTCCAGTCCTATCATAGGAAGTCTTCAATTGGTTCTCTTACTAGGAGAAAAGAACTGGGCTCCAAGTGCCTTTTTAAAGGGCAGGAGAAAGAATACTCTCTCACACGTGAAGCATATTATCTCTCCCTAATAGTAACAACATTTGTAGACCCCAAAGAAGTTACTCTGTCAAAAAATGCCTATTAGCCAGCTCTGTGTCATCAGTTAGAAATGAGGTTAATAATTGCTGCGATTTATTTTGCAGGGCAAATGCCAAAAAGTGAGTGTTTGAAAAGGTTGTCCTCAAAGTTCATGGAGGGAATTGCAAGGTATTATTAAGCAATATACAAGATCTGACAGCTGTTTTTTTTTAAAGGTAGGATTGTTTAAAAACAGGAAAAGATGTTAAATGTCAGGCTGGCTTTGAATGCTGGTGTCCCAAAAGCTAAGAGATAATAGACTGAGAAACAAGAAATGCATAACCTTAGGCTATCCATAATTTAAGTCAGGGCTGTCCAATAGGCAGTCAGTCCATGGGACTCATCCAGCCCACAATGGGTGAACCTGCAGCCTTCTGGGCTCCCAGGCTGGGTGTCACTCCCATGACCTCTCTCCTGCTGTTACAGTCTCTGGGCTCCTCCTTCAACTTTTACTGGTCTGCCCTGCCCCTGGTGGGAGGGAATGTGGCTCCAGGGCCTGAAAGAGCCAGTGGCTGGGGAGCTCAGGGGAACCTGGGGACTCCACACTGTGTAGTGGCATGGAGGCAGTGCAGCAAGTGTTGTCCACCCTGCGGATCTGTACAGCATGCAACCAGGGGTCATGCAACCCCCAGGCACTCAGAAGCTCGACAGCTCTGAGTAAGTCATGCAGAAAGATGCTGAACATGTACTGGGCAAAATCATCCAAGCATACACTAAGCTACAACTTTCAGAAAAGAACTTACACTGCTTTAATACATTTAAGTGCAAACCAATGGTTAAAGCATCCAATGAGGAGACCAGAGTTCTGTCCCTAATCTTTCACTGACTTGCTGTGCATCACCGGTCGTATATGGTCTACCTTGCTGTGCCTTGGTTCCAACCATCTGGGACTCCGGATTAGAACCGCTTGTCCTGGCATAAAGGCATGTTGTGAAGCTTGACTAATAGAAGACTAATAAAAGCAAGGGATCACTGATGAGCTCCCAGCTGAGTGGAGAAGCTGCACCCTTTGAAGTAAAAGCCACAGCAAGCAGCTGAATGGATTGCCCTTCATTCAGCAACCCACTGTGAACTAAGTTGGTTGTGAACCATGTGGAAATGAATGATCCAGGTTTTACTGTATAAGGAGATACACATTCCAGTTGCCATGTTATATAGAAATGGTTAGTACATACTGATTTAACACTGCAGCCAATAATTTTTTTCCCTTAACCACATACTTGATGTTTTGTTTGACAGAGACTAAAGTACCAAAAGTGACTTCTATGACAAAGCAGCAGGGATTTAGCTGCAAACAGGAGTTCGGAGGAAAACTACGCAAAGGTCTTGAAACTGAAAATAGACAGCAAGTAAGATTTAGCAATTAGTAATGTAAATCACAGATTGAAGAATGATAGAGAATGTGTATGCTGTCTGAGTCAGTCACATTCCCTGGCTGGGAACTTGAGGAATGAGTACAGTCCTGGTACAGACTGTTTACAGCAGAAAGGCAGAGGAGGAGACCCTTTTTCTCTGCATTTCCCCACCTCCTCCAAATGAGTCACCAAGTCTACTCTACCTGAAAGGTCACTGCTCTCAATTCTCCGGAGGTCTGAATCTGCCCAAAACAACTTTCCCAGCTGGCTGTCAATTGCTAAGGCTACAGGTTTACTCAAGCCACTGAAAAAGAGGACTTCCCGTTCAGTTCCATCCAATGCTGCTCTCTCAATTTTGGGAGACCTTTCCTGTAGGTTGGTGAAATACATGTACCTACAATAAGAGGGGTTAGACAAAAAGGGTTATTACACTCATTTCTGCACAATTCACACAAAGAAACAAACAGATGCTTTTTAAGACAACAACTGATTTACCAAAGAAAATAACCTCATTTTTTACTTAGGGCTAAACAATGCTTCCCCTTTTGCAAGTCCCTAACAGTTAAGGAGAAGGATGAACAGGACACCAGCATGTTCTATCTCCCAGGAGGGCTTTAGCACTGCTTATGGAGCAGCCTAGCTCTGAAGAAAGTGTTTCTGGGGAGGATGTGGGAGAGGCATCTCACCTGTCCTTCCTTTCACTGGGATGCTTGTGTTAGTACATGGCTAGCTATGCTTTTTAAGATACACCTAGAGTTGCACTGTGCTCCTCTCCCCACCACTCTTAATGCCAGCTGGCCAAATGGGTACCTCCCCTCGCTCTGAGTTGGGCTCAGCTCCAGAGTGAGCATAACTGGACCTTGCTACTTTCCTTGCCAAAACTTCTGTTGACTTCAATAAGCCAGAATTTTACCCTAAGAACTGTTAAAGTTTTCAACCTTTAGCGCTTATGCACCAGTACCACGGAGACCCATATTTGGCTGAAAAGTCTTAATCACAGGGTTTCCAGACTGATGTTCCAGTCAAGCCCTCCACTGAATTATACATACCCTTTTTCTGGATTCACCACAATGGCCCTGGGCCTGTCTTGATCTCCCTTCAGCACCACACCCATCGATCTCCCATCCAGGCGTGTCACATTGATTACATTAGTGGCTTCACACGTCCAGTAGATGTAACGGCTGTAGATGTCAATGCTCAGGTCATAGGGCTGCATGTCCAGGTTCTGATTGGGAACAGGACTGGCCACCACTGTAAGACTCTGCAGGGAAAGGGATGCAGGAAAGTCACAGGAACAACATTAAAACCAATCTGACCCAGGCAGTGGAGTTCACTACATCTGCCAAATGTGATATTGTTTACTGCTAGAAAGGATCCTCCAAAATGCAACCTGGAACTTGGAGACTCAGGTTCAGTTATTTCTCCTAGTCTCTCCCAAGGTAACAGCTGAATCAGTAGTGGATACATATCACTTACCCATGAGGATTTATGGGGATGGAGTTAAGGCTGAAAAGCATTTAAATAGAATATTACTGACAACCATCACACAGGGAAAACCTGCACTTATTTATACAAAAAAAGTAACAGAACAGTGGCTAAAAGGTCTGGGGATGAACAATGATACAAGTCAACGCACCTCCCCCCAAATCTTCCTTTTGTCCTCCCCTCCAACTTCATTCCCATGCTGAGGTTCTTCATGTATGCTTCCTCATGAATCTTAATTTCCAAACTACAGTTCCCTAGAGCTTCTGACCACTAGCCCAGCAGCAGTTACAGCAAAGCTGGGAGTCAGCAGGCTGTCTATCTATTTATATTATACAAAGCATAATTGCTACTTGGCATAAACAGCCCCTCCGCCTCTTAAAATTCCACCCCACAGATACCTGGCTGCCATCTTCTTGTGATTTCCGGATGATGTTTTGACGAGAGTCAATCCAGTAAAGCTGCTTATCCAAGGGATCATAATCAATGGCCCGAACATTTCTGAGGCTGTGGATGGGGAGTATGATGTCTGGACTCTGTTGCTCATCTATCACCATGCGATTAATCGCATTCTTCTGACTGAACAGCAAGAAGGTTGTAGGAGCTTTTGAAAAACAGACAAATACAAACACAGAGAGCTGAAACACTGGTTACCTAGTGGCTACTGTGCAAAATATACCATAAAACATATACAACTTGGTTGTAGGAAAGTCTTAAAAAGCATCTTTCTTCAACAAATAGAAGAGTGTGGATGTGAAGCGCAAAGTTAAGCTGTTTATCCTTCTCTTCGCAATTGAAAAACTGTCAAAATTGCCACAAAACAGAATGGTCAGTTACGTTTTTTCAGAGCCAGAGAAAGTAGTATTTCACTGACTTTAAAGTTTGATTGTAAGCTAGTGCACTTCCAATGGTAGGTAAAACTGCAAAATTAACCATTTGTGCTTTGCTATTAGATCACAGTAAAGACTTCCATTAGGCTGGTATAGATGTGCTGCTACAACCCTCTCACTCTCTCAGGAAAAAAACTAAGGAGACCAACAGAAAAATGTCTATTTTGGACAGCTGCAGTCAGGAGAATTTAATGTCACATTCCGCTCAGCTTCCCATTGCTCAGTTTTTAGATGTTCAACACTGCTCTCTCCTACCCAACTAGGAAGAAAGCAAACTTGTCCAGTAGACTAGAAGACAAGTAAAAGCCTCATCCAAAAACAAGTGAATGAAAAATTACTTATTGAACCACTAAAAGCACTGCAGAAATTTAGTTATAAGTGCTGCGTGCCCTCACTGACCAATATGGGCAACCTCAGGCCAAGAAGAAAAACCACCGTGTATCAAGTTCTCTCTTAAATAATATTAAGCAGCAGAAAAAAAATTGTCTGCTACTCAAGCTTCATTCATCACTTGCAGCTTCACAGTAATGCCTTCAGATAAGTGCATGTGGACACATGTGTAGGTAATTTGATCAGAGATTTGACTTATAAAGTTAAAAGCACCATTTTTTCATAGTTGTAGCACCCTGCTAGCCAACAGTCAGCCTGGAAACAAAACTGTGCACCAGAGTACAAGCTCCAGCATCCAGAAATGTTTGTTCTGAGTTCTAGACTCAGAACATTTTGTTTCCAATGGTTTGAGTGTTCAAACAGTGGGGCAATGCTCCAGCTCAACCAACCTATGAAACAGGTGAGGTGAAACCTGGGGAAGCAGAGGTAACAATGGGCACCAATGATCAGCAGCTTTATTTTCCTCTCTCTTTTTCCTACCCTTTCTCTTTTCCTGTGCCTTCCTGGACTGCCTCCAGCTGCACCTACTCTTCGCTGCCCTCAGCACCCTGTCTGGTGTGCAGGACTTGGACTTTTTTGGGACTATGCACATCTTCTCTATCCCACAGGAAGCAGCCAAGGGGAGTATAATCTGCCTGGCCAATTTCCTGCTGGGTCAGACAAAGATGGCAACTCTGAAAAGCCAAAGAAACCAGCTCACAGGGGCCAGCGCCAATGATAAACTCCAGGTCTTCCACTTCTGGGTCTGGGCGTGTGTCACATTTGAACTTGGACATTTCACCTTGCAACAAAACATGAACCAGTTTGTGCTGCACTGGGCCAATGAGGAGGCCCTCTGCAAGGTGGAGGATGCACAGCACATCCTACATGTGTAACCCTATGAGGAGCGTGGGGGAAGGGATTACAATTTGGGGTGACATGGTAGTTTTGCTGCCACTAATAAATGTTTCGTACTTGACCCCTGGGAAGGCTGCATACCTTTGCACTTTTCACCATTTGTTTTTAATATTTGTTTAATTTTTTTTAAGTTAAAAAAGTCACTCACAGATGTGTGCGCACACATGTGTGTGCACAGAAACTAAAACCACACAGTATAAACAGCAAAACAACATGCCTGGAAAAGCTCAGCTCCCGGATTTACAGGATTAAAAAAAATAATTTAAGGAAGACTTGCAAAGGAGAACAAATTAGGCCAAAACAAAATAACCACTCAAAATATGCAAGTGTCCTTTTGTATGGACTCAAAACCCTTTACACCTCCTCTCCAAAGATCATCTCTCATTTTTAGGGTCTCATTGACTAAGAGCTTCATATGGAAGCTCATTAGACCTGGTAAGTGAAGCAAATTTCCATGTTGGAGTTGCTAAGGGTCTGAAGCACAACACAGGTTTTTGGGAGAACATTTTCCAGTCTCCACCATAATCTCTCCCCACTGATGATATATTTTAACTGAGCTTTTGGAAGAAACTATGGGCGAAACATAGCTGGGTCCCAGTTGGAGGACTGTACTACGTTGAACTTGAAGAACAATGCTGGCTCAGAAAAGTAAAGATCCCCGAGCTAGTCACAGCAGTGTATCTTTCCCGTAATTAAGGGAATGTGTGCACACATGTGCAATACGGTTCACAAAGGGGAGGATTTGGCCTCCTGACAGGGCTTGTGCTATAATAATGATCAGAAATACAAAAGCAAATACAATAGGCAAGGGGACTAAAAATGATCCAAGCTCTGTTTACAGTGGCTAAGAGAAAAATTAAATTATAAGAAGAAAACCTAAGTCTCCCATTACCTACAAATGAGAAGTTGGAAAGCTACCAGGGTTGAACATAGCAAGAAAAAGAGTTTAACGCTTTATAAAAGACTTTGAACCCATGCTATGTAAAGGCAGTTCTACTTCTTCCTAATATATTTCCTGAAATTTTTCTCATTGTTTTGTTACCAAGAGCATTTCCACGAAAACAGGATCTTTATAGGATTGTATTACTTATTTCCCATAAGAAGTCAAAGCCCTCTGCTTAGGATCACAATAATTCACCATAGTGATGACAAAAATTATGCTTTCGACTTTCTGGAAAAGAAGATGATGATTAAGCAGCAAAGATCTTCAGTTGTCATGCAACTGTCCCTTATAGCAAACAACAGAAGAGAACTGCAGAACATGTGGGGAACATAAAGCAGAAGACTTCTAAGAGGATGCTTTCCAAAGTCTTCTATGAGGTGGCAGACCAAGAATCTCTAGATTTGACTTCAGAGTGGCAGGCTGGATCTCCCAAGTCATATAAAATACAGGTGAGATATAATCTGTCTCTGTGTACTATGACTCTCTTAACCCAATTGACTAATCTGAATGATACCGATGGAAATCAGACATTCAGCTTAGCTGCCAAAGTTACAAGAGCAGCACCAGCAGCCAGTTACTGAGACATGGATGAATTATTTGGGTTGAATGCAGTTAGTTTCTAGCCAAGGGCTTTGTGGTTCTGCTCTGCACAACAATAGAGAAAACTGGGGTTTAGTTGCTCTGTGATGAAGATGTGGAGATGTGAAGCCTCTGTTCTCTCTCAAAACCAATGCCTTTGGCTACAGTGGGGCGGGCTTTGAGGGGACCCAACATCTCAGCAGCCAAAAGATCTAAGTCACCACCACATTAGCTGCCAAGCTACCTAGAGCTCATCCAGTGTTCAAAATTGGAGCTAAAACATCACTTATCTTCTAAAGCAGGGGTGCTCAACCTCAACCTTAAATGCAGCCCAGGGAGCCTTGGAATCCAGCTCACAGGGCTCCCCATGAGTCGGGAAATTTGGCAGCGGAGGAGCAGTGGCAGTGCTGCTGCCCCTCCCGCTGCCAAAATCTGAAGCCCCTAGGGGCAGGTCAGAGCCAGGCCATGACCCTTATCCTGCACCCCACACATCCCAGATCCAGGCAAGGCCATGTAGTCTTCCCTCTGTATGGCTGGATTGGGGCCAGGCCATGCTTCTTCCCCCTGTGCAGCTGGCTCAGGGCTGGCCCCCACCCCCTTCTCTGTCTTGCCATGGGACACACCTAGCATATGAGAAAATAAACAACAGCTGAACTTTTGTTACCACTGTCATCCATTCCCACATCTTACTTTATATAGATGCTGAAAAGGTTTTTAAAGAACTGTCAGTCTCAAAGATAGAGAAAAGCCATGACCTAACATACTCAACTTGTCATCAAAACAAACTTTGCTGTCATTAAAAGAGCTTCTCCTCTTCTGTGTGCCCCTCCCCTCCCCCACCAGCCCCTTAGTAAACTAATTTTATCCATTTATTGCTATTCCCAATAAATGATGGTAATGGATTTTATATTTTAACCATGCTTCCCTCACATATTCCCATCACAACAAGAAATGCAGCTTCCTCCCAAGGCTTCTAGCTATTCATTTGTGCTGAGGACTTACCACTGCAGGTTCTATTGTCAAAATTCAAGGAGTAGTGAGCTGGGCAGCCGCAGACAAAACCACCAATGGGTACTGCTAAGCAGAGATGAGAGCAATGCCCATTGCTAGATGCACATTCATTCCAACCTGCCTGCCGGGAAGAATGGAAGACCAAGATATCCATAACGTAATCCAAGTGTCCTTGGATGATAGTTCGGTTCTGGCCGCTGGTTTTGTTGGCTCGTTCAATGCTGCGCCGGCTCCAGTCTGTCCAATAGATGTAATCCTGGTACTGAGTCAAGCCAAATGGGTGAGGCAAGTCATCAGCAATAACCTCACGGTCAAGACCTGTTTTCAAAAAAGAAGGGAAAAAGGAAGAATTATTGGGGGGCAAATGAATAATTCATAAGAATTCATTAGATAATTATTTCACAGTAATGTTGTAGCAGCTGTGACAGGCCAGAGAATATTTGAGAAGCAAGATCTGCTCGGTAATACACCTTGTATTGGACCAACTACATAGTTGGGAAAGATGCTGGGCAAGCTTTTGAACACAAAGTGTCTTTCCTCAGATCTTGTCCTGAGGAAGGACGTTTTATACTCAAAAGTTTTTCTGACATCTTTCCCATCTATTTATTTCAGGGCCCCTCTATACATGCAGGTTAAAGTGTGATGGGATGTAACATACAATCCATACAATTGTGCCTACTGCCATGCCATGTGCACCCCTGCAGCTGGGTCACCTGGGAGGGGGCTTCCAGCTCTGGGGGTGCACAGGATGCCCATGTGACTAGGAGCTTTGTCAGCTAATGGGAATCCCAGCCACAGGGGCACATGCTTCTGCTGCTGGGAGTCAGCTTCAGCTGGCAGTTCTCAGGGGTGCCCATGGGCCCTGCCATATAGGAGCTCCGATAAGCTGACTGGGTTCCCAGGCACAGGGGCCCATGGTCATATGTTCAATTCATTGTGTGACAGAAAGCACTTATGAAGTTATTAGAAATATTTTGTGGAATAACTTTGTAGCTTATTCCTCTTTTTATCACTCCATTAAGTGAATGAACATGTGGCTGAGTGACCACTTAAGGCATGATTAACTAGTTAATCACATCTTAAGTGTAATGTAGCTGGGGCCTCACAGACATTTAAAAAAAAAGGCTGTGAGAATTTAGATTAGTCAAATTCCATAAGGATGATAAGCCCCTGGTGTCAACCCATCTGCAGACTTCTCCACCATACTTACTTCATACCCTTATGTTTGATATAAACTATGTAGGTATAAACCATACATTTTGGGAGTCTATTAAATTACACTGCTATCTGGATATTATCCACTGTAGCAAAACTAGACACTCCAAAAAATTACCAGTTGACAGCTTTGTCTTACCTATCACTAATACACGCTGTTTCTGTAATTTCACCTTTATAAGCAACTACATTATAAGAAAATTGAGGCCTCACTGGAATAACTATTTCACAAAGCCTACTACAGAATAAGAAAAAAAGGTAAAGTTGGGCAAGGTTAAAAAAAATTGAACTTGACTTAAGACCATATATACACCCCAGGGAATTATGAGCAGAAAAAAAAATCAATATTATGCAAAATTAATTACTTCCATTTTTTTAAAACAAATTAAACACAATATAAGACTATTTAAACCTGCATTAGAATACATGTAGGTACTTTGTATGGTTAGGTGTGGGGGAATATCGGTGTGGGGGAATATCAGTGGGGGGGAGGATTTGTGGACAGGTGTGGGGTGGATGTGAGTATGTATGTGGGGTTTGAGGATGGGTATGGGGTTTGTGGGGGTAAGCTGTGGGTGGGTGTTGGGGGTACAGGATGTGTGAGGGGATTTGTGAAGGTGTGGGAGGTGTGGGTATGTGTATGGGGTTTGTAGACGGGTGGGGGGTGTCAGTATGGGAGTATAGAGAGGGGTTGTGAAGGGGTGTGGGTGTGTGTGTGGGAGGGTTTGTAGGTGGGTGTGAGTTCCCCCACCACACATCCATCCCCACAGTGCACACCCCCACCGCTGGAGCATCTTCATCAGCAGGCCCTCAGGGTGCTCATGGCCACTGCAAGCAGAACCCCCTGAAGCACATACCTCTGGCTGAATCCCGGGGCCTGCACATGCTGGCATGGGGTTGGCCCAGACCACTAGTGTGAGCCTTCAGACCATACTGGGCTCACTTCATGCCAGCATCTGGGGCTCCCGACATTACCGATGGAAACCACGTGCCATTTGGCCAGGAGGGCTCTGTGCCTTCGCGTGCAGCTTCCCACAGGAATTTTAGAAGGCCCACGTGGAGGCACAATGCTGGCTAGCCAAGCCTGATGGAAGACGGACTGGGAGCCGCAAGCCATGGGGCTTGGCAGACTCTGTGCCTCCACGTGCGGCTTCTGGCACTCCAGCGGCAAGCAGTATGTAGAAGCAGAGTTGTGCGTCATTGGACCAGGCATGCTCCGTACCTCCTCATGTGGCTTTCCTATGGGCCCAGACCCACCTAAAAATACCTCCATGCCCACCCACAAACCCCACACCCTCCCTGCCCCCTCCTTCAGACAGGAGCTCCCTTTCCCACTTATCCAGATGTTCAGTTAGGCAGCTCTGTGCCTCCACTTCATGGAGGTGAAGGCACAGAGCCTGCTGTAGCTAATTTATGCAAAGTTATGCAATTATGCATGGTTATGCTTTTTATGTGAAAATTGCAGGGGCACATAACTGCATAATTCCCCAGGGTGTACATACAGCCCTTAGAGGTACTCTCTCTTAAGTACTGAGAGACTACCAACACAAAAACCAAACAGAAATCAGAACAGCCACTCACCTAGCATATTGGAAGATTCTATCAAGTTGGTATCTAAATCAGTCCAGTAGAGTCGTCTTTTGGCATAGTCAATAGTTAGTCCATTAGCTCTTCCCACATTTGGTACCAAAGTAGTACGCTCACTTCCATCCATGGCAGCTCGGTCAATCTTGGGCTTCCCACCCCACTCAGTCCAGTACATAAACCTGGTTAAAATGCCAGAAATGTGATATTTATCCAATAGAGTTTTAAGATTGACAAAAACTTTTAATACTTCTTGACAAAACTTGAAGGAGAAACAGGAAAACACCAAAATAAGACAATAAAAGAGAAGTAGAAACAGATGACTTAGAGGTATACATTTAAGCATTTATTAGAACTCCTAGCACTCCGTTTTTTTTCCTCAAAACACAAGTGAGGAAGTGAGTCAGATTTCCTTACACTGCTGCCAACAGTATTTTTTTTCTTTATGGAGTTGGACCTTTACCAGTGATTTCCTTACTACAGCACTTCAGTCTTTAACAAATTTACACGTGTTAGCTAACAATCAACCAGGCAGCAACTGAACACACTAGTTTATGGGGGTTGGGTTCTTTTTTTGGTTTGTTTGTTTTTTTTAACTCAAGAAGTGGTCCATGGCATTTCATATAAACAAAAAGGACTTCCTCTACTTCTTTGCCTTTGCTCTTTTTTAAATAAGTGAGTATGGAATGAGGATACATCTGTAAAATGCTCGTTCCTGGCCAATTTCACACCAGTAGTTGTTTGATTCTCTAGGTACCACTGGAATCAATTGTGTTCAAAGACAGAGCATCATTAAACCCTATGGCACTTCCATTCAGATCAAAAGTGAAAGAATTATGTCTCCACATGCTGATTTATGCCTCACATATTGGAAGTATAGTGTCAGCAAGACACTGGAAGTTTAACACATAAGTATATTACTACATTAATGGTGCTTTATTGTTTTAAGGAAGGTTTCTTTATCTCTTGGGTAAACATCTAATATTAGAAAGACAGTGGTGAAAGAACAGGTAGAAACTATTTACAAAAGCTGGATATGTAAAAGTCCATGGGACTAGGTGCGATGCCCCCAAGATGCTGAAAAATTTGGCTGATGAGATTGCAGAGCTGCTGGCCATTATCTTGGAAAACTCAAGGTGACTGAGAGAGGTCCTGGATGATTGGAGAAGGGCAAATATAGTTCCCATGTTTAGAGAAACAGAAGAAGGAGAATCCATGGAACTACAGACTGGTAAGCCTCACCTCATTTCCTGGAAAAATCATGGAGCCAGGTGGACACTCAAGGAATCCATTTCTATACACTTGGAGGAGGAGAAGGTGATTACAAACAGTCATCATGAATTCACCAAGATTAAGTCATGCCTGACCAACCTGATTGCCTTTTGTGATGAGAATACTGGTTCTGTGGATGTGGGAAAAGCAGTAGACATGCTATACCTTGATTTTAGCAAGGCTTTGATGCCATCTCCCATAACATCTATGCAAGCAAAGTAACAGAGTGCAGATTGGATGAATGGACTGGAAGGTGGAGAGAAAATTGGCTGGATCATCAGCTCAAAGCGTAGCAATCAATGGCTCAACGTCTAGTTGGCAGCCAGTATCAAGTGGAGTGCCCCAGGAGTTGGTCCTTGGGCCAGTTTTGTTTCATAGATTTCACAGACATTAGACCTTGGAAGATCGAGTCCAGCCCCCCCACCCAAAGGGCAGGAAGTCAGCTGGGGTCATAGGATCCCAGCAAGATGGCAGGCTGTTCCAGGTCTTGGGGGCTTGGACAGTAAAGAAATTCTTCCTTATGTCCAGCCTGAAATGGTTTTGTAGTAGTTTATGACCGTTCGACCTCATCATCCCTTGAGGCACTCTGGTGAACAAACGTTCCCTCAGATACTGGTGGCTGCCCCGATAAACTTATAGGTGGCCATCAGATCACCCCTGAGCCTACGCTTTTCCAGGCTAAAGCGCCCCATGGCGCTCAACCTGTCATCGTAAGGTCTGTTTTCCTGACCTCTGATCATGCACGTGGCTCTCCTCTGGACTCTCTCAAGCTTCTCCACATCCTTT